>NC_056750.1:139878602-139913602 GCF_019279795.1 Protopterus annectens
CTTGAGGCCATGGCTTTGACACCAGGCATCTGTCTCAGTGAGGCCCACCAAACACCACCACTCTCAACACTGACAGACTCACACTCTTACTTACCTATCCTAACCCACACCTAACACTTCCCAACACTCTCACATACACACAGACCCTCCCCAAAAACCCTTAAAAAGCATAACACTTATCTAACGTGCCATCAGTACTGCGGGTTCGACATTTCCGGGTTTGATATTTTGCAGTTTTGCACAACTGCAGTTTTGACAATTTGGTCTTAAAATACTGAAATTCGACATTTCAGTATTTCAAGATTCCAAAGGGAACCCACATATATACATACATATATATGTATATTATATATGTCATATACACAAGCACACACATATTGAACAGTGCATAGTTCTTGTTTTTGCTTCAAAAAAGCATTTCTATACTCACTAAACTCAATAAACACAATTATCCTCCATCTGGCATTGTTAACTTTGTAGTTCCAATAGTACCAGTGAATTTAATTAGGATCATGTAAGTTACCATCTGACATGACACCTAAATATAATGTTGCTGAAATTACCTTTGTCTGGTAAACACTGAATATCTGTTTCATCTGCTCATTCATCGCAGTTGTCTTATTCTTTCCCTGCCTTTCTTTGCATCCTCCTTGTCTTAATTCATTTTGAAACCATTAAATGAATCGCATTTCCAATGTCTGATTTGCTGCATTCCAATTTTTGCAGTGCTCTCCACAGAGAAATGTTTCCGTGCGCCTCATCTGCACCGCTCATCTTGAGTGATAATTATGTCCTCATTTATTGCCATGAATCGTATATAATTACAAACACCCACTTGGGGTTACACAATAACTGAAGTAATGAAACACACCAGAAGCTCTAGATCAATCCTTTTTTGTCAAAACTGAAAACGTTTTACTACTGAAATAATCACATTGTAGAGGAGGGGCTCCATTTCTCCAGCTATAATTAAATAATATTAACTCCAAGGCTGCACATGATTTAAAGGATAAGTGCCTGTGTGTGGTTCACTTGCAAGTTTTTTCTGGACAGCAGAGTTTCAGTGAAAACACAATTATTAATAGCATTTACCAAAGTGAAATAAAGAGATAAATGTATGTCTGATATATCAACCTGTTCCCCGTTTTTTTTTATATGCTCATTGCCTTTGACCACTATTCATCATTTCCTCCAGTGAATGTGCCAAAACATTCTTAAGTTTTTCCTCACAGCTTGGCGCTGTCATTTCTGCTACTCTTTTACTCTCTTTACCATGCTTTCTCTCTAAATTCCTCTGTCTTATGAGGTCTCTAGCTCTGCAGGCAGTATTCTGTTCGAGGCATGATGCATTATTAGACCTTAAATCAATAGCCCTAACAATACCAATTGTGCTTGTTTTTGTCATTTTTGATTCAAATTGCTTGTCCCCCCTCACAAAAATGCTAATTTTGATCTGTGCAGGTCTTCCGTAAGTGAACTGAATTCTTGTTCAGTTGTGACAATTCGATTTCAAGCAATTTTGCTTTGTTCAGTCATGGAAAAGTCTTTTTTCTACCTCTTTTTTGTAATTACAAAACTATATGCTAAATAAAATCACATGATGGTTCAATCATTTATCAAAAGGAATGCAGTGAGATGCAATATTCTGTCGAAAGGCATTTAACTTACAAAACTGTTGAGACATTGATTCAGATACAGGTAATTGTTCATGCGAGTGGCACACACAAATTTAATAAACACTGCTGTATTACACTTACTATGCCCTTGTGAGTTTCTCTGTGTCAGCCATGTTAACTATGGCAACATCTAGTGATGGACCACTCTTTACACCTCACCAGTAAAAACATCATTGATCAAAGCTCTCATTTCTGTAATTTAGTTTCTGTATGCCCTACCAGTGTCTGTGTGAGCTCCCTTTAGGTGCTACTGTTTCCTCCTATATCCCAATGACATGCTGTAGGTGAACAGGCATTCTTCCAGATTTCCTAAAGGCGTGTGCATATTCCTGAGGAAATGCACATGGGAGATGGTGTATGTGTGTGTGTCTCTCTTCATTGATGTGTGTGCTTGTGCGTATGTAGACTATCGTCCTGTCCAGGATTAATTTCTCTGCCTTGCACCTACTGAGTACTGTGACAGGGTCCTACTTACCCATAACACTCAACTGGTTAAAGTAAGTAACTGGAGAATGACTAAGTGAATGCTCTGTAATCCTTGATGGAAATATTTTCTTTCTTTGTTTTTGTGGTGATATGTGTACTGTTAACATGTTCAGATTTGTGGCCCGAGTGTGAGCTAGATGACCCAAATGGATTAGTGGCTCTGGTGATGGGAAAGCTAAGTGAGAGAGGACAGGAGTAAATGGCTTATGGCATTTCACTCCTACAGGAGGAAGTATGTTCTTTTGTGTTTTTTTGTGTGCCAACATCTATTGGAGACAGATGTACAAGGATGCAGCATATGGGTCAATGACATGACAAGCTGTATTTGTCCAGTTGCTTTCATGGGGCATGTAAAAGAATATATGTTCCTACAGGGGAAGGTGTTGCAAGCCCTCACTTCTGCAAACATGCATGTCAGCTGCCAGGGGAGGGTTAGGGTCATCATGAAGAAAAGTCCCTCATGGCTGCCTGGATGATGGTCACTGTGATTCTCTCTCACTCCACTAGGAAATGAATGAGCTAAATGATCACAGAGGGCTGATGGCTGGCAAGCAGTGAGGGAAGGACCCCCTGCTCTCCAAAAAAAAAAACAAAACAAAACAAAAAAAATGGTTTGCCTCAGCGTTGATCATTGAACTCTGCTGTGTATTCATGTCAGTCACAATGAGAGAAAGCAAGCAAGAGGCCACATAACAATAAGAGGTGAATTTGTATGCCTCTAACTTAGAGAGTTTTATATAAATATAGACTTAAATGGCACATAATGACCAGTTTGCCCTTCTATGTGGCTATTTCCTTATCTTTTAGATAGCCTGCAAATTCTGTACAACTAACTACCTCCTATACCTCATAATACCTTCCTTGCATTTATCCACTTCATTCTTAAATTCTGATACTATTTTTGAGCATTACTTCTTCATAAAGGATATTAAAATTGCTTCCGCCCTTTCTGTGAAGTAAAACGTCCATGTTTCCCTTAAGCCATCCACCATATTTTTTCAAAGGGCAATGGTCATCACATGAAGACTCATTCTCCAAATATGGCTTTTTATATATACTTTTTATTGGATATTCCATCAAAACACACAATATAGCTTAGCATATAATGATGAAAAAAACATTGCCATATCCTAAAGAACAAAATCAGCTAATTAAACTACAGATGAGTCAAGATAATATTGTCTTACCCAAACTAAAATAAAACCCAGTCTCAAACCAGTAAACACCAAGCCAGTAAAATACCCTAATCTTAACCCATACTTTAGTAATTTTAATCTTTCTTTCTCTCTCTCCTGAGAGTTTAAAAATCTATAATAATGTACATTCTATTTTTGGGTTCCTATCTTCCCCTGTCTCCACTTCTCCTCCCCTTTCAAGCTTTAGCAATAAAATTCCTAACCCAACTAAGAACAAAATTACTTCCTTTTCCAGTGTTGAACAACCAAGATCCCTACACCCTATACTAACAAAATTTTTATTTTTTTGGACACCGCCTTCCAAAAATTGCTTGCCATTCCAAGACAATCTCTTCCTACCAAACTCTATAGTCTTAAAGCTTCAAAACATCTGAATATGGTCAGTATCAAGGTCTTTGCACCTCCAACTTTCCACGATTGTTATACTAACATCTCTGCCAACCTTGTTGCAGTCTGAAACTGCCTATGACTCCAATGCATATAGTGGTCCCATACCTTAGGCAATTCAGGCATTCTGACAGCCATTTTTAGGCAATTTAACTAATCCTGCTTAGATAAGATCACTTTTTCTCTGACTTCCAATCTAACCTTCAAATTGTCAATTTCCTTACCATCCGCAAAAAAGTATAAGTATTTCATACCCCTTGCCATAGGACCACTGCCAGTTATCTCCAATTATATTCCCCCAAAGGGGTTATAAATCTCATTCCTCTGCTCCTCTGTACCAAAACCTGCTCCATTCCAGATGCAATAAGACAAATTTTGATAGCTTGCTTCAGCTGTTCAAAGTGTAATCAAACCCTGTTAGACAAACTAAACTTCTCCATAAATTATGATCACTGGCCTGCTTAAGTAGATGCTCAGCTCTGTATAACCCCACCACATCTTCAAGTAAACAGGCCACCCTTGACTCTGAATATAATCACTTACCATTGTCCCTATTTCCAATATCTTAAGCTTCACTTCTGCGAGATAATATATTTGTAACTGCTGATGCCATCATGTGTAATCTAAAATCTGGCATTCTCCAACCCCCCCCCCCCCACACACACACACACCTATGAGGCAATCTCGGTTTCCCCTTGGATATTCTAGTACCTTTCCCATCCCACACAAATCTATTACAAACTACCTACAACTTAACAAACCACTGAATGTTCCTACCCACCAACATAATGTGTCTGGATACATATAGTATCCCAGGTAAAATCATCATCTGGACAACAGTGATCCTTCCCATCAATGTAGTCACTCTAGCTGACCATTTTTTTCTAACAATGTCAGCACTTGATTATATAATCATTCATAATTAAAATGTATAAGATGAGCTTCAGTTCCCATTACCATAATACCCAAATATTTAGGTTTAGCCTTCCTGGAGATCCAATTTTCATAAACAGGAAAACCAACTTTACCAGCTCTAACCTTGAAAGTTGCAGAACAATTACAATTCAGACCAGATACCCTGCTAAATCTTTTTAAAATGTCCATTATGGGGGTGGGTGTAGAATCAAATCCAATCTGTTAGTAGCAAGCAAACGGTCATCTCCATTCCCAAATCACTCCTCCGAAAAGCCCTATGAATATGCTGTGGAAGTGTTTCCATAGCAAGAATAAACAGCAAGGGTGACAAGAGGCATCCCTGCCAAGTACCCATTCCTACTTCATTCCCATTGGAAAGATAACCATTGACTGCTAACAGTATTTCTGCCTGTCTATACATAGCCCTAACCCAGTTTAAAAAAATGACTACCCAAACCAACCCGCTCTAACACCTGAAACAAAAAGGGCCACTAGAGAGAGTCAGAAGCTTTTTTTAATATTATATGGTAACAGCCCGCCCCACCCTATCTCACCTTTCTTCTTTAGCAGCTACTATTAATTCTCTAATTATCCACCAATTACCTTTCATTCTGCATCCTTTAAAAAAAACTCTGTTCAAGGGAGTAACAACATATACAAATATTTTTGAACCCTTATGGCCAAGATAGAAGCTAGAATATTCACATCAACATTCAATAAGGAAATGGGCATATAATTACCTGTATATTGTCTATCCTGACCCCCTCCTTATGGAGTAGCACTACAAAAACCTTTCTGGGAGGATTCCATCCTCTGCAGCTTTATTATATATTGCTGCCAGGTATGAGGCCAAAACATCATGAATCATTATATAAAATGCAGCTGTGAAACCATCACCAGTAGGTGCCTTACCAGATTTCAAACCATGTATTGCTTCCATCACTTCCATAATAGTTTTATCCATGTCTACATCTTTCCTCTCGTAGTCCATCAGCTGAGGCCCAAGGCATTTAAAATGTGACAATGAACCATCATTTGGAGCAAGCATCTTACTTTTACTGGTGTAAAGGTCCTGATAAAAATCACAAAAACTTTAAAACTGCTTAATACCAAAAACTAACTGACCTTTTCTACTAAACATTGATGAGGTCAGAGGATTGACCTATTTATCCTTAATTCTGGCTACCAACCATTTGTCCTGCTTTTCAACTCTACACCAAATTAAATCCTTTCTGTGAAGTAATTCCACAATGGAAGTTTCTAGTTCTACAATATTCACTTTCAGTTTACAAATCTGTGTTCAAATCTGCTTCAAACTTTCAGTATCCCTGGCTCCATGCTACCCACCCTGCACTGTAATTGCTTTAAAGCACTCTCCCAACATTTAAACTTTTGGGGTCATCTCTGTTCCTTAAACCTGCCATTCCCATTAATTACCCTTTAATCGCACATTTAGCAGCAGCCCATTACATACTAATAAGAGGACTAGATGTTTCATTCCTTTTTTAGTCAAAAATGTAAGTGTATATGTTTTTGTGGAGCTTTTCTCCCCGGGTCTCCACTGAAAAGGGTTCCAACCCAGCTGGACTAACCTGGTCAACAAATGTAAAATAAATAAATAAAAATTCCAGCTATTACAATTCACATCTACTGTAACTTTATCCAACCCCTCGTGAAATCTCTCATCATGAATCCAATGCCATGATATCAACTTCCATCTCCTAAAATAACTATCTTCAGGTGAGAAGTTCAGTTTCAAAGTGAGAAATGTATGATCAGACAAACATCTCTCCCCGATATCAACATCCTCCACTTGCAATACTCAAGACCCTCTAGCCAAATCCTATCTACAGTACTTGCCTGTCTCTCTTCATTGCTAGAAAAAGTGAAAGCTACTTTACCAGGGTGAAGCCATCACCACACATTAATCCCACCCTCATCACTCATCCATTGAGAAAAAAATTTTCAGTGCCTGACTATGACATTCCTTACATTCAGACTTCTTGCCCAATCCCCAGTCTACTGCCATATTAAAAATCAGCACCTTTAATTTCTTTGTCACAACAACGTAACATTTCCATCCAAATCTGATAAAAAGCAAGAAAGAATTCAGGAGAGTCAAAATTTGGTCCATACATACATCCCACTTTCCACTCTTGTCCCCAAATGCCCAAGCCTACAGTAGCCCATCTGCCTTCTTGGCCCATCCGTATGACCTCTGACAATTACATTTAGACATCTTTGCACTATTATAAGTAACCCCCTTTCCTTTCCCCTTTGCAAGTGTTACAACCAACCACCTCCCATACTTTGCCTCCCATTTTAAAGCCTCCTTACACTTAAGTTTAATCTCCCTGAATAAGCCAATATCAGCTTTAAGTCTATTAAATTTACTTCTAATCCTCACTATTTTAATCTTGTTAAAAACTCTAGGCTGAAACTCAAATAGGTCTGTTGTTTTCAGTGCTCTACCCCTGTTAACAATTTTAAAATAAAATAAATAAATACGACACCAACATTCCATATAATACCTTCTCCTCCCCTCCCAACAACGTTTGTCTTTCCAATTTCTCCTCCTCTAAGTCCAGGCTGGGTCACATGATACCCTTTGATCATCCCCCAATCTATGCCCAGCTCCTTGAGTTGTGGAAGTAATGGGTGCTATTTGCAAACCTGCAGACACAAAGACATAGGTGTTCTCCTGCCCTTCCCATCTCCCTGAGTTTTTAAATACTATATATATTAATCCCAGAAACAACCTATTATCAAACGCAAATTATATCGCTATACAAATCCATAACATATGATATAACATATTATCACAAAAAATAGAGCCTATGTAACTAGCTTAGAACTATGTAGAAAAAAATAAAAACTAATAGCAGTGCAAAGTGTTAACAACAATAAATACTAGCAAAAAGTGGACTGGACAAGATAACATCATGCCAAGTATAAAAATAGACAACTGTGACAGTTGTCTTAATTATGTAACATTAACATCAACAATGAAGAATCCAATTCAGAGTCCCAGAGATCATCTAGCCAAGTTAGATAGCCAATCCTTCCTCCACTTTTTGAATCTTTGTAATCATAGTATTATTTATTAAACCACCCCTTTAATGTTTTAGTAGCTTTCTTTTTAGAATTATTATTAACAGTACCTTGATGGTCTTTTATTCCTGGCGTTATCTTTTTTCTCATCACCCTCATGCACTAGACCCTGATGTATGACCATTGTGAATGGTGGAGGAACTGCTTTGACAAGATACTGAGCAGTCCTGCTGCAAACCTTTGATAACTATTGTTACATCAGCACCAGGAGGAGAATCACTTACAAATAAATCCATAGATACCGAGGACAATGATGTACACAAGTGGCCTTGCCCTCTCTTGAGGGTACACTCCAGTCACCGGTTTCCTCCTCACTACTAACATTCTGACCTCTTCAGTGACTTAAGCTAAAGTCAATTTCTGGGCCATTATGCCATGAAGGCCAGGGAAAGGAAGATGCTGCTACATCACCCACCACTTTGTCACCAACATGTGTACACAGAGTTGCCAAAAGATGCCTCTTATCCACTATCTCCTGTGCAAAAAATTGCTTGGCAGCATCATGAGAATAAAAAATGTATACATCCTTTAAAAATAACCACCAGCCCAGCTGGGAAAGTCAGCCAGGAAATTATAGCCCTTCTTCTCATTTCTCTCTGAATGTCCTGGAAAGCCACGTGCCTCTTGAAAACTCTTGGTTGACCCATATTGTACCACCATCCACCTTAATTCCATGAAGCAAACAGTGTATAAAATTCACTCATTTGCAGTACAGGAGTATAGTCTGATAAGCACTCACCTCAGGCGTGATGGTTACCAGCTTTTCTTACCCACTCCGCGAATATGATCCACTTCTCAGGCATAGTCCACAAGTGTAAGTGCAGGAAGAAATTTATTAAAGAAATAAAATAGTAAGTCCTTATCAAATACAGATGCAGGGATAACTATTATTCGCAGGTTTTCCCATCTACGGCAATCCACCAGTTCATCAATTTTTAAACTGTACCCGCAATAACTCCTCCTCCATAAACATATCTTTACTGTTGTTGCTTTACACTTTTGTCAGCAGTGTACAAGCCATACTGAATTTTGCAAAACATCAGACAGGATTTGTAATATGACATTCTTCTACTTCGAATCCATTCTTGTAAGCCCCTGGTCTTCAACAAGACCACTTGCAACAAATCCATCAGACTGGCCAAAAGAGCCTTATCAGATTTGTTTTTTAACACAGCCTCTATAGTTAGTCACCAACAAAACTTTGAAAACTGCAGTAACAGATACATGACTTATCAGGCCCTCTGGATTTGCCATTTAACCATAGCCTCTAAAGAGGCTTTGTGCCTCACAAATGGAGAACAGCAAGTTATCACTCTGCACAAAAGTGGGCCATCTACAGACCCTGTAAACTACAGACCCATGATTCTCACTAGTCTCATGTCAAACCCATGGAAAGAATTATCATGGAAATTAATAATAATGACATAGGAAACCACCAGACACTGGACTGAATGGAGTTTGGTTGTGTCAAAGGCAGATCATGCCTACTCAACCTGGTTGACTTCTTTGAGAAGACAGGTCATGCCTACTCAACCTGGTTGACTTCTTTAAGAAGATAATCAAAGCAATGGATGAGGACAAAATGGTTTACACTGCCTATCTTGACCTGGTCAAGGCATTTGACACCATACCCCACTTGGGGATTGTTGATAAACTCTTATGTCATCTTGTGGATAGCCAGCTGGTTGACAGACAGGAATTTAGAAGTGGGGTGTCTACCTTTCGAAAGATGCAATCCACAAGCAGAATCCTTCAGGGATCTGTTATGGGACCACTCCTTTTTGGCATTTACTTATATGAAGTCAAGGCCAATGTCAAGGGCATCTGGCAGAACACATTTGCAGATGACTGCAAATTAGGAGCAGCCACTGAATCCCCCACTGACACTAATGTTCTCCAGGAAGTGCTGACATAAGACAAATAACCTGTGTCAGAGCCATGGACTAAAACTAAATGTCAAGAAATGCTGAACAGTATCCTTCAGGAAGTCCTCCACCCCTGATAATTATCATATTGACAAAACACCCCCTTAGAGCTGACCCAGTAGTCAGGGACTTGGGGACAAAAAAGACAGTAATCTAGCCTTTGGCTATCACGTGTGTACAGTAATGATAAAGTCTTTCTATGTTGTGCAACTTATAAACAAAGGTATGACATCTGGGTCCAAGGAGGTCATTGTTCCATTATTTTCAGCATTCATCAGGCCTACCATTGAATACAGTCCCCCCTATGTACCTAACCAGGCACATCCAACAACTGGAACATCCACAGAGGTTCCTTTTTAAAAGAATACAGGGTGTAAGTAACATGTCCTATGCAGACTGGCTCAAAACCCTATCCTTGTATTCTGTTGCCTACAAGTTGATGACGTGAGATCTACACCTGACACACAAGGCAGTGTTGGGCCCCACCCGGATGGCCTCCTGCATATAAGCAAAATAAACAGCACCAGAATTACTCATTCTAAAGATGTAAATCTTGCCTGTGATATAAATAGCACCACCTGGAGAGACAGGTATGTATACTAGAGACTATCCCTTCTTTGGAATGGGCTCCTCACCCATGTAAAGCAGAGTTCCTCCCTAACTCAATTCAAGTGCAATTTGGAAAATTTGATGGGGAACAGAAAATTCATCCCTGGTTGGCACCTATGACTCTAACAAACACAGGCAGCCTGTAAATGGTTCATCTCCCAGGCCCTTGCTTGTAAATATTTCACATCCAAGCCCCTGCTTACACTTATCAAGGGTACCAGAACTTGTCAGAGATTTGAGATGTATGGCTAGGCTTAAAAAGGCCCTAGTAGTCATTAGCCTAGTAGACACCCAGGGGTGTAGACAGGTTTTTTTTCAATTTGTACACTAAGGTCTGGTACTGCTACCCCCCCCATGCATCTATGCTGCACTACCACAATGTAGGCTTCTGAGATGTCCATGGTCACTTGACTTGCATTTAGTACCAATGATTCACTGCAACAAACCCCTGTATCACATCAAGGTAGCCAGTCCCATAGAGGTCCATTCACACTGCACACACACACACACACACACACACACACACACACACACACACACACACACACACACACACACACACACCATCCACCACCACTGCCAGAACATCTCAGATTCAGTCACAGACTGGATGCTAGAATGACAAAGATGCATTATGAAAGCTTACTGGAATGCTCAGTAAATATCATAAGTTTGGCAAGTGCATTTTTTTCTCAATTAGGGCAAGGAAAACAGACAAGATTTCTAGCTACCAGTATATCTAATATTCCAGGCATGTTGGAATCTAGCACAGGGCACCTTCTCACAGTTCAGTTACAGATCGGTTATCCAGCAGAGAAGCTTTAAAACATTAGTGGCAGCAACTTTTTTCAGCATCAAGTCTGATGAGCAATGGCGAATCTACAGTTAGTTTACATGTTTACACAGTAATTCATAACACCACCCAACCTGAATACAGTCTAATGTAAGATGCCACAATGGACAGACAGTACAATGCAAGATGCCACAATGACAGACAGGATAATGCAAATGAACCAAACACAAATAGGAATGTACACCTCTGATTCCACTGTAACATATTATACATCTGTTAAGGTAATAGCAATGGGGTAGTGAGTTATAAACACTTCAGTTACATTTCTCTCTCAGCTACCAGTGCTGCATACTGCTGAATTTTTATTCTCAGCTCTGGCTGCTTCATGTTAGAATTAAAAAAAAGTTCAGATAATTTTTCCCCAACTGATGTTTCTGTATTTGTAAAATGAATTTTCAGACAACAATGCCTGCAGCACTGAACAAACACCACAGCACCTAAAATGAAGGCTATGACAGTCAAGACATGAACTAACCGCACTGGGGTCAGTCTTTGAAAGTCTCTTTCCCTTTGGTATGTCAATACAAAACATGTGTGTCAGTTAGGCTATATGTCTATCCTCAGCACTTACAGTGCAGCACGCATCTGCATTAGACTGCACAGCTCGACTCCTTTTTAACTCATGGTATTGTAACCACTACATCTAATGACTGAAAATATAGTTTTGTGGTGAAATAAAGGATTCTTTTTCTGAAGTATTCATAGCTCAAGTGACATTTTTGGCTACTACTGCCTGCAGAATAATGCAAAATAGCAGACTGTGGTAGAAGCACACTTTGCATAGTCACTGCGGTCAGTCATTTAAAGCCTCTTGTATATTTCATTTAACAGGGTACTCAGTCTTAGCTTGCCTTACAGCAGATGAGAGCTTTAAGTGCAGCAACTACATGAGCAACAGATACAATGCAAAATGTCAGCCTGTGACAGAAAATACACTAACAAAGAATCTCCCTCCAGTATGACAGCAAATACATTAACACAGACAGTCTCCCTCCAGTATGACAGCAAATACATTAACACAAACAATCTCCCTCCAGTATGACAACAAATACATTAACACAGTCTCCCTCCAGTATGACAACAAATACATTAACAAAGACAGTCTCCCTGGAGTATGATAGCAAATACATTAACAAAGACAGTCTCCCTCCAGTATGACAACAAATACATTAACAAAGCCAGTCTCCCTCCAGTATGACAATAAATACATTAACACAGACAGTCTCCCTCCAGTGTGCAGCAAATACATTAATAAAGACAGTCTCCCTCCAGTATAACAGCAAATACATTAACAAAGACAGTTTCCCTCCAGTATGACAGCAAATACATTAACAAAGACAGTCTCCCTCCAGTATGACAGCAAATACATTAGCACAGACAGCCTCCCTCCAGTATAACAGGAAATACATTAACACATACAGTCTCCCTCCAATGTGACAGCAAATACATTAAAAAAGACAGTCTCCCTCCAGTGTAACAACAAATACATTAACAAAGACAGTCTCCCTCCATATGTTCATAGGTAGGTACTAGGCTATTGGTCCCAGGGCCTATATAAGCCTAGCCAAATGACATCCTGGCTTTTGCCACTCAAGAAAATTACCTTCCCGTGCCCCTGTCAAGCAGAGCCACAGAAGCGGTCCCCGGGGTGAACCTCCCATCTCCCATCCAATCTCCAAGATCTTTCTTGAAGAGTGCCAATGAGGAGCTCCGCCTGACATAGATAGGTAGCTTGTTCCAGAGCATGGGAAGTCTCTGGGACAGTAATCCATCCCTCCAGCATGTCCTGTAATGAAAAGGATCCACCTGCTCTTTACAGAGCTGTTCTAGGAATTCCTTGGAAAGTGCCTGAAACTGGAGTGTTGCTGTTGATGGCTAGGGGATTCTATGAGCTCTGAGTTATTATGGGCTTCTGTGAATACATCCAAAACTCATTTTTCTTTGAAACAGTTCTTTAATTTGTAACACACTTACAAGACAAACCTGATAAGGATGGCTATGGCTTGTAGTGAAGACTACAGCAGCACCCCCTTTAAAAGTAGCACTAGAAGAGGAACATTAGAAACTTAGGCAAGGAAACACTGCCAGATACTATGATTGTTTTAAAGTCCCCCCCAAGACAGTCTCCCTCCAGTATGAAAACAATTACATTAACAAAGACAGCCTTCCTCCAGTATGACAATAAATACATTAACAGAGACAGTCTCTCTCCAGCATACAACAAATACATTAACAAAGACAGTCTCCCTCTAGCATGACAACAAACACATTAATAAAGACAGTCTCCCTCTAGTATGATAGCAAATACATTAACAGACAGTCTCCCTCCAGTGTGCAGCAAATACATTTTACAGTTTTCCTCCAGTATGACAGCAAATACATTAACATAGACAGCCTCCCTCCAGTATGACAACAAATACATTAGCACAGACAGTCTATCTCTGGTATACAACAAATACATTAACAAAGACAGCCTCCCTCCAGTATGACAGCAAATAAATTAACAAAAACAGTCTCCCCCCCAGTATGACAGCAAATACATTAACAAAGACAGTCTCCCTCCAGTATGAAAACAATTACATTAACAAAGACAGTCTCCCTCCAGTATGACAACAAATACATTAGCACAGACAGTCTCCCTCCAATATGACAGCAAATACATTAACACATACAGTCTCCCTCCAACGTGACAGCAAATACATTAAAAAGGACAGTCTCCCTCCAGTATGACAATAAATACATTAACAAAGACAGTCTCCCTCCAGTATGACAGCAAATACATTAACAAAGACAGTTTCCCTCCAGTATGACAACAAATACATTAACAAAGACAGTCTCCCACCAGTATGATAGCAAATACATTAGCAAAGACAGTCTCCCTCCAGTGTGCAGCAAATACATTAATAAAGACAGTCTCCCTCCAGTATGAAAACAATTACATTAATAAAGACAGACTCCCTCCAGTATGACAACAAATACATTAACACAGGTAGTCTCTCTCCAGTATACAGCAAATACATTAACAAAGACATTCTCCCTCCAGTATGACAACAAATACATTAACAAAGACAGTCTCCCTCCAGCATGATAGCAAATACATTAATAAAGACTGTCTCCCTCCAGTATGATAGCAAATACATCAACAAAGACAGTTTCCCTCCAACGTGCAGCAAATACATTAATAAAGACCTCCTCCCTCCAGTATGACAGCAAATACATTAACATAGACAGCCCCCCCCCAGTATGACAACAAATACATTAGCACAGACAGTCTATCTCTGGTATACAACAAATACATTAACAAAGACAGTCTCCCTCCAGTATGACAGCAAATAAATTAACAAAAACAGTCTCCCCCCAGTATGACAGCAAATACATTAACAAAGACAGTCACCCTCCAGTATGAAAACAATTACATTAACAAAGACAATCTCTCTCCAGTATGACAACAAATACATTAACAAAGACAGTCTCCCACCAGTATGATAGCAAATACATTAATAAAGACCTCCTCCCTCCAGTGTGCAGCAAATACATTAATAAAGACAGTCTCCCTCCAGTATGACAACAAATACATTAGCACAGACAGTCTATCTCTGGTATACAACAAATACATTAACAAAGACAGTCTCCCTCCAGTATGACAGCAAATAAATTAACAAAAACAGTCTCCCTCCAATATGACAGCAAATACATTAACACATGCAGTCTCCCTCCAATGTGACAGCAAATACATTAAAAAGGACAGTCTCCCTCCAGTATGACAACAAATACATTAACAAAGACAGTCTCCCTCCAGTATGACAGCAAATACATTAACAACAACAGTCTCCCACCAGTGTGCAGCAAATACATTAGTAAAGACAGTCTCCCTCCAGTATGAAAACAATTACATTAACAAAGACAGACTCCCTCCAGTATGACAACAAATACATTAACACAGGTAGTCTCTCTCCAGTATACAGCAAATACATTAACAAAGACATTCTCCCTCCAGTATGACAACAAATACATTAACAAAGACAGTCTCCCTCCAACATGATAGCAAATACATTAATAAAGACTGTCTCCCTCCAGTATGATAGCAAATACATCAACAAAGACAGTTTCCCTCCAATGTGCAGCAAATACATTAATAAAGACCTCCTCCCTCCAGTATGACAGCAAATACATTAACAAAGACAGTCTCCCTCCAGTATGACAGCAAATACATTAACAAAGAATACATTGACAAAGACAGTCTTCCTCCAGTATGACAACAAATACATTAGCACAGACAGTCTCCCTCCAGTGTGACAGCAAATACATTAACAAAGACAGTCTCCCTCCAGTATGACAGCAAATACATTAACAAAGACAGTCTCCCTCCAGTATGAAAAAAAATTACATTAACAAAGACAGCCTCCCTCCAGTATGACAACACATACATTAACACAGACAGTCTCTCTCCAGTATACAGCAAATACATTAACAAAGACAGTCTCCATCCAGCATGACAACAAACACATTAATAAAGACAGTCTCCCTCCAGTATGATAACAAATACATTAACAAAGACAGTCTCCCTCCAGTGTGCAGCAAATACATTAACAAAGACAGTCTCCCTCCAGTATGACAGCAAATACATTAACAAAGACTGTCTCCCTCCAGTATGACAGCAAATACATTAACAAAGAATACATTAACAAAGACAGTCTTCCTCCAGTATGACAACAAATAGATTAACAATGACAGTCTCCCTCCAGTATGACAACAAATACATTAACACAGACAGTCTCTCTCCAGTATACAGCAAATACATTAACAAAGACAGTCTCCATCCAGCATGACAACAAACACATTAATAAAGACAGCCTCCCTCCAGTATGATAACAAATACATTAACAAAGACAGTCTCCCTCCAGTGTGCAGCAAATACATTAACAAAGACAGTCTCCCTCCAGTGTGCAGCAAATACATTAATAAAGACAGCCTCCCTCCAGTATGACAGCAAATACATTAACAAAGACTGTCTCCCTCCAGTATGACAGCAAATACATTAACAAAGAATACATTAACAAAGACAGTCTTCCTCCAGTATGACAACAAATAGATTAACAATGACAGTCTCCCTCCAGTATGACAACAAATACATTAATAATGACAGTCTCCCTCCAGTATGTAGCACATTCATTAACAAAGGCACTCTCCCTCCAGTATGACAGCAAATACATTAACAAAGACAGTCCCTGCAGTATGTAATTACAAAACATTTAGGCTGCAGTTAACAACAGGGTTGTTGGGTATAAACCAAAAGTGTGACTACTCACCATCAGCCTCTGAGATATTACATCTAGAACAAATACCATCATCAGTCCCAAAACTACCCACCATAGCTCATAACAGCCACAACTCATGGAACCTCAACTTCCAATAAGGCAAAACAGCACACAGTCCAATATTTTATTCAGAAGAAAGTCCATTGTGAGACACACAGATGTCACACTCACCAGACTAAGAAGAAAATCACCGTCAGTTGCCTGTAAAGGTCAAAGACCCACCAAATCATGCATGCACTCAGGTAATTAGATTACAAGTACCGGTATGATTCAGTCAGTCCATGTAGGTGTAAATTACCTGAGACATCCCTCCCTGGTCTATTTGATAAAAGACAGAGTTCTTGGATTACATGTTCCTGGCTGTTATCCTAAGACTAAGCAGCATTCTACCTTCTCCAGGGATGATCCCACAGTATGAACAAAAGATGACTGACTAACTGGTTTAATTTTTGGTGTCACTTGAACAGAGCACAATATTTACTAAAATATAACACAAGGACTCAGATCGTTGACCACGATGGAAAATTTGACAGTATTTGTCAGCATGGGAGGATACTATGCTACTTTGCTAGGGATGGTCTGCACCTCTCCCCTCTAGGCTTTCAAATATTGGCTAAAACATTGTGCTCCCCCATTGTGCCTTTTTTAGGCAACGAAAAACCGAGAAACATTCAAGGATAGCAAAGACAGCCCTAGAAAATCTACAGATGTTACTGTTCAATCCCAGGAATCTAAACAAGAAACTATACTCACTCCAAGCTCTCCCTGCTGTGAATACTGCAGACATTTGTGCAGTTACCAAGATGTGGTTTAAAGAAGTGTAGAGCCCCCCTGACAGTGCAGAGCTACAATACCTTAAAGACATTTAGACCAGCTGCTGCACAGGCACAGATTTAAGCTGGAGGTGTCTCACTTTATGTCAAAAATAAACCTACCTCAATGTCGCTCTCCTATTTTGGATACAATAAAAGAGTCTTCATGCATTCTGTTTAAGCAGCTTTATTATATACAAACACATCACTATAGAAGTTTTCTGACTTTAACTTAAATAACTTATATACAAACTAACTACTGCTATCATACATGTCCACTCTCTGGCTGCACTCTCAAAATGACACTGGGAATAGTACTCGCCTGGTATTTTTATGAGCATGTTCAGTCCTTGATATGCTTTTCAAACATACAGCACATACACTCTGATCTAAATCCTCCCTCTTTGTGAAATAGATCATGCAACGTTAGGAATCTAATCGGCATGCAGATATTAAAAGTAGTTCTATGTCATGTAATTATACAAGACTAGGTACATATATACAGTTATGTCCATGTTGCTGTGCATTTCACACTGGACCTGTGACATAAAGCTTGAATTAGGTTTAGCAACTGCAGCTGTCTCTACAGAATATTCAACCTTGGGAGTATTTGAAACATCCCTCAGGAATGGAAGTAGAGGTTGAGACACACTCTGGGATGGAAATAACGTCTGGTTCGCTCTGAGATCTAGAGTTTGTGTCATAGAAACAATTCTGTGATGATGATTTTTGTACAGAAAGAAGATGCCTGCAATTTCTCCTGTACTCCACACCCTTAGATTCCAGAAGGTAGGATCTTGGCTCGGTACATATACCTATAGCTTGACCAATCCAGTCGAAACCTTTTGCTGTTTCAATCCTCACTGTCTCTCCTTCCCTCAACAGACAAAGAAGTCTGCTTGATTTATCATAAGTGCACTTCTGGATAGAACACTTCTTGAATAATTGAGCCTTAATGGTTCTGTTGTTCTTAGCTTTAGGCCTCAATAAACTGGAACTAATAGGTAGCATCATTCTGCTTTGCCTGGATAGAAGTCTTTGAGCAGGTGAGGAAAGTATATCGTCACGGAGTATGTTTCTGACATTAAGTAAATTCAAAAAGACATTGGTACTGTCACGCTTTGACCTTTCAAGTAATTGCTTTGCACTCTGCACTGCACGTTCAGCTAGTCCATTGGACTGCGGATATTCAGGACTGCTAGTGACATGTACAAAGTCCCATTGTCTAGCAAATTTCTGAAACTACTGACTAGTAGATTGAATACGATTGTCAGAAATAACTTTGTGTGGACTACCATGGACTGCGAAATGATGTTTCAACTTAGTAATAACAGCAATGGACATTAGACTATGTAGTAAATCTATCTCAAATCAGTTTGAATAAGAGTCTACCAATACTAAGTAATGCTGATTGCCCCACTTGAACATGTCAGTGGCTACTATTGACCAAGGTAGTTCAGGAACTTGACTTAGCTGAAGTGGTTCTCTTTGCAAATGTGGTTTAGTACTATTACATACTGAACAAGAAGAAAGTACTTTATCAATGTCTTTTATTAGTGAAGGCCAAAACACCCTCCTCTTAGTAGATGCTGAACCTGGGTGACCATGATGCAAAATCTGGATATATTCTTGTTGTAAGGAAGCAGGAACAACAATTTTAGGACCTTTGAAAATAATTCCATCTTCCATCAACATTTCTGTAAGGAAAATAAGTTTGAACTTCAGGTGGTACTCTAGATTTGCTTTGATGTCCATCCAAAATTAATGTAGTGGCTGAGTTTTTGCAAAATTGGATCAGTCTTTGTATGATCTCTCAGCTCATCAAGTCTAGTAGTAGATAAATTACACACTGCCATCATGCCAAAGTCAAAATTCTCTGCGTCAAGCTGTTCTGTCATATTTTTGGGTGATCTGGATAAGGTACCCGCCAGATAAAGTAGTTTGCCCTTTGTATAGACCATTTTGAAGTTGTACTTGTGCAATTTGAGCATCATTCTTTGTAATCTCGCTGGAGCTGAATGCATAGGCTTATTTAGAATAGTAACTAGAGGTTGGTGGTCAGTTTCAATCTGAATAGCTTGACCATAAATATAATCAAGAAACTTGGAACATGGAAATACTGTCACCAAAAGTTCTTTCTCAATTTGAGCATACTGCATTTCAGTTTGGGTAAGTGTTCTAGATGCATAGACTACTGGTCTGCCCTCTTGAAGAATGACTGCACCAAGACCAAATTTTGAAGCATCACAGGAAAGAGTGACTGGCCTATTTACATCATAGTATCTTAATGTAGGTGGGGTGGCAATTTTCTTCTCAAGTTCTTCAAATGCCTGCTGGTGCTGTTCTAACCATGACCATGTAACATTTTTGCACATCAGCGCTCTTAAAGGTGCTGTCAACTAACTGAAGTCTGGTATAAACTTGCCTAAATAGTCAACCATACCTAGGAAACACTGTAGAGCTTGAATATTATCTGGTGCTGACATCTCAGGAATAGCTGCTTGCTTGTTTGGATCTGGTCTCAAGCCAGAACTGGTAAATAAATGATGTACATATGTAACTTCTGGTAGTCTGAATTTGCACTTTAGAGAATTGAGCTTCAAGTTTACTTCACATGCTCTGTCTAGAACTCTGTTTAAGTTTCTGCCATGCTCTTTTTCACCATTGCCTCCAACCAATAAATTATCTACTATTATGGCACAAGGATAACCTGAAAAAAAATTGCTCCATTGCACTCTGGAAGACTTCACTTGCAGAATTTATTCTAAATGGCATCCTTAGAAATCTGTATCTGCTAAACAGGGTACCAAAAGTGGTTAGTAATGAGAAGTTCTGATCAAGCATCACTTGCCAAAATTAACTTTTTACATCCAAGACAGAAAAAACAGTGGCATTCGGTATTAGAAGTGCGACCTGTTCGACTGTACACATTGGATCATGCGGTCTCTTCAATGCTTTGTTCACGTCTCTTGGGTCAATACATATTTCATCTGAGCCTTTTTTGTGAGCTGTTACCATGGATGACACCCATTCAGTTGGTTCTGTAACTGGACAAATTACACCTTGCTGTATCATTTTATCCATCTGAGCCTTGACTTTGTCCTGCATAGCTATTGGAACTTTTCTTGCTGGTCTGACTACTGGAGTGACCTCTGGGTCTAACTTCATGGAATATACAACTGGAAGTTTGCCCAACTTGTCATCAAAAACATCAGCATACTCTGAGAAAATGGCTTCAGAAAAATCAGAACTATGATATGCACTTATGTGATGAACTTCTTTGGTAAAAGAAAGCAGATTCATTCTCAAACTGTCTTTGAGACCTAGTAAAGACTGTACTGGTCTTCGAACTACATACTTGTATACAAGTTGTAACAGTTCTTGGCCAAATAACATGAAAGCGTCACTGAGCCTTCAGTTTGAATTTCTTCAGCTCCGTAAGCAACATGTTTCGCACTACTGGCCACATTGAGCTGCTCATTAGTTCTCACCTTAGCAAATGTGTTTGCTGATATAACATTACACTTTGAACCAGTGTCTACTTTAATCTCTGTGGATTTACCATTGATTCGGACTGTACAAAACACTTCCCTCTTTTCCAACAAATTAACTGCATCAGCTCTCTCACCAATTACTGATACACCATCTACATAGAAAATGGACAGCTGCAACTCTTCTTGATCAATTTACTTTTTTGAGTGACCCTTCTTTACAACTATGTGGGGTTTACTTGATTTGCAAAACTTTTGAAAATGGTTCCATTTTTTCACTTGTGACATTGGTGACCAAATGCTAAGCATTTCTCTCCTTTAGACTCATGATTGACACTACAATTATGACAGTTAACAATAAAGCTGGACTTGGGTTTTGCTGATTCACATTTGTACTGCACTGAGCATGCTTCTTTAACCGAACTTTACTTAGAACTTGCTAGAAAACTATGTGGTTTCCCTGGTCAGCCAGCAGGGGTTGTGGCTGCCATGTGCTTAGGCCTACTTCTGTTTGCCACATGTTGCATGCTATCCTCATTTGATCTGGAGCCTGCAAAAAACATGCTCTTGTCACTTGCAAGTATACTTGTGTGTTTTGTCTGTAACTTCATGGATTTGACAATTCTCTATGGCTTTACTCAACATTAAATTACTATCACAAAGCAAATATTTCTCACAGCAGCACTATTAATACCACACATGAGCATGTATTTTCTTAACTCACCTTTTAAGTCAACAAACCAGCACATTTTGGCTTTGTTTCTCAGGTCTTTAATATAAGCTGAAAAAGTTTCCCTTGGTTTTTGATCTCTTGTGTAAAACAAATGCCTCTGTAATGTAATATTTGTCTGGGGGTTACACATTTCTCTGAATTTGTGCTTCAAACACTTGGGATCTTCCATTGATTCAGCCTGAACAACAATATGACTATTTTCACCTTCTCCCTCATATACTGCTGATACATACACAAATGAACGCTCTCTTTCAATGGCCTCTGACCCAGCTAGGTTTAGCAAAATGAATGCCCTAGTGCACGCATCTTTATCTGAATAACCTGCTTGTATAAAAATATCATACTGTTACTCAAATATTCTCCAATTATCTGTGATATTCTGATAAAATACAAGTGGTAAGCGTTTTCGAAATCCGTTTGCCATATTAACACATACCAGTGAAGGGTTTTACAAATAAACATGAACACATATACATTTGCCAGAAATGTATGCATTTATTTGTAACTTTGCCCAATAACACAACAAGCTTCTGTATAACTGAACTTTGCGAAATAAGTCTCTCAGGCACTGTAATACTCTTGAAAGTACTGTACTGCAAGAAATCACCACTTATCAGTGTAAGAAGCATTTCAAACAACTGGATGATATGAATGAACTGGGCAAAAGAAACTCAGAGTCAGAAACATTTTGAAATAATTGCACTTTGTGAATAAATAGTACACAGCACACTGTAATTTCCTCAAAATAGTTTCATAGGTTCATAGATTAGTACTAAGCTAACTGCCCTAGTGAGCCATTTTAAGCCTAGCCAATTATCCCTTGTGAGACTCAAACCCTGCACTTTGTGTTTGTAAGGCAAACACCTTAACCATTAGGCCACCCTCCCTCCCAAATGGTGGTATCTTGCTAGATAATTCTTTACAGTGCAAGAAACACTATAATGGCGGCACTTTGTGAATAGACACACCCAGCACAAGAAACTTTTCAAAATGGATATACTTTGACTGTACTTCACGAAATAGTTGCACTTTTCAAGCAAATAACTCTTCATAATACATGCACAGTAATAAGCACACACTGTAAGCACTTTTACACACTTTGAGATACTTTGAATAACTCTAGTTATGCCCTTGATAGAATATGAAGTCATAGTTATGCAAAAACACAGCACTTTTCCAAAACACATGCAGTTGCCTTGCTTTATTTATGCTTAATGTACCCTTTTTTGCCCTTATTATATTTGTTTTGCTCTTTTAATATCTTTTCATGCCCATTGTAGTTTTCTTGTACTTGTTTTACTCAAAACATGCCCATTTTTGCTTCAAACACACTCGTTTTACTTTAAACATACGTGTTTTGCTTTTGTGATAATTGATTCATCAAATATCTTAATCTTAAACATTATACTTAGTTAATAAACATTTTGTGCCTCCTGCTTGTTTAATACAGTAAAATCCCCATTATTCCAGACTCAAGCAACTGGCACTCTCAA
Source organism: Protopterus annectens (assembly GCF_019279795.1). NCBI lineage: Eukaryota > Metazoa > Chordata > Ceratodontiformes > Protopteridae > Protopterus > Protopterus annectens. Next base: position 139,901,608 of record NC_056750.1, read on the forward strand.
GCAACCGGCATTTGATTGGCTTGTATGCAGGCATATGAGCCAATCAAAAAATCATAAAGCAAAGCCACTTGTACTCAATGCAGAACAGTTCTGCATTGAGTAGAAGCGGCTCCACTTTGTGATTTTTGATTTGCTCATATGCCGGCATGAGAGCCAATCAAAAATAGCAAAGCATATCTCAAGCAACCTGAATATACACTTAACCGGCATCTACCAATCCCCATGGGTGCTGGTTAAGTGAGACTTTACTGTGATACGATTTGTGCCCTTGTAATGCTCCATTTTATTTTTTTTATAAAATAAGCAGTTTGTGCAAATTCTCATTACTTTTGATTCTTTTCTGGCTTTTTTCGTGCTTATTTCTCTTAGTTTACCTTCACTGTCATCTCTGCACCTCATGGCTCTGAATATCAATCTCTGGATTCCCGGTTCTGACACCATGTTGGTCTTCTACTTTGGATACAATAGAAGAGTCATCATGGGTTTTATTGAGGCAGGTTTATTATATACAAACACATCATGATATACGTTTACTGACTTTAACAGCATGTGCCCGGTATTTATATCTGCACGTTCGGTCCTTGATATGTTTCTTAAAGATACAGCACATACACTCTAATCTACATTCAAGGTTGATCAAAGAAGATGATGTGCTTAAGCTTCTCCATGTCCAAATTACCATAGGAAAGTCCCATATTATATCCTTGTGAGCTATAGGTCCAACTGTATCAGCTAGGAGCACATAACACATACGTTACTAGATGTACTCACCACTCATAACATACGTCATAACATGAGTAGATTAATCACCATTAGCAGGGGAGGTTGCTGCATCCACCTTGCTGTAATGTCCTCTCTGCTAAGGCTGAACCATTTTAAGGCAAACTTTCTACTATTAAGTGACAATCTGGCAAACTTTCAAACCTCCCCCCCCAAACCTGGGAATACTGCTGGCTATGCCAAATTGACCAGAGACCCTGTAGAACCATGTTAACAGAGGCATAGAAACAGCTTTGCTTACCAGGAATAACCACGTAACAAACTCAAAAAAGACACACTGGTCATTTTCTAGCAACAACAAGTTGTGTAAAAAAAGGAAGAAAATCATGGCAAAAATTACAAAATGCAATGCCTAGCAGGATAAAAATATATCAGTCTAAACAAGCAACTAAGAGGACTAATCAAGTCACTCTACATACATCTTTCCTATTCAGTTGTACCATCCATTAAATGCAAACATCTGATTGCCCTCTAGCACAGGTAAACCGCTGCAGTATGAGACAGCTTGAGTGACAACAGAACTACTGTAATACAGTCTATAGAGTTCAAATTGGAAATCTTTCAAGATAACGGCTGTAGCGCACTGTTTTTCTGTTCGCATTGCAAATTCGCATGAATATTTCACAAGTTACAAAATAAGTTAAGAGGCAGCAGAAGCACAACTCGACAAAATCATTCTGCTGAAGCACACGTTTGCATTTGGCAGTACACCCAGTGCATGTTACGACTTAAATTAAGTAGATTTTGAAACTGATTTCAACATCACCATTACATCCAAAATGAGCAAGTAAAATGAAAAATGCCAGCCTGGTGCACTATGCATGCATAAACTGAAGGTACTTTGAGGTTGCACCTCTCTTCCATTGGTGTATCCCTAGTCTTTCAGGTAACAGTTACAAAACAGGCTGTAATTCTACCAGCATAGCTTTGAGTTTGACTCCATACCTTTAGGAGCTTTGCATCATGACAGTACACCCACTGCAGGTTACAACTTACAAAAAAATGTTAGTTTAAAATGTTAACACAATAACAAATTGACTTTGGCCAGTATAACATACAATGGACTTCACTATGATAATGCAGTAAAGACCAGCTATAATGGAAAATTTCCAGAGGCAGCAGTGAAAGCACATGAATTACATACACAGGGGGCAGCTGTTAAAAGCTTCATGTTGGACTTTCATTATGACTTATATGCAATACCAACAGGGTATTTAACTACAAAATGCAAAGACTGCAATAAGGTCAGAGCTTCCAGCCAACATCTCTGATTTCTGACTCCATAGTTTTGACAGCTTAAACAATTGGCACTATATAGACAACATACTACAACTAAACAGTTTTATTGTGAACTATAAAGGATTGTACTTGTACCATAATGTAAACGTAGAAATCATATCCTAGGCACTGACTTTACCCTACCTTTTGTGCAGAGGTCAAATAGACCCTCTTCCCACCACACACAATTCCTACCATTAGGGGAAATAATCAGAGACTTCTCCAAATGATCTGAAGTTAACCACTGCATAATCAGCACACACAAAAGGAAAGAAATGTAATTACAGTACAATCATGAATTCAGCTACCATAGATAACAGTTAAAGTGCTGCACAGTGATTTATGGCTGTCATATTTGTAGCAAAGGGAAGTGCAGAGTCCACTGCCCTGATACTGTTTCGACATGATCCTGTAGGGTTTTATTCAACTTCAAATTATAGTGCTTATGTCTTAGATAGCGAACACAAGCTAAAGTGAATCTCAGCATATAATACAAAAGAAATGTAGACCATATATACGGTTATTAAAACTTAAGTGCTCTAAAAGCCACATAAAATATAACCTAATCAAATAGAGTGCAAAACAATAACAAACTCTGCAACTAATACCAGCAAACTATAAACTTTCAAAGTCTATAAAAAGAATAAACCTGTCCCTGTTTTTGGCCTTTACACCCCCCCCCACCACCACATTACACTTGGCTTTGTCCAGATTTCTTTTTCTCAGAGTTCATATCCTTCTGAAAAATACATGCTAACACAGATCCAGCTATTCCAGCAACTTTCTATGTATATAATAGCAATATTTAAAATCTGTCCATGTTTTTGACCTTTGTCCTCCCATTACATTTGGCTTTGTCCAGATTTCTTTTTCTCAGAACTCATATCCTTCAGAAAATGTATGCTAACACAGATCCAGTTATTCCAGTAACTTTCTATGTTTATAATAGCAATATTTAAAATCCACCCCTGTTTTTGGCCTTTGTTCCCTATTATGTTTGGCTTTGTCCAGATTTCTTTTTGTCAGAATTAATATCCTTCTGAAAATGCATGCGAACACGAATCTAATTATCTCAGCACTTGCATGCGAACACGAATCCAATTATCTAAGCACTTTCTAAGTTTATAATAGCAATATTTAAAAATCAATCCCTGTTTTAGGCCTTTGTCCCCCTGTTATGTTTGGCTTTGTCCAGATTTATTTTTCTCAGAGTTCATATCCTTCAGAAAATGCATGCTAACACAGATCCAGTTATTCCAGAAACTTTCTAATGTTATAAGAGCAATATTTAAAATCTGTCCCTATTTTTGGGCCTTTGTCCTCCTATTATGTTTGACTTTGTGTAGATTTCTTCTTTCTCAGATTTCATATCCTTCAGAAAATACATGCTGGCACAGATCCAGTTATTCCATCAACTTTCTTTTTTTTCCATAATAAATTTTTATTGAAATATATTTTCCAAAAACATTTCAAAAATACAATAAACATCACACACATAATACACTATAACTACTTCAAACTATTTATACAATATCTACATGAAATGCTTCCTATATTTAATATATTCCTAAAATCAGTATCATGCTAATATAATATTGAAGACCTTTTCCCATATTTTCGGGTTATTAATATTTGTGTTAGTTTGTTTCAGAAGTAATTTATGTGCTAGTATATGTTTTATAGCCACAAGCTTAAAATTATTCCATGATGTCTTATGTGGTTCTAGCCAATTTGTGGCTATATAGAGTTTCATCAGCAAAAAAATATTCATACAAATAATAGTTTGCGATCTGGAAAGCTCTCTTGGAGGAATGTGTAGAATCATAAATTCCCATGACAGTGTAGAACTTTGATAACCCATCTTTTGCAGTTGTACTTTAAGAGAGTTCCAAAGTTTATATACGCATTTACAATTCCAGAACATAAGAAGAAGATCCGCTGTTTAATCTGCACAGTATGGACAAATTGGAGAATTCCTAGAGTTAAATTTATGTAATCTAAGATGTGTGTAATATGCATTGTTCCAAATCATCAATTGCGTGTACATCAGTTTTTGAAAAGAAACTGATTTCCTAGTTATATCAATTGCTTTTAATATCTGATTGTCTGTTACTGTTACTTTGTTTACCCAATACTCTGAAAGCAAAATTTTGTCCTGAAATTTCAAATCCTTAATTAATTTGTACGCAGTTGCTATAAATTTAGTGTCTTGTTGGATAGCTTGCCACAATTCAGAGCACTTATCCACAAATCCAGCTGCAGGTTTAAAGTTCCTAAAATAGCTCAAGGCAAGTTCTTTAACTTGTCTCATTATAACAATGTAACTTCTAGGTAGATTCATTTCCTGTCTAATTTGTAAAGCCGATAAGTCAAGTTTATTAAAAACATCAAATAGAGTCAGATTAACTATTAATGGAAATTTGCTGAGATCGATCAGCTGATTATTTAGTTTAAAATTAGGATTCCTGTGGAAAGATTGAAGAACCATCATATATTGCAATAAATCTACGGACTGAAATAAAGTTTGCAAAGATGAGACACAGGTTATTATGTGGTCCATGACCCCATATTTTATCAGACTAATTTTGTCCATAAAGGGTAATGCTTTAGGATTTATTTTCCTATCCAAAATATGCTTATGATGCAAGACCACCCAAGTTGGTATCCATTTTGTATTCGTTACATCATAATTAGCAATTCTTAAAATTTGATTAGCGTTTACAATCAAGTAATATGCTTCAAAGTTTGGTAGCTCAAGTCCCCCTCTTGTTTTAGGGGTCATTAATTTCTCATAAGATATTCTAGTTCTTTTTGGGTTCCAGATAAATTTAGCTAGATCTTTATGCATTTGTTTAAAAACTGTTTTTGAAATTGATAATTGGGCAGACCTAAATATGTATAACATTCGTGGTAGTATATTCATTTTCACTATTGATACTTTTGCTAATACCGGTAGTTTTAAATTCTTCCATCTGTCACAATCAGCTATTATGTGTTCCCATACTCGTTTAACATTATTGTTATAAAAGTCCTTATTATCCGTAGAGAAGTTGATACCCAAATATTTAATATTTTCTTTACATGTTAACTTCCCCATCAGGGCCATTAATGAAAAAGGTTTTGGGGTTCTTAATGGGAAGATATTCGTTTTCTGTAAGTTAATTTTATAATTAGAAACTACCGAAAATTCATTTATGAGCTTTAATATCTTTTCACTGTCCGAAATTGGGGTTGTACAATAAATAATAAGATCATCGGCGAATGCTGACATTAATATTTTATTCCTATAAATTATTGGTGCATTATGATACAAATTTTGCTTGATATATAAAAATAGGGGTTCTAGATATTATTCCATCAACTTTCTAAGTTTATAAGAGCAAGATTTAAAATCTGTCCCTATTTTGGGGCCAGGTTCCTATCATAAGACTGAAGACACATTCTGTCGAATTCGTCTTGGTTGAACTTCAAATGTCAAAAATGTAAAATGATGAAGTGGCTTTTAAGCAAATTCTTTCCCTGGGAAAGAAGTCGCTTGGCTGGTTCCATCACTTTGCCATTTATGGCACTGTAGTGCGATCTCGGAGTTGGTATACTTAAAATAGTGTTTAGTGTGTTTTTTTTTTTTTTTGGTAACAGCAATTTTTTTTTCCCTGGGAAAAAAAAATCTCTGTTCTGGTAGTTCGCTCATTTATGTTTTCACTGTTTTGGGTTCGATATAACAGCGTTCGATCTTTTGATAATTCGCTGTTATAATACATACCATTTGGGGCCATTGTTCTCCATTTTAGGTTTTGTCCAGATTTCCTGATCTAAGATGATGGTAATCATTCATGGTATTGACTATTTAGACAGTTATTGAAAAAAAACAAGACACACACACACACACACACACACACACACACACACACACACACACACACACACACACGCAGACACACACCACGATTTGTTACTTACATTGCCGAAAACCAGTTAAAAAAAGCCCTTGTGGCTGTTCTCTGTAGACTGCTAAGTTGGATGGACTTATTATCCACAACTAATAACTGAAGCTCACTGGCGTCTGTCCGACGGAATGTTCCTCCTGAATCCTGCTGTGACTCCCGCTCTATCTTCACAAAAAAAAAAAAAAAAAAAAAAAGCTGTTCTCATTCCTATGACTTTAAGATGTAGCCAGGGCGAGGTAGCAATTGCACCACAATGTAGGCACATACCCATCCAAATTTCAGGAGGCAATGGAGCAAACACACTGACAAACCAAGAACGCAAAAGCAGAAACATTATAGTGTATGTTAACAATTTAAAACTATGTTAAAACACAACGAAATCCATGATGGCAATCCACACTCTAGGACTGGAAAAAAAGAAAAAAGTATCCTCCTTGCCATGTGTTGCTTAACCTGGAACTCCAAAAGTAAGCACTAGGCAGGCAGGAAATAAGTAACAAGAAAATAACTAATTGACTGCAGCTGTGTTTAGTGGGAATTAAGCAACCTGTCAAATATATCTGGAGTCAATAGCAGTCAAGTTAAATAAAAAAAAAAAAAAAAAAATCGCCGTTGTAGTTTCTTCTAGACTGGATCAGTCTGGTCAGCACTCACATCCCCCTGTACTTCTTAACATTATGCAAATCACAACCGGACCAACCACACTTACACATACCCCTACCCCTAGGCAACAAGCAGAACTAAAAGTAAAAGCAAAGTGTTCTGGCTTAGAAAAAAGGTAATTTACCAAGTCAGTCAGTTGACAAGCATTTCAGGGTCGGGAGGGGAGGACTTTTGGACTTTGTTTTCCATAATTTGGCTATCCCCTGGCTCGCCAACGTGTGCACTATAGAGTTTACAGTATATACCTGCTGACATCCTTATACACACCTATAAATCTGTGCACCAACATTTTCAAATAAAGCAGGAAAAAGTCAGCAAGGGAGCTTGTAAAAGTTACTCCTCCATGCTTGGCTGCTAGCCACTTTCCCTGCTCCAAATATGGCTTTGGTGAGATAATTTTAGCTAATGGGGTGAATTTTCTTCCCTCTGAAATCTAGCATCTTAAAGCCATTTATAAACATGATACTGTCCCTAAACTGTAGGTGTGTGTGGGGAGAGGTGGAGTTGTCCCTCACTGGAAATGTAGAGAAAATGTTTGTTGAGCGCTCCACACAAGGTATATTTTCAATAAGGTCATTGCCTATGAATTGATCTATATAAGACGGCACCAGTTTGGTCATTCGGTAACCAGGACATTGATCTGATCTTTTTCACGTCCTTTTCGTTCATGGTCTGAGCTACAAGAAGGGAAGATGGAGTTTTCCATGTTAATATAGTGGTGAGTATCCTTGCCTATACACATACCAAACTGAGGTATGAAATTTGATTCCTCACTGGGGGCTAGTTGCTTCTTTAGAATCTAGCATGGACAGCATAGTGCCTCGTGTTTCTGCCTCACAGATCCGAGGTCTAGAGTTCAGTCTGGACATGTGGTTTGTTTCTTGTGTAGTTTCTTGTTTACCTCATGTCTGCTGGTTTCCCTAGTTTCCTCCCACCTCCTAGAAACATACAAACTGACTGCCTGCACTAAACTGTCAAAATGTATTGCATATGTCATGGCTAAAAAGGGTGTAAAAAGGATCTGTTTAGTTTGGCAGTTAGCACAGAGGTTTGAGGCAGTGAGCTGTTAAAAAGCTGCTTCTCATACTCCCATGTTTGATTCCTTCAGCCCCCATTTGCCTAGTGTGTGACTCTAATCAAGTCACTTAACCAGACAGTGCTCTTGGACAACTGGGAAACTGAGGCCAGGCTCGCAGTGGTTTCCTTGACCACATGCCTAGTGTTCTCTTTAACTATAAATGGATGGTTGAGAGAGGCCATTAATCAGCAATATACTGAATAGGAAAATGGAGCACCCACAGAATACTTACATGGCACAGGGGAAACCCCAAAACCCTGACTTCTGTGCTGTGAGGCAGTGATGTTACCACTGAGGCACTATGCTGCCCATGCATAATGACATATTATGTCCTCTTATTCTCATAAATCTGTATTTAAAAAGGTGGGCAGTGTGCCATCTGTAACTTTCTGGCAACAAATAAAGCAGCATTTACCTTCATCTTGTGCCTCCACATATTATTTTTATGTCTGCTAATATATCTGCAGTTTAGCTCAGATATAACAGGTGTGTAGTTGTGGCCTGTGTTTTGACCTATGATAGGTTACTTATGTTTTGTTTTTCTACTGTGTATGTAATATGTCAATGTTTATACTGTAAGAAAATCTGGAAACGCTCTATCTGATAGATGTGGTGACTCTACTTGTGATGTTTATAAGATAACTGGATATGGTACTACTTAAAGGTGGGTTGCTTTTAAGAATGTATGAAGAAAGGTGCTTGTGAAATGTCTTAAAGTTATACATAACTAGATTATGCTGAACATTTTCTTTGTAGTCCCAACTAGTTGAGTGACTGGAATAAAATAGTCATTTCAGCACAGCCGACTTGATTTCAGAGTTGTGTCTGTGCCAACCATATGGCACAATGTACTAAACCGAATCCTTCTGTTACCTTAGAGATATTCTTATTACCAGACGAGATTACAAAGGCAATTTAATCTGCAGAAGAGCATAAACAGGTTAGAGCAGTACAAACTTTTAAATAACAGAGACAAATCTGAGGTTTTCAATTTGACAAATTCCTGCTATGGGCATATGATTAGTAAGGGATAGATTGTGTAAGTGACCAGGCAACATGGAAGACTGTGTCAATAGGAAATAACTCAGAACTTGTCACAAATGAGGCTATATGTCGGACAGCAATGAACTGCCACAAATTTCTGCCATACCTCTTGATATTTCTTCACCCACTAAATGCCTTATTACGAAATGGCTATAGCTAGAAATAGAAATACTATGAACAGATCTTTAATGTAACTGTGATGAGAATTACATCAACAAAAGTTCTGTCTTACTTTGATTCTTCTATATGTATTAGTCATGGTTACTGATATGGAGCCAGATGCATTCTACTTTATAAGTTCCCAGATTGTATAGTGATGCCTTGTGTATTTTTTTTAACATCACTGACAGGGTTCAAATATGATTATGTCTGGATTGACAAAGAAGCATTTACCTGGTCTGGGGAGTGAAATAACGTCATCATTGATTTTAAGGAAAGAAATTCACATTGGTAACAGACTGTCAGCTTTTAGCATCTGCTTCTAGCTTAAGAAAGGGAGAAGGGGGTAAAAGGGGACATCATAAATAACAGTATCATACTTATGACAATGGACACTGTTCTTACAAGCATGTTACTATGACATCATATGTTGAGATAATTGGAGCTGCAGTTATTCACTATTATTTGGCAGTGACACAGTGTAACTTAATTTTGCTAACAGATATCAGAGTAGCATGCATTAAAAGAACATATTAGGAGTGCCACTTTAAAAGGCATGTTTTTTTCTAAAGATCACACAAGTTGCTTCAGGTTATAGCAGGTTCAAATAATATAATTTATTGAAATTCATGTAACCAACCCAGCCACTGGGGATGCACAAGCCAGTGCATTTCTTTGTGCCGGTCCCAAGCCCGGAGAAATGGGGAGGGTTGCGTCAGAAAGGGCATCCGGTGTAAAACCTCTGCCAAATTACTGGTGCGGAGAACATTTCATAATTACATACCGGATTGGTCGAGGTCCGGGTTAACAACGACCGCCACCAGTACTGTTAGCTAACAGGGTGCTGGCAGAAATTGGGCTACTGTTGGCCGAAGAAGAAGAGGAGGGGGAAGGCATGCCCGAAGGCAGGAAGAGAGGATGAAGGTTATGAGTGTAGTACTGAGGGTAGGAACTTTGAATGTAGGCAGTATGACTGATATAGGGAGAGAGCTAGCTGATATGATGGAGAGAAGGAAGGTTGATATATTGTGCGTACAAGAGACCAGATGGAAGGGAAGTAAGGCCAAGTGTGTAGGAGGCAGGTTCAAATTGTTCTATCATGGTGTGGATGGCAGAAGAAATGGGGTAGGGGTTATCCTAATGGAACAGTATGCCAAGAGTGTTTTGGAGGTTAAGAGAGTGTCTGATAGAGTGATGTTTATGAAGCTTGAAATTGATGGTATGATGATGAATATTGTTAGTGCATATGCTCCACAAGTTGGGTGTGCGATGGATGAGAAAGAAAAATTTTGGAGTGAGTTGGATGAAGTGGTGGTGAGTGTACCCAAGGGTGAGAGACTACTGATTGGAGTGGACTTTAATTGGCATGTTGGTGAACTGAACAGAGGGGATGAGGAAGTGATGGGTAGGTATGGTGTTAAGGAGAGGAATGCAGAAGGTCAGATGATTGTGGATTTTGCAAAAAGGATGGACATGGCTGTGGTGAATACGTATTTTAAGAAGAGGGAGGAGCATAGGGTGACATACAAGAGTGGAGGAAGATGCACACAGGTGGATTATATCCTATGTAGGAGGGCCAGTTTGAAGGAGATTGGAGACTGTAAAGTTGTGACTGGGGAAAGTGTAGTTAAGCAGCATAGAATGATGGTCTGCAGGATGATGTTGGTGATCAAGAAGTGGAGGAGGAGTGTGAAAACAGTGCCAAAGATTAAATGGTGGAAGTTAAAAAAGGGTGATTGTGAGGTGGAGTTCAGGGAAGAGTTAAGACAGGCACTGGGAGGCAATGAAGAGTTACTGAATAGCTGGGTAATTACAGCAGAGCTAGTAAGGGAGACTGCTAGGAAGGTGCTTGGTGTGACATCTGGACAGAGGAAGGAGGACAAGGAGACATGGTGGTGGAATGAGGAAGTACAGGAGAGTATACAGAGGAAGAGGCTGGCAAAGAAGAAGTGGGATTGTCAAAGAGATGAAGAAAGCAGACAGGAGTATAAGGAGATGAGGCGCATGGCAAAGAGAGAGGTGGCGAAGGCTAATGATAAGACATATACAGAGTTGTATGAGAGATTGGACACTAAAGAGGGAGAAAAGAACTTGTACCAATTGGCTAGACAGAGGGACAGAGCTGGGAAAGATGTGCAGCAGGGTAAGGGTGATAAAGGATAGTGAGGGAAAGGTACTCAAAAGCGAGGAGAGTGTGTTGAGTAGATGGAAAGAGTACTTTGAGGGGCTGATGAACGAAGAGAATGAGAGGGAGAGAAGGTTGGATGATGCGGGGCTAGTGAATCAGGAAGTGAAACAGATTAGCAAGGAGGAAGTAAGGATAGCTATGAAGAGGATGAAGAATGGAAAGGCTGTTGGCCCAGATGACATACCAGTGGAAGCATGGAGGTGCTTAGGAGAAATGGCAGTGGAATTTTTAACCAGATTGTTTAATGAAATTTTGGAAAGTCAGAGGATGCCTGAGGAGTGGAGAAAAAGTGTTTTGGTACCTATCTTTAAGAATAAATGTGATGTGCAGAGCTGCAGTAACTACAAAGGGATAAAATTGATCAGTCACAGCTTGAAGTTATGGGAAAGAGTAGTGGAAGCTAGGTTAAAAAGGGAGGTGATGATTAGTGATCAGCAGTATGGTTTCATGCCAGGAAAGAGCACTACAGATGCAATATTTGCTCTGAGAGTGTTGTTGGAGAAATACAGAGAAGGTCAGAAGGAGTTGCATTGTGTCTTTGTGGACTTAGAGAAAGCATATGACAGGGTGCCTAGAGAGGAGTTGTGGTATTCTATGAGGAAGTCGGGAGTGGCAGAGAAGTATGTAAGAGTGGTACAGGATATGTACAAGTGTAGTGTGACATTGGTGAGGACGGCGGTGGGAGTGACAGATACGTTTAAGGTGGAGGTGGGATTACATCAAGGATCAGCTCTGAGCCCTTTCTTATTTGCAGTGGTGATGGACAGGTTGACAGATGAGATTAGACAGGAGGCCCCGTGGACTATGATGTTTGCAGATGACATTGTGATATGTAGTGAGAGTAGGGACCAGGTTGAG
>NC_056750.1:139918602-139956102 GCF_019279795.1 Protopterus annectens
TTCTTTCTGGCAAAAAGCTTAATGGTAGCCAATACATGAATCACCAGTAAAGACAGCCACAAACCTGCACGTAACAGCAGCTAACATGCATCTCAGGTAGACTTTCTCCTAATAAGGAAAGGAAAAGACATGGGGGCTCAAATCGGAGACTGCAAATGTGTCCGTTGTGAAACAGTTAGCCTCCAGCACTTGGTCAGAACCAGCTGCAACCTGCAGACAGAGAAGGCTCTAAGATCCACAGAGAATAGGCTGAAGACCTGGAAGTTGACTGGAGAGGAAGTACAACAGTTGAAGGAATTACTCAGGGCTGTAGCACCTCGGGAATTAGAGGAAGAAGGTGAGGCAGGATAAGAAGGGCAGCGCCTCAAAAACAGCATGTGCAAAGATGATAGGACAGAGCTGTAGTTAAAGCAGGTGTGGAAATGGAAATAAGGTGCATAAGGAAAGCTGGTGGTGGTAGAAGGCAGCCTGCCAGGAAACTGTAGAAAGAAAGAAGGTGCGCAGGAACTGGGAAATAGAAAAGGTTGAGCAGGATAAGAAGGAATGCTGGTTGTCTAACAGAAAGGTTAAGGGAGCATTTATAATGGCAAAGACCAGCAAAGAACAAATTGTTAAAGAACCTTCACCATCTTCAGCAAAGTGACTCAGAAGAGGGCACAAAGAACTCTGTCAGGTTGCAAGGCAATGACAGAAAAGTAAAATGATAATTATTGCCAGATGCCATTCATAAGGGATGCCAGTAACAATCTCCATAACAAGGTCAGAGAACATCAAGGTTGGGTGGAAGGAGTACTTGTAAGAGCTTCTGAATAACAGAAGATGTAATGTTACATACACAGCATAGGATGTAAGAGGAAGGCGAACCCACCCTAGAAGAAGTGTAACCTAGTCAGGGAAAGCAGAAGGCTCAGATGAAGTCATAGGTGAATCAGCCAAGATGTTGGGTGCATTGGGAGAAATGGGCTCAGTACTCATCTTAAGATGGAGAGAGAGAGAGCGAGAGAGAGAGAAAGAGAGAGAGAGAGAGAGAGATAGAGAAGTATCCCGGACAGCTGGAGAATAAGCATTCTAGTGTCAGTATGTAGGAACAAAGGGGATAGTCACAACTGTGGGCAGTGCAGAGATATCAAACTCATTTCACACTGCATGACACTATCACTACGGGGGATTGATAAATGAGTATACAGTGTAGTAGAGAGTAAGATGGGGGATGAGCAGTTTGGATTCAGGTTAGGATGCAGCACAACTGACTTGATGTTTGCAGTGAGACAGGTAGTGGAGTAAAAGCTGGCGAGGTGGAAAGTATCCGCCTGGGAATTCCTAAACATGGAAGACAAAGCATATGACAAAGTCTCTGCAAAGATGATTTTAGGAAGTCCTCTGATAGTTTCAAGTCCCCAAAACACTGATAGAAGTATAGGTTACGTACAAGGACCCAGTTACACAAATACATCATTGTTCAAAGTGACTGAAGGGGTTCCAAGTATGAATGGGTATGCATCAGAGTTAAAATATGAGCCCACTTTTGTTCGTATTGGTGATTGGCTACATCAGCAAGTGGGTTGGAAGGGGACAGACCAATAAAACTTTTGTATGTAGATGACGTGCCACTATAATTAGACCCTGAAGAGGAACTTCAACAAATGATAGGGGACTGGAATGCAAAACTGGCAAAACATGGCATGAAACTGAGTGCAAACAAAACAGTGGCCACAACAGCAAACTGAAGAACTCAGAAGAAGCTAAAAACAGAGACAGAAGGGAAAAAGTGGAACAGGTTAACAACTTCAAGTATCTGGGAAATGTGGCTGGGAAGAAGAAAAATCCAAAAGACGAGGTCAAAGATCGAATCAGAGGTGCTGAAGCCAACTTGCACAGAGCATCAATGATAGTGTGTGACACACAAATGCAAAGAAGCTGAAAAGTAGGGTGTACAACAGCAGTCTCCAACCACCGGGCCGTGGATCATTTAGTACCGGGCTGTCAGGCACAGAGTGAAATGAAAAAGTTAATGTGTATATGTATGTGTATGAGTGTGGTTATGTATCTGTCTGTTTCTGCATGTGTGACTGAATGTGTGCATGAAAGCAGAATGTATGTGTCTGTGAAAGAAGAACAGACTGTGTGTATGAGAGAGACTGAGCAGTGAGATCGATCGAGCCGTTATTTTATACTCACTAAGCAGCACTTTTGCTGTTCAGCAAGTGTAAAATAAATCAAGGAAACTGAAAAAAGCATGTGTTTGTCTGCATGTTTGAGTGAATGCATGCATAAAAGTAGAAGAGTCCATGTTTGTGTGTGTGTGTGTGTGTGTGTGTGTGTGTGTGTGTGTGTGTGTGTGTGTGTGTGTGTGTGTGTGTGTGTGTGTGTGTGTGTGTGTGTGTGTGAGGAAGACAGAGAGGGAGAGACAGAGAGAGTGAAGAGTGAGAGTGATTCCTGGCAGTAGCAGCAATGAGGTTAGCATACCACTCGACCATACCACTCAGCCTCTTGTACAATAAATCTGGACAGAGCCACAAATAATAGGGACAGATTTTAAATATTGATTTTATAAACCTAGAAAGTCAATAAGGTTGCCATTAGGTCACCTCTTGAACATACCACTCAACCTTTCCATAATAAATCTGGACTGTACATACCTCTCAACCTCTTAAAGCAAGAAATCTGGACAAAGCCAAAAATAATGAGGGGACAAATGCCCAAAAACAGGGACACTTAAGTACTGCTCTTACAAATGTAAAAAGTAGATAGAAATACAGGTTTTGCATTAGCATGTATTTTCTGAAGGGTATGAAGTCTGAAACTCAACTGTCTGTCATTATTTTCTGACTTCAAACCTCAATGATCTGCCAGTGATTTGCCAGAAAACAACAATTTTATGAGAAACAGACCAAAAAAAAAAAAATAAGATGCCAAAATCTGGGCATTCCTTGAAAATCTGTACAGTTGAGAGGTATGCTGGACAGAGCCAAATAATAGGGACAGATTTTAAATATTGTTCTTATAAACTTAGAAAGTCAATAAGGTTGCCATTAGGTTTATGTGCCTCTCGACTATAGTAGATCAATGTTATGCTGTTAAGCAGTATGTACACTTTTGTTTTTGGTAATTATTGCCACCTGTCTTTTTATTGTACATTGGAGCTTTTCTTCTTGGGTCTCAGCAGAAAATGGACATCTAGTCCAGTTGGGCCTCCCCGGTAAACAAATGTCAAATAAATAAATAAATGAATATTATGCACTTAATTATGCACGTGCGATGGCTGGTCAGTGGAAAATTTTCTTTCATGAAACTGGTCCTTCGTGCAAAAAAAGTTGGAGACCGCTGGGGTACAAAAGAGTGATGCAACCTGTGCTTCTGTATGGTACAGAAACCTAAGCAAGTGAAGATGCCGAGGGAGCTTGATATAATGGAGATGATGTATGTGAGATCTGTAGTAGGATGCAAACTGCAGGACAGACTTGGATACATTTGCAGAGAAGGTCAAGGAGAACAGACTATGGTTTAGTCACGTGCAGGAAAAAAGAAGACAATTTGATAAAGCATATTTGGTAGAGACAGGAAGCAAGCAAATGACATAAGGATGTCCAGCCATGAGATGAATGGATTGTATGAGGGAAGATCTGCGGTAGGAGGGTATGACTGTTGAAGAGTGAAAATAGATGTGCATGAAAAAAAGTTTGTTGTTGTTGTTGTTTGTCTTTAGACTTTTCCCGGTTAGGGGTCACCACAGCGTAACTCCGGTCCGCTAATGATTAGCAGTAGATTTTTCATGAACGCCGAGGTGCCAGCTCGACGTCCAGCCTTCAACGAAGGCACGCCCATTTACGCATGTCTTTCGAATGCTGTGCATGAAAAAAGGGCACACTGATTAAATCAAAAAAAAAAAAAAAAATTAAAGGGCAATGTAAAGAAATGTTTTGTTTCAGAAGACATGGAGGGTGTCTACAATAGCCTTCCTGCTGTTTGGGAATTGACAAAACTAATAACAGAAAATGCATATTTGTAAAAACAATTTAGTAAATATAATGCATATGCCTCTGTAAGTGTGCATGAATGTGATTATCCAGTGATGGGATGGCATCTTGCCAATGTCTGGTTCTCTGCCTTCTGTCTGTTGCTTGTCGGGGTAGGTTGCATCTCTCTGGTGACTCTGACTATAATAAAGCAAGTATCACAGAATGAGCAAATGAATGAATGAATAAAATAGTGCAAATTTTATTAAAACACCTATTGTAAGGTAGTAGTGTCAGCACAAAAGCATCGCTAAAAGACAACATGGTGAAAAGAAACAAATACATTATTCATATCATGAATATGCTTAATTTCAAGACTTCAAGGATGCTGGATCAGAAACAATAATTGAAACCCCAGTTAAATGACTTGTGGATTTGAAAATCCCACGGAATATGCAATTTATTGTCTTTGCTAATATCTGTCTTGTTTCCCTAGAGTAATAACATGTAAAAGGGGAGGATGAGTGTTGCACATGCACAGACTATGCATGTGCCTTAGGTATTATGCGCTATCAGCCTGTGTACCTGTTGTGAAGCAGAGGTCCTTCAATAAAAATGCATTGAAAATGGCACTGGTATCCATGTGTTTATTAATGTTCTACAGTGAACATATGCTTAGAGCAAATCCACAGCATTATTCATTCTACATTAGAGTAAGGTTGATTATTTTTTCACATAACATTGACAAAAAGGCTGAGAAGAGATATGGTGCAGTTAATAGTGCTATATTACTACAGTCTCCTCCCAATGTGATGGTACAAGAAGCATCCCATAAATGACCAGTTAATTGTATAAATTACAGGCTTGGCAAGTGAATTTACATGGTATCTACACAGAATTGGAAAGACCTAGTACTTGATGAATAACACTTGGCTGAAATGCATTTTCAACAATTGAATTCACAACAGTCACTGTTTGACATTGGTTTCAAGTACAGTAGCCATCAATTTGATATATAAAGTATGAGGACTGGGGGTAGAGAAGCCTTGCACAAGGTGGAGGAGGCAAGGCATGCTCACTATGGAAAAGTAATGTTTCAAAAACTTTGACATTCGCTGCTGTGATTCAAATGGCTTTCAGTGAAAGTCTTTCTAGCCTTTTACAATGGAGCCAGTTTGCAGCCACTTGTATATTTTAAGCATTCTCAGCTGCAGAGAATCTTTATTCTTCCCTTTCTGTATTTTACAGACACTTTTGATACTGAAGATTTGTACCTTAAAGGACAAGATAAAACTGTCTTTCATTTCTTTTTGTAAGAAATCTGTCACCTATGCTGAGAATATTGACATCAGGCTCAGAGAATTGCTTATTGACTAGTTCTACAGTATCGATTCAATGGTGGAAGACGCAGGTCTCTGAATGTGAGATATGGAGGTTCCTGCCATTCATCTGGGTAACGTCTTTCAGAATACCTTGTGACAAGAAAGAAAAGAAGTGTGTAGATTCTGCAATTACTCCGTTTTCCTTTCCTTTTTCCGCCACCTACATTGGACTTATTCCTAGTTGTCTGAGGACTGCAAAGGCTGTATAGTATGTTCTTTCTTTTTGACTCATACATTGTCCGCTCTTCCTTTCGTAGAAAGTAAATGGGTCAGCACTTTTGTAAAAGTGACTGAAAAAATGAACTGCATCATGAATAGAAGTTATTGCTTGAAAGGGGATGCAGTCTACTGCAAAGAAAAACATACTGAGAGGGAGAGAGAGAGAGAGAGAGAGAGAGAGAGAGAGAGAGAGAGAGAGAGTGTATATGTCAGACAGGCTATACATCTGGCAGTTAACAGGTAGCTTTGTACCTGGAGAAATTATTATTATTATTATTATTATTATTATTATTATCATCATCATTTGTGTTTCTGTTTTTTTAATTGGGTAGCTGGACTAGTACCTGAACCCTTCTCAGCACAACCCAGGTGCACACTGCACAAAATTACACAGAGGTCACATAGTTTATTTCGTATCACAAAAATTATATGGAAACCCCGTTTTTGTTTCATGGCAAAGAGTTTACTGTAATACAGACACATGACATTGTTTCAGCCTTTACAAAGAATATATACAATTATTTAGAAGATCTGACAGGTTGAATGGTCTTGCTTTTATTAACAATATGATATATTTGGAGGGCCCAGCTTTATTTTTATGAGGGGGAACAGAGTTAAAACTACTACAGTATTGTTTATCCATGTCATTACTATTCCTCAACAACATTTACAAAAAGAAAATATACTTTTGTGTCAATTTTCCCAAAGTTTCAAGGCTGAAGAATTTGGCTTAAAGTATGGATTATGAACCATTTATTTATTCACTTAATTTTGATAATCAAATAGGAGTGGTGGTGACCTTTTGGTCTATTTTCAGTTACTGCCTGAGAGAGAGAGACAGATGGAGACAAGTGAATAAAGTGTTTACAGTAGAAGACAGTATAAAATGACAATTACTGAACAGTCTGTAGTGCATGACCGCAGACGTGTTACATGAGTAATTGGCTGTGTTGCCTAAAGCTAGGACCAGGCATGTATGGTTACACTGCTATTCACAATTTCATTCTGAAAATAAGCTTACTGTCAGGTTTAAACTAGTCTTGGTTTAGTACCTTCAGTCTTACTGAAAGAAATAAGGAAACATAACAGCTTTACTAGAATCTCTAATAATTGACAAAAATATAATGTGTGTATTTGTTTACTTCCAACAGAAGAAGGGAATCTGAATTATGGAGAGGAACAAGGCATGGCCAATTGAGAAAGACGACAAGGTGTGCCATTAACTTCTAGATTTCTATGATCATACCTCTCAACAGTCAAGAATTTTGCAGTGCCCAGATTTTTGCTTCATATATTTGGTTTGTTTCTCATAAAATGTGTGGTTTTCTGGTAAATCACCGAGGATTGAAGCCACTAAGTAATGACATACATTTGAGTTTCAGACTTCATATCTATCAGAAACTGCATTCTAACACAAATCATGTTATTCTATCAACTTCCTAAGTTAATAAGAGCAATATTTAAAATCTTTCCCTATTTTGGGGCATTTGTCCCCCCATTATTTTAGGCTTTGTGCAAATTTATCACAGTATGAGTTTGAGAGGTATGCTAAAGATGTGAAGAAAAAGGTAAGCTAGAGAAAAAGCCATGTGAGACATGCAGAGGACAAATGATGCAAGGATAATTGTCAGATACATGAAATCATCTAGGGATTTCAACAAGGCTGTCAGATGAGGATGATAAAAGCACTAGCATAACGCTGTATTCCTTTAATGTGTAGCTGAAGTTTTGTTCCTAAATAATGAAATGCAGTGAGCAAATAATGGGCTGAACATAGTGAGTGAATAACAGTCTTGCTTTATTTCCTTAGCCCATTACGAACAAAATGTACCTTGTTATTTACTTTTTGCTCGGTATACATTCAGGACTCCTCAGTGATAACCATACTGTTCTCCCATATTAACAAGGTTGCAGGTTTTTGACTAGCTAAAATCACATTTAAATCTTTATTGGGCCTATGAAGCACCATTCCACTAATTCTGATCACCTTCATTGTTTTATTTATTTAATTAATTTATTTTTTAACTGGATAAGTAAAATAGTCTTCAAATCCTTTTAAACATGACCTGAGGTGGCAATGGAAGCTGTAAATGCAGTCTATCTGGACAGTTTACTGTAAGCATTGAGCATATTTTTGAAAGGACAGGGAAACCTGATGACAATGTGCAAACTCTGCAACCATCATTTAAACTCATGAAGAAACGAATCTGTCATGAAACAGCCAGAATGACCCTATCCCTGAACACATGACTGTGACAAAGCATAGTACTGACATTCAGAGCTCACAGCAGCTGCCCAGAATGAGAAGTCCTTCTTCATTTTACCTAGTAATAAATATACAAATAGTTCACCTCATCTAGCGAGTGAGAAGGAATCTTTGTATTGTTGCAGGATGCTATTTAATAGTTCACGCCCCAGTAAAGTTTAACTATTCAGCATTACTGTATTTACAGTATATTATTTAATAGTTTATGTCTCAGTATAGTTTTAACTTTTTAACATTACTGTATGTACACTGCATTATTTAATAATTCATTTCCTAGTATAGTTTTAACGTTTTTAATTGCATTGTATTGCTGCAGTGCATTATTTAGTAGCTTATGTCTCAGTACAGTTTTAACTTGTTAACTTTATTAAAACTACCAAACAATAAGAACAACAAACTTAATAATACAAAAAAAAGAAATGTACTTGCACCTGAGGTATCCATGTGACTTTATATTCTAGAATAAAAGGTGTATCTGTCTTACTACACAGGAGAGCTCATTAAAGCAGTATAAAACATTCCCCTCAAGGCACTCTAACTGTAATAATCCAATCAGTACCAGGTTTTACAACTCCACTTTGCAGGCAATACACTCGTCTGGATGAGATCAGACCAGTTTGATTTATAAATACAAACTGACTTTTTTCTGGAATCATCAGTCGTTTCAGTTTCCTTTCTGGGCATTAGCATGAAGGAGTGTCACATCTTATTCTAAGATGCTGATTGTTTTTTTTTTTTTTTTTTTTTTTATTTGGCAGAAATTAGTTTTTCTTTTTTTAGCAATGAAATGAATGCCTTGAGGCCCAGCATAAAAAAATCTAGGCCTGTTGCTTATAGAAACATGGCCAGTAGCTCATTTACTGTGTGCTCCTTAGTTTCTTAAGATGAGATTTACATATGGATTTGTGACTACATTTTGCTTTCCTCTATCTGACTTTCATTCTAGTTATTTCAGAAATATACTCTGATGTGACTATTACAAGCACTACTCCAGAGCCACATAGGTTTCAAATTTTAATATTTGTAACATTATTTTATATATTTAGTCATCTTTAGCAAAGTAAGACTCCTTAAGCACAACTGTTTTCAGGGGTGATGGGCAATGCAAGAGCTTTGACTTAGGTAAGTGATTTGCCCAAAGTCACATAGATGACTGTCACTGTTGAAATGACACCTCGGTCCCATGTGCCGTGTGTAAATGGGAAAAGAGGTTGTGGATGGGTGGATGGACATAACTTGCATGTGGAAGTTATGGGAATTAAACAGGGCTGGTCTTAGGCCACTTGGAAATATTTGGCCAAGTACAGCCTCGCTCCTTAAGGGGAGTCCCACACCAGGCTATGACAGAGTCATTATGTGTCCCTGAAATTTGTAAAGGCCAAGGCATTTTTCAGTCTTGCTCCGATAGTGGCTATAAGTCTAGTTAGTGGAGTGGACAATATCCATCATGTTTGCACTAGTGACTTGTCCAGTATTAGTAATTGCAACTTCACGTCTCTTGTATGGCTTCCATTGCTAGCTGCACACACTGCCATAGTGGTCAGTTGACATTGCTGAGTGCTCAGCAGGGTTTTTAACCTAAAACAAGTCAGATTATCCATCTGGTTTTGTGCACCACTCCAGTTACTGTCTCAAAGATACTAAGAAGAGGCGTAATATGAAGACAGCTAGAAAAGCTACGGTATTTTATTTTGCTTGTCTTGCGGACAAGTGGTTTATGATTGGTTGCTAATGACTGCACTTGCAAGAAACAGCTGTGGGAAAGTCAGTTTCAGACAGTATGAAAATAAATACTGGTAAGCATAAAACATAAATCAACAGATACTGTGAAGTGAGTCAAATTCTGGTCACTTAGACTTGTGACAGAGTTAACAATTTAGCAATATATGGCAGAGAAATGTATGCTGCAGGCACAGTCAGGGGTAAAATAGTCCCATTCAAGTCAAACATAAGGTTTGTGTGCTGTATAGTAGGATCCACATGTGGACAGGAAAAATGATTCACGTGGCTGAAAGTGGGAACAATAGTAACAGAAACAGTTTGATTCAAATGTACTACAGGGGGTAGCAGTTACAGAGTCACATGCAGAATAGGGGACAAATGGAAACTTTATCCTAGAAAAAGACTGGACTACTGGATTGGTGAAATGTACTATAGAAAGCTGGCTTGGCCTAAGAATCTATAACTCCCATTACTGTTTTTAACTGTGTAACTTCTTCCAAATTGTTATTCAAATGATTGACCATTCTTCCTGTGAAAAATACCAGAATACTGCAGTGGCAGAAACACAGCCATCCCAGACGTGGTTGTTATAATGCAAACAGATGATAACTTAGATTGCTAAGCACAACATAACTATAGAGCTAAAATATAACTTTTTCCAGGATTGAGGGGCCAGTCTCTCTTCAGCTCCCGTAACCCCTGATTGTTATGTGACTCTAAGGTTCCAGTACTACTTTGGGGTAGGGTACATATTTTGCTTCACAGTGAAAAAAAAAGTACTCACAGCCCCAAGGTCTGATGACCCAAGAATTAGAATTCAATAATGAGGGGTATGGGGTGCAGCCATGTGACCCTTATTAAAATGTTTGTGTTCCTTATACTCCACCCACCATGATCACAAAGCTTTACTTCCATCTAATAATGTCATTCCATCCCCTACCATGTCCAGCATCAGAGGATGTAATGGGTTGGGGGGAGGGAGACATGAGAGAGCCAGGTAATTTAGTCCTGTAGGTAGTCAGGAGCTAGTTTCAAACCCACTACTACCCTACCTCTTTTAGCTGGCAAGCATAATGCAATTCCTGGAAGGCACAGTCCAATGCAGGTACATGATTTAGCACAGTTGCTAGGCTCATTGAGAACACTTCCACTCCTTGGTGGGCTTGCACTCCAGAGTACAAGGCATGTAGGCATTAATTTCCGGCATTCCTCCAAAGGACACTCCTGCAGCAAGACAAAATTAACAGTTTTCTGACCAGACAGGTAAGGCAGCATTGGTCAGTTAATTCCATACCTCTCCTACTAGCATCTCCAACATCTCTGGCTATAATCAGACTCTGGTCATTTGGGTTGCAGTTAGGGATCCGTCTGTGCTGTGATGGCTGGAAAGACACATTTTGGTGACTTGTGTTTTCAGATGGTTGTATCTGGCTACCCATATTTCAGATGACTGTATTTTAAACTCCATTAACTCATTCAACCATACAGTGCCATTTTTGGATGCTTCCAGTTATGACCCATAGCTCCTTATGGAGTCCACACCTTTCTTGGATCTGATGTTTTACTAAGTGACTTACCAGCTTATAATAGAATTAGAAAGGGCAAGGATTTACTAACAAGAGCACACTAAGATTGTTAATCTAAGATGTCCCACAGTAGAAAAGCCTTGATTATATTACACTTTTTAAGTTGATTTTTCTGAAAATGCTCTGGAATGCACCTTGAAATATCCATCTCATTTCTTCAAATTGTACTACCGTTCCCACACATCTTTCTCTTTTGTTTTATGATAGGATCCACTTTGTCTGTATAGACTTTCCTGAGAGATCAGTTCTCCCCCTTGTTTCTTTAGGTGCTCCTCAAGGATCCATCTTGGGACCAGTTTTATTCACTATACACATGCAAGCCTCATACAATATCCAGATCACTTTTCTCTCATCTGCTTTGCCTCTTCTTTCCATGAACTCCTTTCTCTAGTACTGAATTATGCACACTGCATGTACCACTTCACCTCAACCCAAATAAAACTAAGTTAATGCTGTTCACATTTAAACACCTCCCAAACTCAGCCTTCTCCTTCAACATTATTTCAGCCAACAAAACAAAAATTGAAGTGGTGTCAAGTGTCAAACTTTTGGGCATCATTATAGATAACAAACTGAAGTCAGACCAATGTATCCAAGCCACTTAAAAAATCATCATATATTAGGATTTCCTCTGTATATGAAAATCATTCCTAACAGACCCCAGTAGAAAAATTTCTAGGAACTTACTACTTACTGCCAACCCCTGTATGTGCCTCTTCTGCATTCACAAACCTCCAATCATCAAAGTTAAAAAATAGAATAATTTTATAACAAAACTGCCCTACTTGCAGCCAGTCTTCTACCCAAAACACATTACTATGGAGTCCTAAAGGCACAAAAGTGTATGGAACTACCAAACTGCATCACTTATTCTGAACTACAGATTGCACACATCATCTGTCTCCCAAATAAATGCCCTCCCTTACTAAACTTACTGCAAAAATACTCACCTGACAAAGCTCTCTATTCCAAAGACAAACTCCTAGTTCTACTTTCAATATCCCAAAACATTGCTGCTATTTTCCTTCTGTGTCACAAAGCTATGGAGCAAACTCCCCCTAACACTATGGCTCACTGAAACTTACAGTAATTTAAATCGATTCTGCAACTACACCTGAAAGAATTATGGCTGTTCTACTTTCCTCTGTCAGCTGGTTAGCCTGACTACCATAATCAAATTGTATAACTGCTAAAATACTAAGATTATCATTCATCACATTGTAAATGGCAGGCATAGACCCAGCGTTTCTGTAACACTCCACTGAAAACCTCTTCTAGGTACTACATCTCTGCACTCATCTACCTTACTCTTGTATAGAATTGTAATTCTACTCTCACACTGTATTCATCATCTCTGTATTCTGTACCTGCATGGTTTTCTCACCTAAGATATTTATTGGTCTGTAAAACAAATTTCACTTGCTAATCAACGAGTTGTACTAGCAAACAGCTCTCTTCCCCTAATGTGTCATATCCTTTCCGACTAAGTCATTTCTTAAACTCACTATACCTTAGAATTTACAACTTATTTATTTTTTTTTTTAATATCATGTCCAGTGTCTGTGCAACTGTAGATGCTCATTAGATTATTTTGTTTTAAAAAATTGACTGTGTAATATATTGCTGCAGGAGCTTTTCCCTCTGGTCGTCTTCTGAAAAGGGGTTCCTACCTAGTCTGACTTTCCCAGTAAAAAAGAAAGAAAAAAATGCTTAAAAATAAAACTGCAATTTTCAGTGTAGTTAAAGACTTTTATGAAAAATGAAAGAAGAGTTGATTGTCACTGTCAGAGTAAGTGAGCTCTAATAGATGCAATTTAAAGGCCTATGAAAAATGTCCAAAATAGGGCAAGTAAGGAGAGTAGATCAGAAGAAGAAACACAAAAAAAGGGAGAATGCACATGGGCAGTAGCTAAAATGGCAGTGGGGAAAGGGAAAATATTTCATAGAGAAAGAAAAACTGTGAGTTAGTGACAGTACCCAGGAATGTGTTGCAGTGGTTTTATATGCGAAAGTTATTGTAGTGGTACAGACATTCTTAGAGCATACCAAATATGTGTGTGGGGGGGGGTAAAGGGTACGGGGCAACAGTGCAGGAGCTAGCTGCAGTAATCAGATAGCTCAAGATCTGAGGCCTTTTTCAGCAATTATCTTTCTGTGCTCACCTATAAAATATTTTGTCTTCCTTCCTGAATGAGTAGGCGTAGTTTTCATAAGATCTTTCCTGCCCTTTTGTGTTTAATGTTTCACATTTCTGTTTATTCCCTTACATTTCATAAATAATGTATGTTTTCCTAATCTCTGATGAGTTTGCATTTATGAAGCATGTTGTTTATTTTTCATGAGTTCTGATATGTATATCATTTTCATACAAAGACTTATTAAGCTCCTCATAGGTAATTTAGAGTATCCTGTTGTTTTCACACATCTCCTTCATGTCAGCTTACTGCTAAATTTCTGTTTAGTCAAATTGTGCTGTACTGTTTTGATTGTGAAAGACACTGCACAGTATCCTGTTATTTTTAAAATAATGCCCACTTTAAGATCTGAGATCCTGTCTGTAGGCATACTTAACATCAGGTTAAAGTCTAGTCTTCCTGATGAATCTGCTAATATTAGTTGTCTGGGGCGCACCCATGTAGAACATCTAGAATGTTCCTGATCTTAGATGTGGCTATTTTCTAATTTCTCCAAATCTTTTAGGTTTCTAATATCATGATGGGAATGGACCCCATTCCTAAGTCAAAGTATGATTAAATTCATGAAATTAGTATTGTTTCAATCTTTGATGTCAGCCAAAAGTGCTCTTCGCAGCATCCGCAATGTGCCCAGTAATGACGACTCCTGCAATTCGTATGGGGTTACATGGATTGGTAACATACCTAAATAAGATTGTAAATTCTTTTTATAAGACCCATTCCTCCTACTACTATTGGAACAGTCTGGGTATCCTTCTTCCACATTGCTCTAGTTTCTGCCTGCAGATCCTGGCATTTTATGACTTTGTGTCTCTCTATACACAAGACACTATAGTCACTGGGTGTGGCGATTTAAATGATCAATGCTACTTTTGTCTTCTTTTCTTGGACCACTATATCTGTTTTTCTAGCATCTATCTTTTTGAACTGTTGGTAATGGATGATCCCATGTGATATAAACTTCGTCGTTTTCCACGATGCTTTCTGGCTCATTTTTCCAGTGTTTTTCAGCCACTTCGATACCATAATGTTTGCACAATCCCCAGTGCAACAGTCTCGCCACATTATTATGCCTTTTAGTATATAGTCCCTCTGCCATTAGTGTGTCACAACCAGCAACAAGGTGTGTGACTGTTTCCAATTCAGTTTTACAAAACCTACATTTGTCTGTTTCTCCCACATGTTCAATGGACTTTGTAAATCAGTGTGTATATAGCTCACTATCTTGGGCTGCCAATATTAACCTTTCATTTCTTGGTTTGAATTCGCCTCTCCTTAACCATTCCTGCATTCGTTCTTGATCAACATAAGGCTCTTCCACAAGTTTTTCTATACTTGCAACTATATTTATGTTTTTTCCACATTTCTTGCCTTCTCATCTGGTCCTTCACCTTATATTCTTTTTTTTTTTTTTTTTTGGCACATTCACTTGCTGCCTGGTTTTTATCCACTTCTGGTTTGATTTCCATTCCTGCTTGATGTAGATATGCTTCTGCTAAATTAAGCAGAGAAGTCATCATAGATTTATTCTCGTCATGTTTCAAAACTTTCACTGCATTTGGATCTTGTGAGGTCAGTAGATATGTGTGAAGTCCCACGATTGCAGATCTATACATGTAATCAATTTCATGGAGGCCCATCCCTGCTTTGGAACGGAGAATATATAATCTTGGTATACACTGATTTTTATAAATCATTTGGTAAGCATGAAGCATCATTCTTGTTTTAATATCCAATCTATCCAACACTTTTTGGGGCCAGTCAATCACTCCAAAACTATACGTTAGGACAGGAAGAGCAAACTGATTTATAGCTTGGATCTTGTTCCTAGATTTCAATGCTGTTCTGAGGATTAATTTAAGTCTTCTAAAGTATTACTTACTGAGTTTTATTCGCATTTGTTCATGTTTTATTGCTGATCAATTCCCAAGTATTTATACACTCCCTCTTGCTCAAGTTCTTCTATATCACATTCTTGTCCTAAACTGATGTTTTCCTGGTGTTGCAGTTTTCCTTTTTTAAAGGTTGCTTTTGCACATTTATCAAGACCAAATGACATTCTAATATCATCAAAAACATTTTGACAACCTACAGCTGTGCTTTCAGTTTTTCATCTGATGAGCTATACAGTTTTAAATCATTGACAAAGAGAAGATGAGAAGTCATTAGACTTTGTTGTTTTCTATGAGCCAAATTGTAGCCATGGCCTAAGCTGTTAAGCAAACAACTTAATGGATTAAGGGCAAGGCAGAATAGCAACAGACTGAGAGTCACCCTGGAATATCCCCCTTTGAATTTTTATCTCTGGGATAATAATCTGTCCTTTATCATGGCTTAATTGCAGAGTAGTCTGCCATTGTTTCATGGTCACTGTAATGTAGTCAATCAGTGTAGGGGGTATCTTATACTTTTTTAAGCACTCTTTTATCTATGAATGTGGGATAGTATAAAATGTTTTTTTGTAGTCAATCCATGCCAAACAGATTCTTCCCATTTTTACAGTTCTCCACTATAACTTTATTCAACAACAAATGATCCTTTGTTCCATATGAGTTTCTTTTATTGCACTTTTGTTCTACTCCCATAACTGAGTTTTCTTCTAAATGATTATAAACTTTGTTGGTGTCAGTTCCCATGTATAGTTTATATGTTGTTGGAAGGCAAGTTATTGGTCTATAATTTATAGGGTAGCTTGCAGGTTCACTCTTAAGTAAGAGCATTGTTTTGCCTGTTGTTAGCCAGTGTGGTGCCTGTTTGGGGTGCACATTTAAATAGTTCTTATTCATGGCTATAGTGTAGCCAGTCCAGTTATCATCAAGATCCCTGCCCTTTGTCTGATACCGTAATGGTACAGCCAAGTTGTGGCCTGTTCTATCCTTCTAATATTCAGCCTTGGTCTAAACTACTACCATTTCTCTTTAGTAATTGCCCAGGGGGCTCCACTGCAAGCATTTCCCATTCTTCTTCCCCGTGAGGAGTAGAACTGTACTCAGCTCCAGTTCAGATTGTACTTCTAATACCAGTCTTCACCGTGATCCACAATATCCATTTTTTTTACTTTGATATCCAATTGTCCTGTTGCTATAATTCCTTAATTTTATAAAGGGCTAAAGCTGCTAAATCTCTTGCTACATTGTTCTGTCTATTCATCTTGTTACCATTGTATGCTATTTTATCAGCATCATAATCATGGTTCTGTGGATTATTAATCTGTTACTTTTGCACCATGAAGGCACTGTTCTTTTTTTCAATGCCATTAATTCAGGTAATTTCATGTCTGTGCTGCAGGCACTGATAATCATTACTTTCTGTTATTGTGGTCATAGGGTCCAGCACCATTTAACCATGTTATTGTAGTCGTAGGGTGCAGCACCATTTAACCATGTTATTGTGGTAGTAGCGTGCAGCACCATTTAACTATGTTATTGTGGTAGCAGAGTGCAGCACCATTTAACCATGCTATTCTGGTAGCAGAGTGCAGCACCATTTAACCATGCTATTCTGGTAGTACAGTGTAGCACCATTTAACCATGTTATTGTGGTAGTAGAGGCATAAAAGATTATATTGTGGTGTGTAGAGTACAGCACCATTTAACCATGTTATGTGCAGCACCATTTAACCATGTTATTGTGGTAGTAGCGTGCAGCACCATTTAACCATTTTATTATGGTAGTAGAGTGCAGCACCATTTAACCATGTTACTGCGGTAGTAGAGTACAGCACCATTTAACCATGTTATTGTGGTAGTAGAGTGCAGCACCATTTAACCATGTTATTGTGGTAGTAGAGTGCAGGACCATTTAACTATGTTATTGTGGTCGTAGGGTGTAGCAGAATTTAACCATGTTATTGTAGTAGTATAATGGAGCACCATTTAACCATGTTATTGTAGTAGTAGAGTGCAGCACCATCTCACTTCCTCAAAGGGTATTCCCTCCAAGTAGCCTGCCCCTCTCAATGAAGCACAACTGATGGCTCCTCAGTCCCAGCCAGGGAATTCACACTACACTGTGTGCATCTGAGTGCATGTAACCATCTCCTGGGAGAGGCAAATGGAACACACTTCTTAATTCTTCCAGTGCCAGGGCTGATAATCAAACCTCCTAGCTGTCTGGGTTGTACCCAGGACTCCATCCCCCTGTGTCACTGAGCCAGACTAATGACATGAACAATCTGGTGTACAGCCCACCCACTGCAGCCTGTTCTTAACCTGGTAACTACAGAAAGCACTTGTCAGTTTTAATTATATCTTTAAAAAAGACAAGTATTGGAGATAGCAGAAAAGGC
Source organism: Protopterus annectens (assembly GCF_019279795.1). Lineage (NCBI taxonomy): Eukaryota > Metazoa > Chordata > Ceratodontiformes > Protopteridae > Protopterus > Protopterus annectens. Next base: position 139,936,217 of record NC_056750.1, read on the forward strand.
AGAAGATACTGGTACAACAGCGGAGAGCAAGCTGACACTGGGTGACCCTTTCAGACTGTATAATGCTAAACCTCCAAATGCTTTCCCTACAAATGGTTGACATATATTTTGTTAAGCATCAGCTGCCAGGTACTGCTTCCTGAATATCATATTTACCTAGCTGTGTTTGTTGTTACATTTCTTAGACTGTCAGATTATCAGTTATTGCCTTTCATGGTGTTAGCCCTTTCCTTAAAGTTGATTGACATGGTATTTGTATATTTAAGCAGGGATGGTGTGGGGTATATCCCCCTACAATGGTGCAGATAGGACTTGCTCCATTGCAAAGGTATAAAATAACTTTAATGGGGAAGTGCTGCTAATTATTTGTGACTGAACAATTAAGGTGGGAGGGATTGACAGTCGATCATTCATAGTGTGTCACATCAAAAGGCAAAAAATGTGATTGTACCATTCGGTGAGAAACGTTTTAGGCAGATATTCTGGAAGCACAAGAAGGATAGGAAGGAGAGATTCAGAGAGGGATAAGAACAAGAATTAATGGGTTGAAGACCAACACAAATGGTATGATAGATCTCAAATATGCATCTTTTATTCTCTTTCATACTAAAAATACTAAGGGCAGATATAATTTTGGAGTACTGAGCCAAGGAGAACAAATTTCTTAGACTGCCCTTAGGAGGGGACGTCTGTATAATTAGATATGAAGTAAGGAATTGATTAACTGAGTTGGGACTGTATGCAATTTTCTCAAAGATATGGAAGGGAAATACAAGGACTGAAAGACAGCATAAACTGCCATCAGAACCTAGGAAGCAAGGCAGTCTACAAGTACTTTATAAAATTACTTGACAAGTCCCCAGCTCCTTGGCATAAAGAGATGGAGATGTGATTATGATTTGGGTGACCCAAGTTCAATTATCAGCTCAGGAACATGAAGAGACTGGAAGGGTGGGGAAATAAGCAGCTTTTCAGCTCACATTTTTTTGGAACAGGGTTGGGGGTCCAGTAGTGGGAATGGGGGACTTGAGGGGATGTCTCATCTGGCACAATGATGTGCCTGTGTTACACATTCACTCCACCCTATTTAGGGCTTCCTGAGTCCTTCATATCAAAAAACTCCTCATTCAAGGGCTTGCATATAATGACGAACTTCCCAGCTGTTGCCCTGATGGAGGGACAATAATTTCATGTGGGGAGAGTCCATAATGGCAGGATTCTGTAGAGATGGAGGAACCACCTGTCACTTGTATCAGGATTCTGCTGGCCTCTCTGAGAAGGGAACAAATGGGTCTATGGGATTAGAGCAGATACTAGGTGGCTGGGGGCACATGGTGGCAAAAATGAAACAAATTGCTTTGTTATATAGGTAATGAATACTTCTGCTTCAGTAATTAGCTGGGCTTGAGACTGATCCTTGCCTTCTGCCCATTGTTCAACAGACAATATGCATGTATGTATGCATGCACGTTTATAGTATACAGAAAGATGGCACATTCGTGACCGTGGTAACAATTTTACTTTCGTATGATTGTGCTCCCCAATCTTTCAGACCAATCCTGATAATTATAAAAATGTGACCCACAGCCTTCTGCCCAATCAGGCCATCACAAAAATGTATCTCGTTTTCTAATGTTGATCACTCCTTACAGTGCTGAGTCCCGTAAGTAGAGATCTGTTCACTTTTTCACTACATGTTAAATCCTTTTTCCTGATTTGAGATGTGTTCACTTTTTCACTACATGTTAAATCCTCCTGATTTTTTTTTTTGAAAGAAGACATTACATTTCACACTTCAAAGGACAATAAGCCGAGTCCCACCCCCCCACCAGCCAGATAACCCTTTTCCTGTCATAATACGTACCCACTCAGAGAATCCCACCCCCCCACTAGCCAGATAACCCTTTTCCTGTCGCAATACGTACCCACTCAGAGAATCCCACCCCCCCACCAGCCAGATAACCCTTTTCCTGTCACAATACGTACCCACTCAGAGAATCCCACCCCCCACCAGCCAGATAACCCTTTTCCTTTCACAATGCACTCCACTCAGAGAATCCCACCCCCACCAGCCAGATAACCCTTTTCCTGTCGCAATGCACTCCACTCAGAGAATCCCACCCCCACCAGCCAGATAACCCTTTTCCTGTCGCAATACGCACTCCACTCAGAGAATCCCACGCCCACCAGCGAGATAAACCTTTTCCTGTCGCAATGCACTCCACTCAGAGAATCCCACCCCCACCAGCCAGATAACCCTTTTCCTGTCGCACACGCACTCCACTCAGAGAATCCCACCCCCACCAGCCAGATAACCCTTTTCCTGTCGCACACGCACTCCACTCAGAGAATCCCACCCCCCCACCAGCCAGATAACCCTTTTCCTGTCGCAATACGTACCCACTCAGAGAATCCCACCCCCCACCAGCCAGATAACCCTTTTCCTGTCGCAATACGTACCCACTCAGAGAATCCCACCCCCACCAGCCAGATAACCCTTTTCCTGTCGCAATACGTACCCACTCAGAGAATCCCACCCCCCCACTAGCCAGATAACCCTTTTCCTGTCGCAATACGTACCCACTCAGAGAATCCCACCCCCCCACCAGCCAGATAACCCTTTTCCTGTCGCAATACGTACCCACTCAGAGAATCCCACCCCACCACTAGCCAGATAACCCTTTTCCTGTCGCAATACGTATCCACTCAGAGAATAAGAATGGGAGCTACATCTGGTCTGTTGGAATTCTCTCAGCCTCACTTTTTGTTTTTATTGATTTAGTGGAATGGATCCCCCCTTCTCCTTCTTCCTCTCTTTCTTCCCTTTCAGTGAAGCATGCACTTATATGATGGAGGGAAACACACTGCTTTATGTACTCACTAATGCATTTTCAGGTCCACATATTTTTATGTTCCCATGCACATTATGGTTGGATCCTTGGCATTCTTTTTATTTATTTATATTTCATAACTGAATTGTTGTACTTATCCAAGAGGGATTCTATGGATTCTTTTCTTACTTGCCTAGGGTAAATGGCAATCAAAATTAGTTTTCGCACTTAATAACATAAGTAATATTCAATAATATACAGCATACAGGCGATAATCAATCAGTAAAAGAGGAATAAGCATGTTGAAACATTACACATTTGACATTCTATATTACAGTATTCACTGGTAGCACACAGCACAGCTTCCATTAAAGCTTGTTCTATTCACAACACATTTACGCATGTACAAATGTTTTGGATCTTAGCTTAGTGCACATACCGGGTAGGGTGTAGCTGGTAACCAACTAATAACCACCACAAAATGAACAAATAACACCGGAAAAGTAGAGTGTAGATAGATCAGGTATGTCACATGATACAAGGTGGAAACAGATGAATCAACAGAGATGGTGCCTGTATTTACATTGGATGTTTAAGAGCAACTCCACCCTTTAGTAGAGGATCATCGGAGCTATAGTGCAACTGAGCCATAAGGCCATTGTTGGCTACAAAGTACCCACCCTTAGGCCTTACCTCCCTTTTCAAGGAGGGCAAAGCCAGCCATACCAAAGGTGAATTTATGAATACCCATCCAAGTGTATAGCTCCTTTTTAAGGACAGAGTGTGTGTTAATGCAAAGATCAGTAAACATCCACTCTGCTTTAACAATGATGTGCTTTGTGCAAATGCTATGGAAGCTGATCCCACAGTCATTGGCACCTGCATTGTTCAAGGCACATCATTTGCATGCTTGGCTTGTTCCTTCTGAATCCCTATGGAAGGTGAACCCACAGTCATCGGCACCTGCATTGTTCAAGGCACATCATTTGCATGCTTGGCATGTTCCTTCTGAAACCCTATGGAAGGTGAACCCACAGTCATCGGCACCTGCATTGTTCAAGGCACATCATTAGCATGCTTGGCTTATTCCTTCTGAATCCCTATGGAAGGTGAACCCATAGTCATCGGCACCTGCATTGTTCAAGGCACATCATTAGCATGCTTGGCTTATTCCTTCTGAATCCCTATGGAAGGTGAACCCACAGTCATTTCTGAATCCCTATGGAAGGTGAACCCACAGTCATCGGCACCTGCATTGTTCAAGGCACATCATTAGCATGCTTGGCTTATTCCTTCTGAATCCCTATGGAAGGTGAACCCACAGTCATCGGCACCTGCATTGTTCAAGGCACATCATTTGCATGCTGGAGTATGAATGACAGCAGTTATCATTGACTTTTTCCCAAAGATTTTTTTCTACCTATAATAACAACTAGGTGTAGTTTAATTCCCAAAAGTCATTCAGTACTTTTAATTTCTTTATTTACGATTTTTCTTCCACAGACAATAAAAGTCACACTTTTTTCTATACAAATCTAACATGCTTTCTGAAAGGTTCTTTATTTCAACGTACATGATACAGGGACAACTGAAGTTTTAATGTAGTTTTCAGTATTAATAAACAACCACAATATCACTTCCTGGGTGTATATTGTTGAAGTTAGTAAAGTGGTATGAAACACATGTGACAGCTAAAGTGAAACTCGCCTACAGAGTTAAGCTGTTGCAGAAATCTTTCTATGGAAAGCAGAGACCTGTCATACTACAATACCACATAAACTAGTGAGTTCTCTTAATTTGGGCAGTAAAATTTTGATGTTTTCCATGTAATTTCAGAAAACTGTTACAGCATCAGAATGGCAACATATAATTTATGCAAAGCTACATTGGCAGGTCTGTGAAATCTCAACTGGCATACACTTGTCATGAAGCAGAAATGCTAGAGGTTTTCCAAGCAACCTTAAAACTTAAGGAAAAGAATGTAGACGTCAGTGAGGGTGCTTCTTGCTAGGAACTGCAATGCTGAATGTTGTGTCTTTCGGCTTTTTCCCGGTTAGGGGTCGCCACAGCGGAACTCCGGTCCGCTAATGATTGGCAGTAGATCTTTACATGCCGAGTTGCCGGCCCTGACACACAACCTTCAACGAAGGTACGCCCATTCACGCATGTCTCTACACAGAAGACGCTCAAGCTGAGAATCGAACAGGACAACGTTGTACTGTGAGGAGACAATGCTACCGCAGCACCACCACCGCAGTTTAGGAACTGCAATGCTGAATACATAATAAAAGATACAATTTCACAACTATGCGTGGAGATAGATTCACATATACAGCCATGCTATTATTGGTTACTACTAGGCAATCTGCCTTTCTGATCCATATTAAGCCTAGCTAAATTTCCCATCTCAAAGGTAAGAATCAAACACTGTATCTTGTGTCTAGGAGGTCAACATCTTAACCATTATGCCTACACTCCAAGCAAATGCATCAAACCTTCTCTGACCAGGGATCAGACCCAGCCTGTGGTGGTAAGAGTGCTGAATCTGAACCATGAAACCACCAGGTAGTTCCTGTAACATGGTTAGCATGAATTAGTATAAATAAGCCAGTGAAAGATACTACTGACATGTTTTCAAGAGGAAGTCATACTGTCTGATGAGTCAATCCTCTGTCATTTTATGTAAATTCTGAAACTACTCTATTACTCACTAAAGTATTTTCAGTTCCACTTAATTTTATGTTCCCATACACGTGGTTGGATCCTGATTTATCATATCTTGCCTGTGTCACATTATGGGAACGCAGTGTATAGTGTGGCAACAGGAAGGAAAGACTGAAAAACAAATTTGCATGACTGTGGTAGCCTCCATTAGGCCATTTACGATATACAACATGTAAAATATTATTAAAGACTTGAGTGATATAGCTCTGCATGTAACATCAAAATAGGCTGAATGCCATTTCTTCCAGTTTCTGTGTGGAGGGTTTTTTTTAAGTGCAACAATTATATTCTGATATGGTCGACTTGCTCAGACACCTGGGTATTAGGATGATGGAATCATATGTAGCATGGCTTGTCATGGTGGTAAATGCTCTGTCACTAGTTTTTAAGTCTGGTTTTAGCTGTGGCCAGATTTATAACTCCAATCTGACTGGATCTATGGTTGTAAGAGTCTTCACAGAAAGTTTACATGTTGTTAAAAGCTGAACATTGGTCCAGGTATTATAAAATAAAAAGGCAGATGAAAAGAAAAAAAACGACTTTTTCTTTACCAGATATCATCCAATTTCCATAAGGTTTGATACTAGGAATGCATTCTGTGGGTATGGAGGTTAGAATTATGAAGCTGCAAGTTTTATTATTCAAGGCTTGCTCTAAGGTTAGTGTAGAAGCAGAAAATAGTAGCAACAGGTCGCGGTCAGTTTGAGGTTGAGTATCTCCCTTCCTGTGGCTAAGAATGCTTCAGAAACAAGGCTCTCAGATGTTAGCCAATATAGGCAGTTGATGGTGTTACTGTGTTTGTCTGTGGGTAATACGTTCCTAACTGAATGGACACACACCCTCATTAACTGCCTTATGCAGGGAGATAGGTGTTGCCCATGGAAAAGACCTTCTTCTTGATTACATTGAAACATTTGAAATGGCTGAAGCCACAAATGTGAGATTTCTTTTGGCTGTGATGTAGAAATCAGGAAGTAAGTCCTGGAATCACCGATAATGACCATTTTCTTAAGTCCAGTTATGTGGCTGTTACCCACTATTATCAACATTTTCTATATTCTATCCAAAATCTTAAATTTGACTGCCATATCTTACAAACCATAAAAAAGACCAATGAGAAACTGAGTTCCTTCTACATAGCCAAACAATACCTTACAGACACAGCATGGCAAACATCAGTTTAAATCTACGTATTCTCAGACCTGTTACGCATTACCTATCCTAACTAACCTAAATACCTCTCTAGAATCCAAATTAGCCACCTGATATAATAAAATTGCTAAATCTGCCACTAACTCAGCACAAAAAAAACACCACTGCCAAGTTGTGAGACTATGTAACTGACTTGAACTAAGCAAAGTCCTAAACCATTCACCATTAGTATCAGCATGTAAACTTATTTTACTATCTAGATAAGTGCTCCACACTAGCAAATTTCTTACTGACTTAATCCCCTTCAAAGGAGATCTGCTGTACAGAGAAGTTCTTATTAAACACATCTAAGTCTAATAACTCCACCCGACACTCACTTTACTCCTGTGGAACACCTTCCCAGAAAACATCAAACTCGTTGACAAACTACCGCATTTTAAAAGCCTACTCAAACTACATCTGATTAAATCCTGGTCGTGTTCATGCTCAGCACCAGGCTGACTCCCCAATATCCCAGCATTTCCTCTATATTTCTGCCCTATCTTAAACTTCTCCTTTTCCCGCCACACACTATTTTTTCTCTTCCTTTTCTCACGTCACCTGTCTTTTCCAACTTCTTATCTCCACTACCACACTCTAAACTCTAGACATACTCTTAAAATGTCTGAACCTACTTGCAGTGCTTATCTACATATACCCTGTGCTACAACATTATCCCTTCTAAAATATTAATCTATTTACTTCCTGCAAGAATTTAAAGCTACCAGAACTGTAATGGTAATAGTTGGAGCTACTGAGCAGCACTGCACTACTCTCACATCAAACAGTTGGCCAGCTGTTATAGCTGGAGCTATGGAGCAGCATTGCACTACTCTCGCCTCAAACAGTCGGCTACCTGTAATAGCTGGACCTACTGAGCACACTGCACTACTTTTCTCTCAAATAATTGGCTACCTGTTATAGCTGGAGCTACTGAGCGGCACTGCACTACTCTCACCTCAAACTACTGGCTAGCTACTATAGCTGTAGCTACTTTACTGCACACTACACATATACAAAAATATTAAATGATGGCTACTGATCACCAATACTCAATGACTGCAGTTTAGAAACAAGTTCTATACTCTTGGAAATATTTCAGTCATACAGTTCTCCACTTACACTTGGTACATATGAAACAGCTTTCTCAAAAATAATTTCAGCTGTTTGGACCAACCTTCCAGACGAAAACAGGAATATAGACTGACTACTAAGTTTCAGTAAAACACTCAGTGGCCATCTGTTCAAAGAAATAAATGCAAATCTACAAAGACATAGGCTAATACAATGGTACACTCATTTTTTAAGGTTCTGTTACAATGGTGGTTCGATTAGAAAATCCTTAGGACAACACGAGTGATGCAGATATTATCATTCCACCTGCATTCTCATGAATGAATGGATTAATTTTTTAATATTTTTTTTGCATAGGCATGCAACATTCACAAGCTGATCCCTTGCACATTACACTGTAGTAACATATTACGGTGTTGTGAGCTGTGCAATATGCTTACATACAATGCTGCATTTATAATGAAGTTTATATTATATATTAAACATTAATAATACATGCATTCATGTAAATGTTGTTCAATGTTTTACTTATTCACTGTTTTGCACATGCAATCGTTGGCTGATACCTTAATGGCAGTACTTTTTTCCTTGTGTTCCTAAGTGTATTTCTTCTTATTGTCATTGCCATTGTGGTCTGGATTGTGGCTGAAAATAAATAGATAGATAAATAAATAAATAAATAAATAAATAAATAAACCATAAAAGGAAGGAGCTAAAGCTCTTGTGAAGAAATGGGAGGGGGTGGCATAATCCTGGTGCACAAGACCATACTGGGGGGCTATAAAGAAATTATTCTGAGAAGGAAGAACAGATGGGAATGAGGAAGCATAAACAACAGATTATATAGACTATGTTCTGGATCTCCAAAAGTACTTTTTCATAGTGAGGGTCATAAACTTAAGGAACGGATAAGTGATGCAGAAGGAATCCACATGGTCATTCAAGAGGCATGGAATAGATGGAAAAGGGTAATGAAGAAAGAAGACGTGGATGAGAGGTAAAATGTTAAAAGCACTTAACAGGTGAACTTGTGAGGCTTATCAGCTTCCCTTACCTTCAAGCAAATGTAGTGCAGTGCAACCGTCCGCTTTATGGTTAAATGGGGGTGCATCTGGTGTGAACAGAACAGCGTGATTCTGAAGATTTTATTTAATAATGTCTGTAGTCTTATACATGGAAAATCTTGTACTGTAAGTTTAGGCAAGAGCTCTGCAGTGAGTGGCAAAGCCACAAGTCGAACCGAGTTCCCTACTCCTGTAGTACAAAAGCATCTGATGTTTTACACAAAACAGGCCCCACGAATTCCACATACCCATTTTAATCTGCTTTTCTTTTAGTTTAGATTACTATTAGTCATTCATTGTCTCCCTTTAACTGCACATCTACATTAAGCTTCTTATATAACTTTTTTGGGAATAGGCTGTTTTTGTGATTTTTATAGTTTTGACATAATTTTCTATTTTTTATTTTTTAGGTATTTAAGGTAGTTTAGTAAGCGTGTGTCTTTTACAGGTGACTTTAGTTATTTGTTTTAGTTAGTAGGAAGGATTTTGCATAGCTTTTTACTTCTGGAACCAAATGGCTGGTTATGACAATTTCTGACTGGTTATATGCATTTTATTGCACTCTTTCCTATTTTTATTTTGATTTCTGTAAATTTCTTTTCAGATGCTTGTTGTCTCCAAACTATTTTCAACTGTTTTCCTTCAATTTAAGGAACGTTTCAAAAGTACTTTTATTCAGAAACATTCCGGTGCTTTATGTTTAAAATGCTAAACTCTTTAGTCTAACCACAAATGTTATCAAATGCCAAATGCTACATTATTGTGTTTAGAGATATCAGAAGGTTTGCTATCACGGAATTATAGAATATCCAGTGTAGGATTCCTTGTCTATTTCCTCCTTATGGATAACGCAATGCATGCACACAGCACAGAACTATGCATATGCATATCAATGCCAACAATTGGCTTGGTTTCTGGTGTCATTCCAGGGGGGATCCAGTACCTGACAGCCTGGGAAGATATGATTGACAGACCATGATGCTTTGCTAGAGATGGCCTGCATCTGTCTCACTTGGGCTTCAGGCTTCTGGCAAAGGACCTTGCCTACCTCACAGTGCCTTTTTTTCAGGAAAAGTCATGAGGTCAATACTACCAACATAAAAATTTCAACAAAATGCAAATTAAAGGTCATGCTGCTAAACGCTAAGAGTCTAAGCATGAAACTGCACTCATTGCAAACATTCTTAACCCTGGAAGATGCTGACATTTGTGCAGTCACAGAAACCTGGTTCAAAGCTGCGGAGAGCACTGCAGCCTTACCTGGTTACTCATCCTATCACACATTCAGACCCCAAACTGTGGGCAGCAAAGCCAAAGGAGATAGAGTTTCAATATAAATTAAAGACACACACACCTCCAGGCTGGCAAACAGGTGCAGTTAACCATTGACAAGACCCCTATTCAAATTATAGCTAGCTACAGGCCCCCAAACTTGACTCAAGATGCCCACTCCACCTATCTGGACCTCTTCAAATCTATCAAGATTACTTTACCCTGATCCTGGGCGACTTTAATTACCCAACCATAGAATGGAAAAACTACTCATGCCAGAACACAAATGTCCAGAGATTCCTCGATTTTATCAATGCAAATGCCCTGAAACAGGTAGTCAGTACCTCCACAAGAGGTGATAATGTCTTGGACTTGATATTAACCAACATGAGTAACCACTGCAGCACCCCTACAGTGTCATCCTCCCTGGTAAGATCTGACCATAAAGCGGTCACTTTCAAAGTCACCATCTCCCCAGACCCCCCCTCTAGCTAGGGTCAAACAAAAAAACTTCTCCAAAGCTGATTACAACCTCCTGAGGGATGGTATAAACAGCTTCACAGCCCCCTCCTCCACTGTAGGAATTGGCACTAATGTCCAAATCTACACCAAAGTACTATACGAGAATTTATATAGATGCATTGAATCAGGAATACCCGACAGGACAAAATCATCCTCTGCAAGGAAGAGTAAACCTGTCTGGTGGACATCTGCAATAAACAAACTATATAACAAAAGGAAAACATTACTGTCCAGGACCAAGAAGGAGCAGGTACCCAATTGGAAGCAATCTCTCCTTACCGTGAACAAGCAAATAAGAGCACTAGTGAAATCCTCTAAAGCCAACTTTGAGTCCAAATTGGCCGCACTTACTAGAGACAATCATAAAGCCTTCTTCACATATGTCTGAAATCTCAAAGGATGCACCCAGATCTGTTCAGAACTGGTGGTCAAGGACACCACATACACAAATGCTGTAGATATAGCCAATCTACTGGCTGACAGATTCAGTGAAAACTTCTCTCCTCTGTCCCTCCATCAGTAAATCAGGACATCAGCAGTACCTGTCCCCCACCCCTTATCTGTAGGGAGCAGGTCATCACTGCCCTCTCAAAAACAAAAAATACAGCCTCCGTGGGACCGTATAACATCCCTGGCTGTATCCTATATGAACTCAGCCATGAACTTGCAGCACCATTAGGCACCCTATTCAACCAAAGCCTGAGTACCGGCTTTGTCTCAGCCGAGTGGAGGACAGGCACTGTCATCCCTTTATACAAAGGTGGAGCATCCACAGATCTGGGAAATTATAGACCCATCAGCCTGACTAGCCTGATCTGCAAGGCCATAGAACAAATTATCATGGACCTCATTAACAGGGATATTGGCAACCTCCAAACATTCAACCCCACACAGTTTGGCTTTGTCAAGGGGGAGGTCATGTCTGTTAAATCTGGTCAACTTCTTTGAGACAGTCACCATAGCCATGGACGAGGGGAAGATGGTGCATGTTGCCTACCTTGACCTGGCCAAAGCCTTCGACATTATTCCTACTCAGGCATAGTAGATAAACTCTCTCAACTAGGCATAAATCCATATATTACCAGATGGTTAGCAAACTGGTGGCTCACTGATAGAACCCACCTAATCAAAATAGGGGAAGCCACCTCAAGCAGTTAACCCGTAATGAATGGCATGCCCCAGGGTTTGGTCTTGGAGCCTCTATTATTCAGGATATACTTCTCTGAGGTGCAGGCCAAAACCAGTGGACTATGGCTGACCAAGTTTGCAGATGACTGCAAGCTGGGCACAGTCATCAATTCCCCAAGTGATGTGGACGTCCTCCAGGAGGGTCTCACCCAAACAAATGACTGGTGCCAGAAACATGGCCTCAAGCTTAATGCCAAAAAATGCATCATCATCCCCTTTGGGGAGAATAACATCCCCACATATTATCACATTAATAACAATGTCTTAAGTACACAATCAGTAGTGAAGGATTTGAGCACCCAGGTTGATAGCAACTGGACTTTTGACCACCATGTTGCTTCCGTTTCATGGAAGGCTTTCTAGATGGCTCACCTCATAAGTAAGGGTATCTCATCTAGGGTCAAAGAGGTCATATGATCTCTGTATTCCTTCCTTATAAGGCCAATTATTGAGTACAATGCCCCCTTTAGAATGTACCTCGCAAAGCACATGCTGCAGCTGGAAAGACCACAGAGGTTCCTCACCAGGAGAATCCAGGACCTCAAACATCTACCCTATACAGATAGGCTAAAAGCCCTGTCCCTCTACTCAGTTTCACACAGACTCCTCAGGGGTGACCTCTGTTTGGCATATAAAGCAATCCTAGACTCAGCCTTGATGGGACTGCTGCATATCTTCAAGTCAAGCTCCACTTGAGTAACCCGCACGTGCAACCTCAACCTGGTCTGTGACATCACTAGGACTTGTACCCACACATGCAACCTCAGCCTGGTCTGTAACATCAGTAGGACTTGTATCCACACGTGCAACCTCAACCTGGTCTGTGACATCAATAGGACTTGTACCTGCATGCACAACCTCAACCTGGTCTGTGACATCAATAAGGCTTATACCCACACGTACAACCTCAACCTGGTCTGTGACATCAATAGGACTTATTGGCAGGACAGATTTGGGTCCCAGAGACTCCCCCTTCTGTGGAATAGACTCCCTCCACATCAAGCAGAGTACCTCATTAACCCCTTTTTAAGGTGCAACCTGGATAACTAGATTGGAAATAGAAAATACACCCCTGGGATTCCACCTGTGTCCCTGCTGGATAGGGACTTTGGGTGCTGACTTGTCTGAACATGGGCTAAACTCTTGGCTAGGCTTATAGGGGCCTCAGGGCCAATAGCCCAGTAACCTCCTATGATCCTAAGTAGAGGCCATCAGCAGATATATGTGTGTGTTGTTCATCCTGCTATATTAACATCTTGTTAACTGCTGAATCCACACTGCTAAGTCACCTTGTGGGTAAGGCACTTAAGCATACTGTTCCTTATGTAGGTAATATAATAATAATAACATTCTTTAACCTGAAACCTGCCACTGTGATTCACTTTATAGCAGCCAGCCACCAAAACAGAGTGGGTGCATAATGCTCACTTGATATGGTTGCCATCCATCTGTCTTTTGTCTGTGCTTTCATACTGATGCACTTTTTTCATCCATCCATCCTGTTATGGCCTCTGGGGGAATATGTAGAGTGCACTTGTGAATGAAAAAGCAAATTAGATTCTCATATTTTGAAGCTGAGAAGTAACTTTGGTATATATCACTACAAGTTAAACCTTACCACAAATGCTGGTTGGTGTTTTAAATTACTAACTTTCTCAAAGGAATCTGTAATAGGCATAGATGACCATATTGTGTAATTGGCCATATGCCACAGAAGCAACTTTTTTCCTGGTAGTCACCAGCATTTCTCTCAATGGTGCAGATTTTCACAGAATAATTTTGCCTCATATTTTTGGTCTGTTTCTCATAAAATTTGTGATTTTTCTGGCAAATTTTAGAGGACTGAAGTCATTAAATAATGACAGACATTTGAGTTTCAGACTTTATATCCTTCAGAAAATACATACTAATGCAAAATCTGTTCTTCTAGCAACTTTCTAAGTTTACAAGAGCAATATTTAATATCTGTCCCAAATTTGGGCCTTTGTGCGCCCGTTATTTTTGGCATTGTCCAGGTTTCTTGCACTAAGAAATTGAGAGGCATGGTCATCAGCTCCATGCACCATGCACCTGCACATCTGTGAAGTTTTCTGATTTACTGTGTTTATACAGTCTCTGGCACATGCATCATTCCTCACTGTTAAGTTTACACAGGCCTAGAAAAGCAGTGCTCAGATGGGCTGTGCCTTCAGATATAAGGCAATGTAATATGATTCTCTGACATGAGAAATAATGAACAAGAAGCTCCTTACATTAACATTATATAAGACATATTATGTAGTCCTTGTGCTGTAGTAATTGCCATTTTTTAATATAAATACAATAAATATAATTATGTATCACTGTGTCAGTCTTGTTATGGTTTGCACTGCTAAAATTACTCCATAGTCTGTAACAGCCACACTGCTGATATTTTCACTTATAGGCAGCAACTGTTTTGTTGGTTCAAGACAGGCTTCTCGTTTCTCAAAATTCACAATTTTCAAAAGCTCACATCTCCATCTGTTCATCCTGAGTTACTTTTTAAAGCATATACTGTTTGTGTGTGTGTGTGTGTGTGTGTGTGTGTGTGTGTGTGTGTGTGTGTGTGTGTGTGTGTGTGTGTGTGTGTGTGTGTGTGTAGCACACCCATTCTCAATGACTGCCTTTATGTTTGGACGTAGTTAATGTGGGGATTTGAACCTGTCTTGTCACCTTCCAGAGCTCACACTGTTTAACACATTTTTTTCCTGCTAGTCTGCTGTGCATTTGTATTGGCAATTCCACTGACATAGAATAGAATGTGGGGACACAAGCTAATTGCTTTAAAAAAGCAGCTCTCCAAAGATAACCACTTATTTAGATAGGGTTGTAAATATATATATATATATATATATATATATATATATATATATATATATACACACACACACACACACACACACACACACACACACTGTATATATATATATATATATATATATATATATATATATATATATATAGGTTTACTATGGTTTGTGTGAATGACATTCTGTCAGCAACACTGCTGCTGAAAATCAGAATGTCGTGCACAAAACATAAATGCATGGGATAGTAGAACACACTTATGCGAATGCTGTAGTGCATTCGCATAAGTGTATTCGACTATACATATATATATATATATATATATATATATATATATATATATATATATGTGTGTGTGTGTGTGTGTGTCTACTTCGTATGACTAAAAACTCAAAATACTGAATTTCGTTTGACTGAGACCACAATACCTAATTTTCAAAATACTGAAAACTCATTTGACTGAGTCTCATTACACTGAAGGCTTACAATGCTGAATTTCAAAATACTGAATTTTAAGCCATAGATATAATGTTTCTCTTCACTTGTGACTTGCTTGTGATAAAAAAATTACTGTAATTTACAACGTGCCAACTGTCAGAATACCGATAGTAGCATAGAAAATAGTGTTGTAGTGTTTCTAAATGTGGGTATGTCTCTTTATATTTTTATGGGAAGTATCTAAAGTAATATGGCGGACATTTTGTGCACTCCCAGCAGTAGTGGCAGTGTGTACAGTACTGCAGTACTGTAAGGTGGGTAAAAGGTATATGCCCTTTTCCCCATTGTAGTGCAATCCGGAAGCCAGTATATATAGGTTCATAGGTTCATAGGTTCATACTAGGCTATCTGCCCGAGGGCATTTACAAGCCTAGCCCATCGTTTTGTGGCTTACGCCACCCCTTTAGTATGGGGAACTATACCCATTATTTTGCTGTGCCTCTGTCGAGCAGTGACACTGAGGTAATCCCTGGTATATCTGCGATCCCATCCATTGGTCAAGATTTCTCTTGAACAAGGCCAGCGAGTGCTCTGCCTCACATGTACCGGTGTTCCACAGCATAGGAGTCTTTGGGTGATGAATCTATCCCTCCAGCGTCCTATTAATAGCCGTGTCGAGGTTTAAGTCTCCGCCTTGTGGCTCTGATGGATCTAGATTTTTGAGGTGAAGCATATTCATCAAATCTGGGTTTGACATGGCCTTGTATGTTAAGCAAAGGTCACCTCTGAGCATGTGCTAAGCGACTGAATAGAGCTGGAGTTCTTTCAGTCGGGCAGCATAGGACAGATTTTTGAGACCCTTTATCCTTTTGGTGAGGAACTTTTGTGGCCTCTCCAGCTGCTGCAAGTGTCGGGTCAGATACATTTCGAATGGGGCATTGTACTCAATCATTGGTCTGATGAGTGATGAGTAAAGGGAGACCATGACCTCCCTTGATCTAGATGAGAATCCCTTCATGATAAGGTGGGCAATGTAGAAGGTCTTCCTGACTACTTTAGCTACATGGGTGTCGAATGACAGACTACTATCAACCTGGGTCCCCAGGTCCCTGATAACTTCTTCTGTGCTCAGTGGATTGCCACCTATTTGGTAGCTAGGGGTAACCTTGTTTTCCGAAAGGGTATGACTATGCATTTTTGGCATTTAACTTTAGGCCGTGGCTCTGGCACCAGTTATCCATTTCTGGGAGACCCTTCTGAAGGATATCTGTGTCAGATGTGTTTTCTACTATGCCCCCCGGTTTGCTGTCATCTGCAAACTTTCACAGCCATACCCCTCCTGTGTTTGCTTGAAAGTAGATGCCAAACAAGAGTGGGCCCAGGACTGAGCCCTGTGGGACACCACTTGTGACAGGCTTTGAGTCTGACATGGCGCCAGCAACTCTGACCCTGTGGGTTCTGTCACTCAGCCAGTTTGCAACCCATCTTGTGATGTATGGGTTAACATTTAAGCTGATGAGTTTTTCAATGATACCGAGTGGGGTATTGTATGAAGGCCTTAGCCAGATCGAGGTAGGCTGTATGGACTGCCTTTCCTCATCAATGGCTTTGGTGACTGTCATTCTAAAGGCCTTTGACAAAGCCAAACTGGGTTGGATCCAAAGTCTGCAAATTCCCTATGTCTTTATTTATGAGGTCCATTATGATCCTCTCCATGGCTTTGCAGATAAGGCTTGTCAAGCTAATGGGCGGTAATTTCCAGGGTGGAGGCACCTTTGTGAAGTGGGACCACAGTTGCAGTCGCCACCCTGGGTAGATCCAGAGGTAAGACTTTGATTAAACAGCTGTCCTAGCTGTGGGTTTAATTCCTCATTGAGTTCGTGGAGCACACAGGGGGACACCATCAGGTCCCATGGATGCTGTGTTTTTGCTTTGGAGAGAGCAGTTCTCACTTGGGCGCTGGAGATGTTTGGGGTGTTTGGTATAGATATCTCTCCTAAGTTTGCACTGAACCTGTCAGCCAGTATGTTGGCAATGTCTGTAGGATCAGTAATCTTCACATCATTTTGAACTAGTTCTGAGCATATCTGGGAGTTTCCTCCTAGGTTTCTAAACATAGCTAAAGAAGGCCTTACTTTTGAGTCTTTAGCTATTTTTTTCCGAAATTTGCTTTGGATGATTTTATGAGAGCTCTTAGTTTAAGGGTGTCTTACCTTTTAAGGATTCCTCTCCTTTTGTTGTAGAGTTTGTTTATGGCTGGGGTCCACCAGACTAGCTTTGTACAAAGAGTCTTTGTTTTGCTTGGGATTGCCTTATCCATGCAGTCCTGCAGGTGCTGGTAGAAGGCATTTGTAAGTGATTCAGCGGCTTGAGTACTGTTTGGGGCCTTAAAGGAGACCACACTAGTCTTTAGAAGTGTGAAGTCGGCTTTTGAGAAGTTCTTTACTGTGGTCTTTTATTTCAGGTGGGGGTGGGATGAGGACCTCCAGCGAGTAGATCTGATCTCACCAGTGAGGGGTATACCGTGTTGAACATTGTGCTCCCATGTTCGTGATGATGAGATCAAGTATGTTATCTCCTCTTGTGGGGATGGTGACTAGTTGTTCCATGGCATTTGAGTTTATGAATTCCAGGAACTTTTGGGCTAGGTGTTTAGTGTTCCCAGTGCCTAGTATGATGGTGTTTGGTGATACATTTATCCCTCTAGTGTTTTCAGGAATGCCATGTGAGGTTCCTGAGTTTGTGAGGTAACATGCTACAATTTGCAGAGCAGTCTTGCCGGTTAATTGCACTGGATGGTCTCCGATGCATCATGCGTTGCCACCAGTCTTGAGGTGTGGGTGTCCTTGATGAATATGGATACCCTCCTCCTTGCAGCATGACCTGATACAGGTTTCTGTCACAGCACAGACATCGATGTTCTCCATACTGAGAAGGGAGACTTCTGGCATTGAGCAGCATTACCCTTTTTTTTTTTTGTGTTCTAGGGTGGTAGGTTTAGAATTTGAGCCTTGCCTAAAAAGGCACTAGCAAGAGCCTTTGCCAATATCCGGAATCCCAGGGTGACAGGTGCAAGCCGTCCCAGCGTGGCTTGTCCAGCATGTCATCCCAGGCAGACAGATACTGGATCCCCTTGAATGACCAGAGTTTAAGCCAATTATTAAAGCTGATCATTGTGGCATCATTCTTGGTGAAGGTAGGATACTGCTCAAGGTCAGGGTCATACTTGCCTGTGCTACATAATCAGAGAGCTCCTCAATGTCTCTTTTCATGTAGGTCAAGGGACAATAGTCATATTTGTACCTGCTGCCGACAGACAGCAGCTTCTCCTTACTCAGTCTGGTAAGCGGGCCAGTGTGTCTGACTATGGAGTCACCAATCCAATGTGTGTGTGTCATTGTGTTTGGCCTGGGCTGTGACTGTTTGACACTCTGACTGTGAGGTCTATGTGTTGCAGGTGTTGTGTTCTGAGGTGGTGGTTGTTTGGGTGTCTGCTTTGGTGGCCTCTGCTGTTTTGGTAGATTTTGATCAGAGCCTCGAGTATGTCTTTGTGTGTTTATGTGTATGATTTGAGGTTGTAATGGTACTATGTGAGACTGGGTCTATAGTGTGTGTGGTAACCTTCTCCTCCTGACTGGTCTTGCCAGTCCTATGTTGAGAGAGCTCAGCCTCCAGTTTTAGTTGCATCTCTCGCATGTATTTGTGTTTTGTGGGAGGAGGAGAGGGTTGTCTGTGTACATGAGGCAATTGTAACATTGCCTCAATATTCCCAGGTTCACCAGCTGAGCAGGAGAGGGGGGGTGTGGGGGCACACCTCTACCTAGTTTGGTTTTATATCATCTGTTTTTTGTTAAGAGGGTAAGTATGTGGTTTTTAAGTTTTGGAGTTAGTTAGTCATTGGTGTTGTAAGTGTGCATGTCTATGGCTTAAATGTCAGTATTTTGACATTCAACATTGTAAGCTTATAGTATAATGAGACTCAGTCAAATGAGTTTTCAGTATTTTGAGTTTTCAGTCATGTGAAACAAATCCATACACACACACACACATATATATATATATATATATATATATATATATATATATATATATATATATATATATATATATATATATATATATATATATATATATATATGTATATATATATATATATATATATATATATATATATATGGTTCTACTTTAAAACACTGAATTACCAGAATGTTGAACCACAAAACACCGAGACCATAACATTAAAATGTCAGAACATTGAGGAATTACAACATAGAAAGTACATAATACTGAAAATGTATCATTGAACATAAAAATGTATATAGTTTAATTTGTTAATGTTGTAATATCACTTTAAGACGTAGTTTGCTGTGAACTAACTTGGTGGATGGTATGTTTTTCAGTTTTGTGTTTTGTTTATTGTTGTGTATTGAAAGTTTATAAGGTAACGGGTAAATATTGGCCTTGTTAAGTGATGGATTTGTTGCTTTCATGGAAGTTAAGTTAGTGTTCTGAGAAGTGCTGGGAGAAGTGAGTAGGGGAAAATGTTTTTATTTAGCTAGTCTGTATGTGTTTTTAGGCAATGCAGGTAAGTGATTTAGACATTATTTTTACATTCTGTATGGTGATCATAATACAGTGGGGACTAGGAAATTAACATTTTTCCACTGCAGTGAGATCTTGGAGTTGGGATACTTAATTTATGGGGGTCATATTTAATTTTTTGTGCAGGGGGGCTTGACCCATGCAGAAATGT
>NC_056750.1:139961102-139998318 GCF_019279795.1 Protopterus annectens
TAGCCTAGTACCTACCTATGAACCTATGAACCAAGGTTACAGGTTGTTACACACTACTAAAAGTAAACCAATACTGAAGTAACATATTTTGGTAGATACAGCTAAATAATCATACTCTTTAACTCATTACAGCCAAGTGACACCTCCGGGTGCTTGTGCACTTACATCCTACTGATGCCTCTAGGAATCAGATATTTGCCTGATCATATTTGCATTAATAATTCCAAAAGCATGCTACATACAAAGTATTAAATGATGTTGTCCTAAAGCTTACACAATGGCAAAAGCAACTCTATTGATATTTGACCTTGTCTAGTGCAGGTAAAAAGAGATATTAATTGTTGTTCATAAAATATTTATTTATATTGTCATACATGTCATTTTTTTAAATATCTCAACAATCAAGTAGCACAGACAGAACTGCTTTATTTCATATGAAAGCATTAAGGTGGATGAACAAAATACTGATAACAAAATGTGAGAACTTGAGTAGTTGCTGAGACATTGTAAGCTGTTTACAAAATATTACAAACTTAATAGTTGCTTTGTTTACTGTGACTTATAAAATCCTGTTTAAGGTCTAGAACCTAAAGAATAATACCGCTATAAAAAAAGTTTGTACCGAAGAGTTTGAAATTTACACCTTTTTTAGAAATCTCTATGAATCCAGAGATGTGAACATTTGTTTGAAATATGAGGACATAATTTTATTCTATCTAAAAACTTAAGCTCCGCCCATTGGCAGTTAGAGTGCAAACTTCAAGAGCTCCATTGGAAGGAGTGAGTTTAAAGGGTGACACTAACACATAATTCATTGGCTTAGTATAGTTATTAATAAAACGGTCAACTACAAGCTTTGAAACTGAATAATAAAATTTGTTACTTAAAAAATAGGCCATGTTGTTTGTGGTTTAGATATAGAGATAAATATATTATTGCACAGTGAAATATAAAATAAAAAAAACATTTTAACAGACAGGTAGCATTAGAAAAACTCTATCCTTCATTAGCTGTAATACTATTACTAAGTTAAGATGGCTGTAATCTATCTACCTCTGATTTTTATGACCATTTAGCAGGTGCAAAAGTTACAGGCAAAAGTCATGCAATCTTTTTTTCAAATTAAGAGTCAGTTTACTTGTATAACTCTGCGTGGGTGTGTTTGAGTGAGAGATAATTAGGTAACACAATATTAGTACAGCCCTGTTTGGTAGCATCCCCCCCTTCCTGTATTAGGTCAAGAATCCATCCTCACTTCCTTTAGGGTCCAATTTCAGAGTTACCTAGCTGTCCGGGAAGTCCCAAGCTAAATGAGGTAACACATTAACTGTCAGGAACCAAGTGACTAAACACTGCCAGTGTGTGTGTGTGTGTGTGTGTGTGTGTGTGTGTGTGTGTGTGTGTGTGTGTGTGTGTGTGTGTGTGTAAATACTTTCACTTTTGAAACATTTATGGCATTTCCACAAGGGAAACACAATTACTTTCTTTCTACAGTGTGTTTCATTTCCTACCTTTAGTTCACCTTTCTTAGAAAACACCTGACGGCCTTATAAGTGTATCTCATTTTACATCTTTGCTGTATCTTCACTAAAAATGCAGGCTATATACAGCCCTTTCACAGTCCCTTTATTTCACCTTTCTTAGAAAACACCTGACGGCCTTATAAGTGTATCTCATTTTACATCTTTGCTGCACCTTCTCTAAAAATGCAGGCTATATACAGCCCTTTCACAGTTTAGCAATTAGCTTGCATGTGTGTAAGTGTATTTGTGGTTTTCTTATGGATTTAACCATTAAATATGAATACACTAAAATATAAGTTATATGGAGAATACAGTAGGTCACATTTTATAGACTTACTATTTATGTGATAGCTCAGCTGATCACAAATGACTATCCTGAAATATGTCCTGTCTGACCAATATACCGTCTCCCCTAATATCGTCTTTGTTTGCATTCTTTCCTATTCTTTCTTAATTTGTACACCCTGTACATAAAAGGGCAAAAGAGCCCTACAGTAAATGCATGCACGCAACCAGCAAAAACCATGACAGAACACAGAAACATCTGTACAGAAATATTGGCAAGATTTCCTTTCTTGCTGCGTCATTGGAATTGCATACATTTCCCCTAGAGAAATGCACAAATGCAGAGAGTTTTACCATCCCTAATTCATTAATATATTCATTGAAGTACAGCGCCAACAGTACTGGCCATCTCAAGTTCTCAGGCTTTTCATTTCTCTTCTGTTTTCTCATTCTTATATGCATTCCAATTGTGTTGTTTCCCTATATTTTCTTTCTTAACTTTTCTCATTTGTCTGAATTCCTCTTCAGTGTTGTAAAGAAAATTTTATTCTGCTCCCCGAAGCATATCAAGTTTCTCTTGAAGCAGAGTTTTCAGGTCTTCGCCCCCTTTTACTTCTCCGAATGCTTCATCACAATCCAGCCTCTGCCTGCTCAACATACCCTAGACATGCAGCTACCAGTATTCCATTTCCTTCTTCCTGGGCATTCTTCTAGCCCATGGCCATAAGACATATCTATCCACAGACTATAAAGCACACATTTGTTTGGCATGACACAACACCCTACATGTTTTACATACATTTAAAATCCTTTGCACAAAAGTGACCCATTTACATTAAGATTTGTTGGGCTTCTGTACCATAGTATTAGACCCTCTCAGCTGTACAGAGTTTCACAGAATGTCCAGATTTCTGTTTTGTATTTTTGGTCTATTCAGCAAAATGTTGTAGTTTTCTGGCAAATTACTGAGGATTAAAGTCACTAAATAACTGCCATTTGTTTGAGTTTCAGACTTCATATTCTTCAGAAAATGCATGCTGATCAAAATCCTGTCATTCTAGCAGTTTTATGAGTTTATCAGAAAAAATATTTAAACTCTGTCCCTATTGTTTGGGCCTTTGCTCCCCCATTATTTTAGGCTTTGCCCAGATTTCTTGTGCTAACAGGTTTAGGGGTATGATTACATCGCTGGCCCTATCCCTCAAAAACAATATTAAGCATATGTGTACCATTATATACTATATTTAGTAGCACATCTCCACCACCATATCATCACAAAACTGCATCATTCCATAAAATGTTCCAGTTTAAAACAATGCACAGTTCACAGCCAAATTTCATTTAGAAATTCTTTGACTCCAAGCCTGAAGTTGGATTTTCGTTTTCTTGTTTGGAGTCAGTAATAGAACAACATAAATCATCAGTGCAGCCTGTTTTTTCCACATTTAGAAATCACTTTCAACTTTCTCCATCAAATTTTTCAATCTTGAAACTAAAGTTGAAAGTTACGTCAGCTCCAGTGCTGTCTAACTCTCATACTTCAGATAAAAAACATATTGTTTAACAGCAAATGGTACATGAAATATCGTTTGGAACACCCTGATATTCCTGTAAGGGACACCCCAACTAGCATTTCTGGAACTCACTTGCATCATGTTTTGTTGAGGTGCAAACATCTGTTTTTGTAATGCTTCATGTGGGAATGATTTCCTTTCACATTGTCCCCCTGATCCTCCTTTGGGTTTCTCAGTACCAAGCCGTCTGCTTCTGAGGCACTCTGCTGACTTTGCCTTGTATAGTCTCTCGATCTCTCAATTTCTCTCACACACATTGTACAACACCTTATTTAGGTCTTGTTAACACCTTTATGAATGCCGTACTTTTTCTGCTTCCATTCTTGTTGCTTCAGACACTTTTGATCTCTCATTAGCAAACCTGCCATCACTATGGCATCCTTGTTGTTTATGACTGTAAATTACCACACATCTAGTATGTATGCTCATGAGCCTGGATAAGTTGTAAATATTTCCATTGCCACCTTATTCATGACATGGTCACTACTTGTGTGAACACTTGCTCTTGCTTTGTCTTGAAAACACTGCCCTCTGCAGAAGAATATATGAACAACCTTCCCATGAGCAGTATTTTTTTTTTTCAATAATCATTTTTATTGTTTTTCAAAACCATAATACAATTCACACACTATTTACATTATGTACAAAATTGCTTCCAATGTTCAGTTCCATTTCTAGTTTCCACATTATACATTAAGAATAGATGCCGTATTAATCAAGTAAAGGAAAATGTAAAAAATAAACATAAAAACATCTACTATAGATAATTATAAACCAACTCAAACCAACAATCTATATTGTTTCTATATCTTCTATCTAGTTTAAGAATGTGTTTGTACACTTGCGGAATGTCCTAAAAGAAAGTGGATAGGAACCTCTAAGCCAATATAATGTTAAAGATTTGTTCCCAAATTTTTATACTATTAATACTTTTCTTCTTATTACTAATTAATAATTTATGCGCTAAAATATGCTTGATCGCTAACAGCCTGAATTTTTGCCACGATGTCTGTTCTGGGTTCAACCAGTTTGTGGCTATATATAATTTCATTAGTAAACTGATATTCATAATTACAATCTTTTTTGATTTGTCCAAATTCTCCGGTGGAATATGTAAAATCAAAAATTCCCAGGTGAGTGTTGAGTTTTGGTAACCCATAAAGGAAAATCAGACAATAGGATATGACCCACATCAAGTAAAGAATATGAAATGTAAAAAAGTGAAATCCATCCCTTTATGTAACCAGTGAGACATGATAGTAATGTCATCTTCCTAATTACTATAATATGGGCTACATTAAACTCAGTGTTATGTAAACACAGGTGCATCTCTCATACATGCACCAAAGATCCATAATTAACAGTGCATGTGGCCTGCAGGCTTGCTATATAACTAAGAAGCAACACATGTACCCGTCTCCTCAATAAACTCCATGCAAAGTCTCTTTCATATCTGTACCTGAAACCTAAGCTGTATTATAAACTCACCTACAGTCAGAAAACAAGTCCTGTGTTATATTCGCCTGTCTGGTACACCCTACCTGCAACCATGCCCTTTCAGAGAAGGAGTTATGTATCCAGTTTCTCCTTTCTGCAAGCTTCCATTGAATTGTTATCCAGAGAAAATCTGGATTGTTGTGTTTAAGCCAGTTTTGTTTTCGGTCTCCAGCTACCTCTCTTCAAAGTTGCTCTTTAGCAAAGAACCTACAAATGAATAAAATAAATCATCCACAGAATATAGTCCCTTAAATTCCTATAGTGCAATAGGAAATATACTCAGTCCCCTTTTATGTTAGTAACTACTTTCCTAGTTCTATCTTTTCTGAATCCTGTTTCTGTTCTGCTTTTTCTTCTCTTACTCACTGTCCTCTCGTCTAAACCACAAATAGAGATAAACGTAATAACAATGATATTTTTCCTTCTATAGCTGGTGTATTTCTTTAGCATTCTACCAGTTCAGCTGCTCTGTCTAACATTCACACCCAGTTACTATATACATCATTGTCCTTATCCTGCAAAATACCCAACAGTTCCATTGGTTTATAACTACCACCCTGCCCTTCTTATATACTTATGCAAATTTAATGCCAAGCAGCTCCAGGAAGACTTATGCTGTGGCACTGGAACAGTGTGATGTGTTAATAAAGGTTGTGCTTCATACTTCATGGTTATACATTCTTGGAATATATTGTTCCGCTCTGTCACAGAACTAAGAATGTACATCTATTTACGCCCTTCAGTGGTGTAGCATACACTTCTTCAATATGCACAATTTTCAGATCTCACCTGCATGTCCCAGTATTCTTTGGCAAGAGATCTTCCTCTCAAAGAGATAGCCAACTGTCTCTCTGCCTGCCAACCCCATCCTAACTTTACCACAAATACTGTGAATTATTTTCTAACTTTGCCACAGATACTGTGGAATAAGTTGCAATTTTGCACAAATACCCTGGGTTAAGTTGTAACTTTTTCACCGATACTGTGGATTAAGCTATAATTTTACACAGATCCCTTAGATTAAGTTGTAACTCTGCCACAGATACTGTAGATTGAGTTGCAACTTTGCCACAGATAATGTGGATTAAGTTGTAATTTTGCCACAGATAACTCTGGATTAAGTTCATTGGCACTTCTTCCTGGTTTATCATCAATGGGTCATAACTGTGTGCCTAAATAGGTTATTGGTCAAATTCATGTTTGTATCCTTTGAGAAGTCATCTACCACAGGAAACTACCACATTGATGATACACCCCTGACAGCTGACCCAGTTGTTCAGGATTTGGAAACTTGTGTGCACAGTGACCTAATTTTTGGCCAACATCTGTCTGTTGTAAGAAAATTTGATATTGTACAGTTTATAAACAAAGAGTTTGTGTCTAGATCTAGGAGTGTCATTGTCCCCCTTTACTCAGCCCTTATTAGGCCAGTCATTGAATATAATGCTGCCTTTGGCATGTACCTCTCCAGACACATATAACAACTGGAATGCCCACACAGATACCTTACTAAAAGAATACAAGGCCTAAAAAACATGTCCTACATGGAATGGACTCATAGTCCTGTTACTATACTTGGTATCCTACAGACTGCTAAAAGGTGACCTGTGTCTGACATACAAGGCATCCTCTGATCCATTACTTCTGCAATATCAGTAGAACAGTTTAAAGGGGCAAGTGTATCTTGTAGAGGATTTTGTTGCTGTAGAACAAACTCCCCATCCAAATAAAACAAAGTTCATCCCTGTCTATATTCAAGGGCAACGTAGATCTATGGATGGAAACACAAAATTTACTCCTAATGGACAGAGGCATCTCCTAAATGCTTTATTTCATTCATGGGTACCCTCAAGTTATCTATGGTGTGACCCTAGTTGTTTTCATGAGGGGTAATATATAATTATCAACAAGGGGATGGGTAAGGCCAATCTAATAGCAAATTGGATAGGTTATTTCAAGAACAAAAAGGGAAAGTGGCTTGGCTTAAAATGGCCATAAGGACAGCTAGCCTAATACTTACTTATAACCATATGAGCCTAATTATTGGCCTCTTTCTATAGGCACTCCTATTCCAGGCCAAAGATTTACTAAAATATGCAACTACGAATGTCTATAAACTCAGTCCTAGTCAGCAGGAAACTAAAAGTGTAATAAACAATAAAGGACATCATACACTCAGATTATTAGACACCTCAAGCCTTGTCACAAATACTTCAAACTCTCACTGTCCTTCCCAGATAATAGCATCAAAACATAAAAGTGCTGATTGACATTGTAACTTGGAGTACTACATACTTTTCCAGCACCAAAGGAACATAATAAACCTCATCACAGCTGTATCTGAAATAGTTTACCCAGCAGCTTGATACTGGTATTTAGTAACAAGCAATGCTACCAATTATAAAACAGCACCATCCCTGTCTTTTCATTTAAATTTGATCGAACCTGAGCATGCGTATCACCATTCATTCAGCCCTTCCAGAAATATTGTAATCCTTTACATCAAATTTCAAAACGTCCTCTCCAACAATTGCAAAACAGAATGGCATCTGCAGCCTTTTTGGAGACCAGCAATTTCATTTTAATATAAATAATATATAATAAAGGGTATGGAGGGGCTTCATCTTACGCTCCTGATATATTATTAATTTCACATCATAAATTAAATAAAACAGTTCCTAACTTTTGCTGTTGGCTACCTGTGATATTAATGTAGTGTGTCTAGTGAATCACTGCTCATTAATAAAGTTGCAGCAAATGAAATGACTACTTCAGTAAAATGTGAAGGATCATGCATGCTGTGGATTTCCCATATACTTAATAGCACTGCCAGGTACAAGCCCAATCAATATGCCTTAATTCCTGGTGCACTGTTTAAAGTACAGAATGCACTATCCAACATAATTTTATAAGCTAAACTGGTTTTACTTTAATATCTTAGGAAAATGCACACATACTTATGATAATGTGTGGTAAATGCATCCTTTATGTCTCCCATAGAAAAACATCCCTGTGCAGGAGTCAGTGAAGTGAGAAATGTATGACTAGTGTTCTTTTTTGTGTGGATTTCATTGTCAGAACTATACCAGGCAAGCAAGTGGAGTCCATTCTTTTCAGGAGTTATTTGATAGACTGTGGTTTGATGGGCTATGAGCGATCCTGACCAGAAGTAACAAAAATCTACTCGTATCTACATTAGCAATTATGTGTGTTATAATATTAAAAATAAAATTCCAGGATCACATCTCAGTGTGGAAAAAAAAAGGTTGACAATAAAATAAATTAGTAAACTCCAACAACGAGGCACAGTCTCATGAAGGTCTGATGAATTCTAATTGTTACGTGATGAAAAACGTGGTGATTGTCAAACGTTTAATAAAGCTGTTTGGTAGTTTTCTCGGCTGTCCAGTGCAGATTTGTCCTCACACAGCGCATTTTTTTGGTTTATCAATAAAATAAATTAGTTATTTTTCTACAGGGTTGTCTGACCTTAGGACTAAAGCATTCGGGGGGAGGGGTGTGTGTGTGTGCTTTGTGCAACAAAACCTTTGGACAGTGAAAACTTGGCATCATGTTACTGATATTACATTCAGTCTTTTGAGTCAATCTGTGACATGTTTTTAGGCATGTAAAGCTGGGGTACTGTGCCAATGGAAGGATAAGACAGAATGCTTGGATACAATGTTCATCCTGTGTAAAGCTTCTTTTGTACAGAATTTCTTATTTATGATGATACTGTAAGTGATGCATTTGAAGAGACTAGGAGGAAAAAGACAGAGACAGACAGACAGATGGAATAAGCAGTGGAAACTGATGGTATTCAGCATGCTAAATGTCGGATAGGTTTAGTTTATAAGTCTGCAACCTCATGAGGTCAGTGTGGTTTTATTCATATGTAAGAGTTTATGAGATAGTGTTGGGTTGACCTCAGATGTAATTGATTATGATACCAGTTAAACTGTGAGCATAAGCATGAGTCTAGGTGACTGATTTTGAGAGGTGGCAGTTCGGCCTGCCTACTGGGATGAATTACCAGACTGGGTACATCAATAAAGTGAGCTACAATTGAATCTGAATTTAGAGAGCTCACAGGTAATTAAAATGTAGTTTGGAGGTATAGAGAGGGCATGAAGAATGTATTGGGGTGAGGTCTGATTTGGGGGAGTTTTGCAGTATGAGTGCTGTGTTGCAAGTAAGGGGTCATATATTTATTCTGTGTTGGTATGTAACCTAGCCACTGAGGGTTGCACAAGCTAGTGTATTTCTTCGTGCCAGTCCCAAGCCTGGATAAATGGAGAGGGTTATGTCAGTGAGGGCATCTGGAGTAAAATTTTTGCCAGAGCAAATATATGGACAACAATACAGATTTCCACACCGGATCAGTCGAGTCCCGGGTTAACAATGACTGCCTCCAATACTGTTAGCCAACAGGGTGCTGGTGGAAATTGGGCTTCTGTTGGCCGAAGGAGAAGAAGTAGGGGAAAGCATGCCTGGAGACAGGAGGAGAGGAGGAAAGTTAGGAGTGTGGAAGTGAGGGTAGGAACTTTGAATGTTGGTAGTATGACTGGTAAAGGGAGAGACCTAGCTTTTATGATGGAGAGAAGGAAGGTTGATATGTTGTGCATGCAAGAGACCAGATGGAAGGGGAGTAAGGCCAGGTGTATCAGAGGTGGGTTCAAATTGTTCTACCATATTGTGGATGGGAGGAGAAATGGGGTAGGGGTTATCCTGAAGGAACAGTATGTCAAGAGTGTTTTGGAGGTGAAAAGAGTATCATACAGAGTGATGTTTATGAAGCTGGAAATTGGTGGTGGAATGATGAATGTTATTAGTGCATATGCTTTGCAAATTGGGTGTGCGATGGATGAGAAAGAAAAATTTTGGAGTGAGTTAGATGAAGTTCTGGAGAGTGTACCCAATAGTGAGAGAGTGGTGATTGGAGCATGTTTTAATAGGCATGTTGGTGAAAGGAACAGAGGGGATGAGGAGGTGATGGGTAGGTATGGTGTTAAGGAGTGAATGCAGAAAGTCAGATGGTAGTGGATTTTGCGAAAAGGATGGACATGGCTGTGGCGAATATGTATTTTAAGAAGAGGGAGGAGCATAGAGTGGTGTACAAGAGTGGAGAAAGATACACATAGTTGGATTATATTTGCAGGAGGACTAGTCTGAAGGAGACTGGAGACTGTAAAGTGGTGACAGGGGAAAGTGTAGTTAGGCAGCATAGGACGGTGGTCAGTAGGAGGATGCTGGTGATCATGAAGAGTGTGGGCAGTGCCAAGGATGAAATGGTGGAAGTTGAAAAAGGATAACTGAAAAGTGGAGTTCAGGGAAGAGTTAACACAGGCACTGGGTGGCAGTGCAGAGCTAGCAGTTAGCTGGGCAGCCACAGCAGAGGTGGTAAGGGAGACAGCTAGAAAGGTGCTTGGTGTGACATCTGGACAGAGGAAGGTGGACAAGGAGACCTGGTGGTGGAATGAGGAAGTACAGGAGAGTATACAGATGAAGAGGTTGGCAAAGAAGAAGTGGGATTGTCAGAGAGCTGAAGAAAGTAGACAGGAGTATAAGGAGATGAGGTTCATGGCAAAGACAGAGGTGGCAAAGGCTAAGGATAAGGTGTATACGAGTTTTGAAAGGTTGGACACTATGGAGGGAGAAAGGGACCTGTACCGATTGACTAGACAGAGGGACTGAGCTGGGAAAGATGTGCAACAGGTTAGGGTGATAACGGATAATGAAGGAAATGTACTCACAAGCGAGAAGAATGTGTTGAACAGATGGAAAGAGTACGTTGAGGGGCTGATGAATGAAGAGAATGAGAGAGAGAGAAGGTTGAATGATGTGGGGATAGTGAACCAGGAAGTACAATGGGTTAGCAAGGAGGAAGTAAGTACAGCTATGAAAAGGATGAAGAATGGAAAGGCTGTTGGTCCAGATGACATACCTGTGGAATCATGGAGGTGTTTAGGAGAGATGGTAGTGGGGTTTTTAACCAGATTGTTTAACAAAATCTTAGAAATTGAGAGGATGACTGAGAAGTGAAGAAATGTATTGGTACTGATTTTTAAGAGTAAGGTTGATGTGCAGAGCTGTAGTAACTACAGAGGGGCAACACTGATCAGTCACAGTATGAATTATGGGAAAGAGTAGTGGAAGCTAGGTTAAGAAGGGAGGTGATGATTAGTGATCAGTGGTATGGTTTCATGGCAGGAAAGAGCACTACAGATCTGATGTTTACCCTGAGGGTGTTGATGGAGAAGTATAGAGAAGATCAGAAGGAGTTGCATTGTGTCTTTGTGGACTTAGAGAAAGCATATGGCAGGGTGCCTAGAGAGGAGTTCTGGTACTGCATGAGGAAGTCAGGAGTGGCAGAAAAGTATGTAAGAGTAGTACAAGATATGTATGAGGGCAGTGTGACACTGGTGAAGTCTGCGATAGGAGTGACAGATGCGCTAAAGTTGGAGGTGGGATTACATCAAGGATCAGCTCTGATCCCTTCCTTATTTGCAATGGTGATGGATGGATTGACAGACGAGATCAGACAGGAGTCCCCGTGGACTATGATATTTGTGGATGACATTGTGATTTGTAGTGAGAGTAGGGAACAGGTACAGGAGGCCCTGGAGAGGTGGAGATATGTTCTAGAGAGGAGAGGAATGAAGGTCAGCAGGACTAAGACAGAATATATATGTATGTGAATGAGAGGGAAGATAGAGGAATGGTGAGGATGCAGGGAGTAGAGGTGGCGAAGGTGGATGAGTTTAAATACTTGGGATCCACAGTTTACAGTAATGGTGAGTGTGGAAGAGAGGTGAAGAAGATAGTGTAGGCAGGATGGAGTGGATGGAGAAGAGTGTCAGGAGTGATTTGTGGCAGATGGGTATGAGTAAGAGTTAAAGGGAAGGTCTACAAGATGGTAGTGAGACCAGCTATGTTATATGGGTTGGAGATGGTAGCACTGATGAAAAGACAGGAGTCAGAGCTGGAGGTGGCAAAATTAAAGATGTTAAGATTTACATTGGGTGTGATGAGGATGGACAAATTTAGACATGAGTATATTAGATAGTCAGCTCAGATTAGATGGTTTGGAGACAAAGCCAAAGAGGTGGGATTGTGTTGGTTTGGACATGTGCTGAGGATGGATGCTGGGTATATTGGGAGAAGGATGCTAAGGATGAACCTGCCAGGTAAGAGGAAAAGAGGAAGGCCTAAGATAAGGTTTATGGATGTGGTGAAAGGACATGCAGGTGGTGTGAGAGAGCAAGATGCAGAGGACAGGAAGAAATGGAAACAGATGATCCATTGTGGCAACCCTAACGGGAGCAGCCAAAAGTAGAAGAAGAGGAGGTATGTGCAGATTCACTTATGTTCTTCTTGAATTTTCTTTTGCTAGCTTGTTCTTCAGAATGTATTTAATTTAGGACCTTGAGCATTTCAGATTACACAGAAGAGCTTTTAGATGTAATAACAATAAAGGTAGCAGGAGATGAAAGAAGTACCGATTGCAAATTATAGTTTTAAATGTGAAAAGATTAGCGGGGTAGGTTATGGAACACAGAGGTGTTGGATAAAATGAGAACAATTAGAAAAAGAAGGAGATGTTGATGTGGTTTTAGAGAGGGGATGCATGTTTGCAGGGAAGAGAACTAAAAATATGGAATGGACTGGGTTGGGTAAAATGGGGATCAGGCTCTATCAGTTAGCTGGGTGCCAGCTTCAGGGAGTGCTGGGGAACAGTGGGGACAGATGCAAGCACTGTATCCTGCTCTGGAAATGTGGTCCTATCTATATAATGCAACATGACAGAGTGGGGAACTCAAGCAATCCACATAAATGCCATTATCTGATATAATCTTTATTTCACTGTTATTCCATGATATCACTGGAGTATGAGATAGTTGATTTTCTTGCCATGGAAATGCACGAGTAATTCTAGGACAATTTGTAGGCCATAAAAATAGTTAAATATAACAGTGCCCATGACATATGCAAGTGCAACTCCAATAGGCATCAGTTTTGCCAAGCAAATACAAATGAAATGTAATTAAAGAGATGAGATGGAAAGTTCAGGTCTTTCTTGGAACTGAAACTGCATGTTTAATACACATTATATAATCTTGGACACGCCATTCAAATAATTTGTTTTGAATCATATTTAAAACTTATTGTGTAGCTTCGGTTAGTGTGCATCATTTGTAGCTTTTTACGAATATATCATTTGTCTGAATTTGGATTCTTGCAATATTTACAAAATAACTTAGTTTAAGAAATGTTGAATACGTATTCATTTAAATGAGTTTATGAATCTCTGTGGTTCTTGAACTAGCTTTCTGTACAATATTGTTATTTTGTTTAATTTGTATTAATTTTTCTCTTTTGCACATTTACATTACATAAGACTGTTGCCGTCTGTAATCTTGGGTAAAAAAGAATGAAAAAATGTATGTTACATAGTAAAACTTTATTTCATTTTCTAAGCATAAAAATACAGTTATAGTACATGAAGTAGCATACATCATTGGCATTCACTATAATATTTAGACCTTCTAAAAGTCACTATATCTGAGCAGTTTGGTGATGTTGAATCTACCAAGATCTGAAAGTATGGTTAATGGAACAAAGGAACTAGCCTGAAGGTATGTCTTGTTGACTAGAACTTAATTTCCAAAGATAGTTTGGTCTATTATAGATAAATGCTTCAAAGACCATATTTCTGAGGGATTCACTTTAGAAGCTCGAAATACTGAAATGTTGAAATTCAGTATTTCGTGCCCATAAAGTGGAATCCCGAAAAACAGTGAAAGCTCAGAAGCTCAAAATTCAAAACCTCGAATACAGGAGGTTTTGAATTTCGTGTTTCTGAGGTTCCGCTGTGGTTATGGATTCAGGTGTGTGTGTGTGTGTGTGTGTGTGTGTGTGTGTGTGTTAAGGGTTTTGGGTAGGGGCTGTGGTGTGCGTTAGTGTGTTTTGTTGCTGTGATTTGTGCGTGCGAGCAGAATGTAGCTTGTGTGGTCGTGTGTGTGTTTGTTTGTAGTGCGACCTCGAAGTTAGAATATTTAAGAGGGGGGGTGTGGGGTATGTAGTAGAGAGCTTGTGTTTGTGTGTGTGGAGGATGGTGTTTGTGTGTGTGCAGTAGTAGCATGAAATTCAAAATCTCCGGTGTGCGAGATTTTGATTTTTTTCTTGCTTCTGAGTTTTCTATGTTTTAAAGATTCAACTTTATAGCTTTGAAATACTGAATTTCGACATTTCAGTATTTTGAGGATATAAAGTGAATCAATTTCTGAGACAGAATGTACATGAAAATTCCATAAATTTGAAATCAAAATTATTTCTTTTTTTTCTGTAAAGAGCTTCAACCTCTACATTTTGTGAAGCAGGCAGGACCCCTTGTAAACCTTTAATTATAACCAACTCTGAGACAGCTGCATCTTGGTGAAAGCGATACATAGGCTTATGAGTAATGGTGGTTCACACAGCACATGCCAGAGAAATGAGAACTGCATAGCTGGCCCCTGACTAAATATGCCAAATTCATACAGTATCCTTCTGCATAACTCTGATTAAAACATTTAACCACACCAAAGTTCCCAGTTTACCATTAAAAACATGCACTAATGGCAAGTGGATTTTATGGTATTAATACAGATATTTGTGTAACTACAGTGTTGACACATGTAAGGGGTATATATTGTTGACACATAAGGGGTATATAAAGCTATTTACAACACAAGTTAATAAGCAAAGTGGCCATATTCAAGTTAGAGAGGCAGAGGGTAATGACATATACCTACTGCACCAAGTTGGGTGGTAAGTGTTTGGAGAAGGAGTTCTTTGCATCATTTGTATGGAGACTGTACTGGTAGCTGGATATAAGCAGAGGTAGGGGGCTGTACTAATGACTTCTGCTACTTTGTCCGCTGATGTATGCCTTACCAACAGATGTGACACATTAACATAAGAGAGTGCAGTAGATTATGGGGGTGTGTGGCAGGTGCATTCTCCCACTAAAATAAAGATTTTTTTCATTAGGGGAAAAAAACATTTCATCCATTTGTATGCTTTTTTGAATAAAACTTTACCGAACTCACATTTTATCAAACAAAATACATCCCAAATCATCATAAACATCATATCACAATCATCTAGTTATTGAATTTACATATTCACAGTTCTTTTCAAAGACTTTTCAACATCTTAAACTATTGATTTTTTCCAACAAAATGTCATTTTCAGTTATCCACAACATTCATTTCTTTCTAATTACTCAGGTCCTATTTGAGTAGGTGGTAATCACGCTCATTCTATTTAAGGTATGCATCTTATCTCCCCTCCTCCCGGCAACTCATTTATTTCTTTTATAATACCTAGCACATCTTCCAAGGTCAGTCTAACCATTGATTTCCACTTTCTGGGCATCACTTTTGTTTGCTAACATAATAGGCATTCTTATGTCTGGACATTCTAGTCTCCCACTCCATATTAGCAACATAATTTTATAGGTTCATAGGTGTGTACTAAGCTAATGGCCCTGGGGCCTTTACAACCCTAGCCCATAGAAGTGCCCTGGCATCATGCTGTCCGACGTTAGTTCCCAGTGCCTCTATCAAGTAGAGCCACTGGAGTGAGCCCCGGGGTGAACTTTCTATTTCCCATACACTCATCAAGATTTCTCTTGAAGAGGACCAGTGAGGTACTGTGCTTGACATGTATGGGAAGTCTATTCCACAGCATGGGCAGTCTTTAGGTTATGAACCTGTCCTTCCAGCATGTTCTGTTGATTGTGGTAATGAGGTTGAGGTCCCTGGAGCGTGTGGTGTGGAGCGATTGGGATTTCTTTAGATGTATCATTTCTAACAGAGCTGGGTCAGACATGGCTTTGTAAGTCAATCAGAGATCACCTCTTAGTAGATGATATGAGACAGAGAATAGCTGAAGTTATTTTGAGTCTGTCCATGTAGGACATGTGTTTAAGGCCTAGGATCCTCTTCGTGAGGTACTTTTGCGGCCTTTCCAGCTGTTGCATGTGTCTAGTGAGGTACATGCCAAATGGGGCATTATACTCTATGATTGGCCTAATGAAGGAAGAGTAGAGAGAGATGATGACCTCTTTCTTCCTGGATGCAAAATCCTTAGTAATGAGACGTGCCACATAGAAGGACTTTCTGACCACAGTTGCAATGTCTTGGTCGAAGGAGAGGTTGCTATCAACCTGTGTCCCCAGATCTCTTATAATGCTTTCAGTGTTCAGTGGGCTCCCATCAATGTGGTAATTAGTGGGAATTGAGTTCTTCCCAAATGGGATGATGACACATTTTTTGGCATTAAGCTTAAGGCCATGGTTTTGACATCAGTCATTGGTTTCAGTGAGGCCTTTCTGTAGGATGTCTACATCACTTGGGGAGTAATAATGACTCCCAGCTTGCAGTCATCTGTGAACTTGGTCAGCCAGAGTCCCTCCGTGTTGGCCTGGACTTCTGAGAAGTAAATCTCAAACATGAGAGGACCCAGGACTGATTCATGTGGGTCTCCACTCATGACTGGTCAGCAGTCTGTGGGTTCTATCTGTGAGCCAATTTGCAACCCACCTAGGGATATAAGGGTTGTTGTCTAGTTTGGTGAATTTATCAAAAATTCCTGAGTGGGAAATGGTATCAAAGGCCTTGGCCAGATTGAGATAGGCTGTATGAACTGCCTTGCCCTCATCCACAGCTCTGGCAACTGACTCAAAGAAGTCAACCAGGTTGAGCAGACATGATCCTTTCACAAAACCAAATTGCGTAGGCTCTAGAATTTGGAGATTCCCTATATCCTTGTTAATTAGGTCCATGATGATGCACTCCATAGCCTTACATATCAGACTTGTCAGGCTAATGGGGTGATAATTCTCAGGGTCTGTAGTCGCTCCCCATTTATGGAGAGGGATGACTTTTGCAGTACACCATTTGGTGGGGACAAAGCCTGAGGTGAGGCTGTGAGTGAACAGGGCACACAGATGTGGTGCCAGTTCACTTTGTAGTTCATGGAGAACACATCCAGGGATATTGTCAGGTCCCATGGAAGCTGTATTCATGGCCTTGAAGAATGCAGCTTTAACCTGTGGTGCAGTAATGCTGGGTGCCTGGCATTCCTCTGTTATTGTGATTGGGAGGGGGAGAGGGTTAAAGTTGGCAGTGAATTTGTCGGCCAGTATGTTGGCAATATCTGTTGGCTCAGTATAGGAGGTACCATTGTGCAGTAACTCAGAGCAAGCCTGGGTATTGCCATGGAGATTCTTGATATAACTATAAACTGCTTTGTGGTTGTTTTTAGTGTCAGCCTCAATTCTGCCTTCATAGCTGGCTTTAGAGATTTTGATGAGGGGATCTCAACTTTTTGTTGAGGCTAATAATGGATTTTTTCCAGTCTTGGGACTTCACCTTTTTCTGCAACAATTTCTTCCTTCTGTTGTAGATTATTAATGGCAGGGGAACACCAGATTGACTTCTTTTTTTGGAGGAGAGTGTCTTGGTTCTGTTGGGTATGGCTAGTTCCATGCATTTATGTATGTGTTTGTACAGTGCATTGGTGTATGATTCGGCAGTCATGCATCTATTTTCCATTGACATGGGTGCCGTGAAGTTAGCCACCTCTGTTTTTAGGAGCCCAAAGTCAGCTTTGGAGAAGTTTTTCATGGTGGTTACCTTTGCGGGGGTGTGTGAGTGAGATGTGGATTTCCCTGGTGATTAGTTTGTGGTCAGATCTAACCAGGGAGGAATTGACTATTGGTGTAGAGCAATAGTTGCCGATGTTTGTAACAACCAGGTCAAGGATGTTGCTTCCTCTAGTGTGGATGGGAATGAGCTGGTCCAGGGCACTGGAATTTCTTTAGTAACCGACTCGTTCACAAAGCATCTGCCCAAGGACAGTTTACAGTACATCTTTAAACTTTGTGAACTCTTTGTCTCTGTCTGTCTCTCTCTGTAAACTCCCAAAAAGCATGCTTGTTGTTGATTGTCTTACTTTCTGTATACCTCTAACAGTTATTTTACACCTGAATGACATTTGCAATTTACTCAGTGAATAAAAATATCTACGAAAACATTCCATGCCAATATCTTAAACTGACTTGCTTTACTTGCATAGTAAAATGCTTTGCACACCCCCACTGATCCTTTGTAATTTTTCCACTCAGCCTTTTCTTGCAGTCTTGCCCAGGTTCCGCTGATTGATTTTTATAATTATAATGTACAGTTCTACATTCCCTAAAAATAATCCCCTTCTGGCTTCCAGCAAATATTCCATAAGGGGCAGACACTCGCCTAGCAGTCTTCTTTTTCTCTCTCTCTCTTTTTGTCTACATTCCATGGTTATTTCCTGGCACAGGAGTCTATTTCCATCATGTAATACATTCAGTTCTTTTGATTACTCCTTGTCTCTTAGTTTCCCCTGGGTAATTTTTTTCCCAGTGCCTTGTTCCTTGGCTAACTTCCTCCATTTACTTTCTGCTGTTTCTTACCTACTCTTTAGCCCTTTATTTGAGAATATTTTGGACCCTGACAGCATAATCTCCATAATCTACCCCCTTACTGTTTTATGTCTAGTACACTGTCTGCCACTTTATATAAATAATGTTCTATCTAGTTGTTTTTTTTCTTTCCAACACTTCAGTTTGGCACTGTCTCTATGTTTGGAAGTCCCTCCATATCTCACCATCATATATTTCCATTTCAGTTTATATCTCTCTGCTTGTAATATATTTATATAACTATTTCTGTCTATCTATCTCTATAAAATAACTTTAGCTGCATAATCTTAAAGTGCCCCTTTAAATCAGGTAACATCACGCCTCCCCTCACTCTCTCAGTAGGATCATCCTTTCCCACTTGTTATTGGATCACTTTAATTTCCAAATATAGTTCTTCAGATGCATATTCATTGCTTAACATAGTTTATAATCTGATTTATATAAATAAACCTGACCACAGAGGCACTGCTGGGGTGCGGCAAAGGAGGCGATATTCCAGGTTCAAGATATGCGGATGTGTGACCTTCGGTACTTTTTTTTATCCTCAATTTAAACATTGTGGGGCTCCAGATCAGAGAAAATTCCAGTGTGTCAGAAGCACTAACTATGGCTCTGGCCATCATAAAGAATCAAAGGGGTCAAAACCATTTTTACTGCCTGTATCTTACTATTTAGATCCATAACCAAGAAATTCTTCTTCTTTACCCTTTGGATTATCTTCTGCTTGTTTTTTCCCTTTGTCCGTTGACACCACTACCACTGAGCCCTTTTTTTAAGAAAATTTGAATTGATTTAACATATTTACTATACATACACAGAAAGGAAAGAATTCAATATCACAAACTGTTACATAGTGTTAGGGATACATTGAATCATCAATGTAATCTTGTACAGTTAACACATTCAGAGTCTTGGTATTTCAATAGCAACATTTCAAGATTATCCCAAATGCTAAAAGTCTTAGGATGATTTATAAATCTTACTCTAATCAATTCTTTTTTTCAGTTTTACGTAATATTGCTGTTAAATTTAAAAAAATCTTTGAATGTAGGAACTGAGTTTGATTTCCATTTTTTTGTATTAATTTTTCTAGCAACTGCCAAAAGACTCCAAAATATTTTAGTTGTACTACTGAGTCATTCTTATGCCATATTCCTAGGTATTTCATTCTGTCATTCATGTATGTTATGTATGTTTGTGTGTGTGTGTGTGTGTGTGTGTGTGTGTGTGTGTGTGTGTGTGTGTGTGTGTGTGTGTATTCTGTATTTGTATGTATGTGTCTGTGTTATACATACTGTGTACTCTATGTTCAGACCTTCGGTTTGTGTGCGTCTGTGTATATATGTCACCAGTTGTGTGTTTCTGTGCATGTGTGCATTCTGGATTTGTGTGCATGTGTGTTATATATGTTGCGTACTGTATGTTCAGACCTTTGGTTTGTGTGCCTGTGTATATATGCCTCCAGTTATAACTCCTGTATTCATTTGAAAATATGTTTTCGTAAACACTACTAAGTCATATGCAGTTTATTGGTTTGTTATGCGGGAAAATAACTACAGACTGTGGAACACAGACCATGTAATTAAATCTATTTTGCTTATGATATTTTTCTGTCTTTGATTTGTTTAGAACTTGATAGTTGAGTCTTTATTGAGGAAAGCATCCAAATAAATGACTATATATGTGTGTGTGTGTGTGTGTGTGTGTGTGTGTGTGTGTGTATATATATATATATATATATATATATATATATATATATATATATATATATATATATATATATATATATATATTCATTTGGATGAGGTAAAGGTACAATACATACCTTTCAGTGTTTTAAAGTCTACAGATTTAAAATTGTGGGCGAAAAGCATTTAAATGCAGTAAACACAACCTTATGAATTCTGCTTACATCTCTGCAGAGAAAAATACTGCCAGACAAAAATACAGTAATAAAAATGCAGAAATGGAAATATTTCTACTTCCCTTATCATTTAGAAAGACATTAACTTTATTGTAGGAAAAATTGTTATCTTAAGACTTTGCACGCATGCTGTTTATCTTATGTCATCATGATAAGTGCATAAATTAAAGCATTTAAGGAAAGGTAATTACTCTTCAGGTAGATAAGACAACCTCGGATGTTCTGATGAAACTTACAAAGCAATGGCAGTTTACAGGTGCAGTGGCTATGTTATGTCAGTGTATGAATGTAGTTTGGCACAGTCCCTGAAATCAGGTAATCAAGGCTGTCATTTGTGGTGTTATCTGTCAGATGGTACAGATTTTCTAGGGGTTTGTGAGGGATACTGTAAGTACCCTGAAATGAAGCAGGGGCACTATGTTTTCACGGGGCATTTTAAGGCTAACATATGTCAGAGGCCAGGATAACTGGTGTTATAGTGTACGAGGGATAGACTCGTGGCTTTTGGATAAACATTTTCTTTTCCCCATTCAGCAATGATGGAAAATTTTCAAGTGAATAAGAAACAAGATGCTTCACAAAATGATCTGCTGATACCAGAGTAGGTTATGATGAACAGCAGACATTTTCACAGAATGGACCATCCATTTCTACTTATGACAATAAGTCTGTCTTTCTGCAGGGCTATATAACTAATTCCATATCTTTTCCTTTGCCTGATACTGTTTCCCATCACTATTGCATGTATGTCTCCACTTTTTATCAGTGGTGGACAGGGGCATAACTGCAGGGTCAGAATGAGCTAGGAGGGAGTCATAGAATGAAATATCAACAGGCAATTAAGGAGGAGCAAGCAGATTATTGTGAAAAATATGATGTATATTTACAAAAACTTGAGACTGAAAACTGTGACTTTCATTCTTTCTTTTTTATTATTATTATGAGGTGAACATGTCCTTCTAATACAGAACTGACCTATCTATTCCTCTATACCATTTGGGCCATTGCACCCTCCAGCCATCAAGAAGGAATAGTCCCACCTGGGGAAGGTAACTCATTTTATGTGTAGGTGGTGTTTGGAAGGGCTGATATGTCCTTATATACCCCACTAGGATTTTTTTGTGTCTCATTGCCATCTCCCTCTTGTGACTGGAATGCACTGTTAGAAGCTTGCAATGCAAGGCCTATTGGACAGGTGTTTGCTTCTACACATCTACGCTCTGGCTAAACTGCTGTGGACTCCATGGTATAGATAGACAGTGCTTCTTGATAGTGCCTTGCTTTAGGTCTACCCCTGACAATCAGCTAGCTAGTGGTCAAACTATGGACTTTGCTCTTACCGTCCTCCGGGATGGCTAAGCTATCCACAGTACGTACTCTAACACCTCTGTCTTCAGCTCATCCATGGGCTGGAGCTTGTATCTGAACTCAGATCATAGTTAGGGCTTTATCCCTTTGTGCCACAGAGACAACAAGCATTCTGACTTGTTCAAAGTATGACATCACAGTGTTGGTTTGAGTGGAGATCCCTTTCACTGAAGGAAAGATGTGGGGGACAAAAATCAGATTTACAAAGTAAATCAAGGATTGGCCTTTGTGCTGAAGCACACTTGGGAGACACATCTCATTCTTGTTAATGAAAGCTAAATCTGCGGTAAGCATACATCACTGTTGACAGAGTACTGTGAAACTGAAATTCTGTGATGATAGCTTCTAAGTGAAATAGCTTAGAGTGTCCTTCTAGGAAAGCAGTGCCTTTAGGGAGGCTTGTATGGCTGGCCTGTAATGAATGTAGTTGGGGGTTTCCTTACACACAACATCTGCAGAGAGTCATGTAGTGATGGAATTTGTAGAAGTGGTCAGTGTCACATCATGTGACTTACTATTTTTTAAGACCAGAAGTGAGAAGTATGCTTTGTAGGAGGCATGTATTATACAAATGGTGTTGATATTAAAGACTTTCAGCAGGTAGTATGATATGTTCTGAAAAGATGCAGGGAGGACTGCATAGGTTCATAGGTTCATAGGAGGTTATTAGGCTAATGACCCTAGGGTGTTTACAAGCCTAGCTGTATAAAAACAGAAGTACCCTCATTGAGCATAGTTAGATGGTTATTGTTAGCACAGCAGTTTTGTGATCAGCAATGACTGGTACTGTCCGTGATGGAGCTAGGTGCCACCCCCCAGGGGTAAATTTACAATCACACATCCAGTTATCAAG
Source organism: Protopterus annectens (assembly GCF_019279795.1). Taxonomy (NCBI): domain Eukaryota; kingdom Metazoa; phylum Chordata; order Ceratodontiformes; family Protopteridae; genus Protopterus; species Protopterus annectens. The sequence continues at coordinate 139,983,634 of NC_056750.1, forward strand.
GTTGCACCTGTATAGGTTCATTGAGGATCGCTACTTCACATGCAGTGGGAGCCTATTACAGAGGAATGTCAATCGCTGGGAGACATACATGTCTCTCCAACATGTTCTGTTTATGTCACAGACTAGGGTGAGATCCAAGGAGCAAGTTATTCTTCTGCCATTTGATTTGCAGATGTCCAGCATTTCCAGTAGGGCAGGGTCTGAGACTGCTCTGTAGCGAGTCATAGGTCACCTCTCAGCAGCTTGCATGACCATCCTGCATGATACCAAAAATTGTTATCTTAAGACTTTGCACGCATGCTGTTTATCTTATGTCATCATGATAAGTGCATAAATTAAAGCATTTAAGGAAAGGTAATTACTCTTCAGGTAGATAAGACAACCTCGGAAGTTCTGATTAAACTTACAAAGCAATGGCAGTTTACAGGTGCAGTGGCTATGTTATGTCAGTGTATGAATGTAGTTTGGCACAGTCCCTGAAATCAGGTAATCAAGGCTGTCATTTGTGGTGTTATCTGTCAGATGGTACAGATTTTCTAGGGGTTTGTGAGGGATACTGTAAGTACCCTGAAATGAAGCAGGGGCACTATGTTTTCACGGGGCATTTTAAGGCTAACATATGTCAGAGGCCAGGATAACTGGTGTTATAGTGTACGAGGGATAGACTCGTGGCTTTTGGATAACCATTTTCTTTTCCTCATTCAGCAATGATGGAAAATTTTCAAGTGAATAAGAAACAAGATGCTTCACAAAATGATCTGCTGATACCAGAGTAGGTTATGATGAACAGCAGACATTTTCACAGAATGGACCATCCATTTCTACTTATGACAATAAGTCTGTCTTTCTGCAGGGCTATATAACTAATTCCTTATCTTTTCCTTTGCCTGATACTGTTTCCCATCACTATTGCATGTATGTCTCCACTTTTATCAGTGGTGGACAGGGGCATAACTGCAGGGTCAGAATGAGCTAGGAGGGAGTCATAGAATGAAATATCAACAGGCAATTAAGGAGGAGCAAGCAGATTATTGTGAAAAATATGATGTATATTTACAAAAACTTGAGACTGAAAATTGTGACTTTCATTCTTTCTTTTTTATTATTATTATGAGGTGAACATGTCCTTCTAATACAGAACTGACCTATCTATTCCTCTATACCATTTGGGCCATTGCACCCTCCAGCCATCAAGAAGGAATAGTCCCACCTGGGGAAGGTAACTCATTTTATGTGTAGGTGGTGTTTGGAAGGGCTGATATGTCCTTATATACCCCACTAGGATTTTTTTTGTGTCTCATTGCCATCTCCCTCTTGTGACTGGAATGCACTGTTAGAAGCTTGCTATGCAAGGCCTATTGGACAGGTGTTTGCTTCTACACATCTACGCTCTGGCTAAACTGCTGTGGACTCCATGGTATAGATAGACAGTGCTTCTTGATAGTGCCTTGCTTTAGGTCTACCCCTGACAATCAGCTAGCTAATGGTCAAACTATGGACTTTGCTCTTACCGTCCTCCGGGATGGCTAAGCTATCCACAGTACGTACTCTAACACCTCTGTCTTCAGCTCATCCATGGGCTGGATCTTGTATCTGAACTCAGATCATAGTTAGGGCTTTATCCCTTTGTGCCACAGAGACAACAAGCATTCTGACTTGTTCAAAGTATGACATCACAGTGTTGGTTTGAGTGGAGATCCCTTTCACTGAAGGAAAGATGTGGGGACAAAAATCAGATTTACAAAGTAAATCAAGGATTGGCCTTTGTGCTGAAGCACACTTGGGAGACACATCTCATTCTTGTTAATGAAAGCTAAATCTGCGGTAAGCATACATCACTGTTGACAGAGTACTGTGAAACTGAAATTCTGTGATGATAGCTTCTAAGTGAAATAGCTTAGAGTGTCCTTCTAGGAAAGCAGTGCCTTTAGGGAGGCTTGTATGGCTGGCCTGTAATGAATGCAGTTGGGGGTTTCCTTACACACAACATCTGCAGAGAGTCATGTAGTGATGGAATTTGTAGAAGTGGTCAGTGTCACATCATGTGACTTACTATTTTTTAAGACAAGAAGTGAGAAGTATGCGTTGTAGGAGGCATGTATTATACAAATGGTGTTGATAAAGACTTTCAGCAGGTAGTATAATATGTTCTGAAAAGATGCAGGGAGGACTGCATAGGTTCATAGGTTCATAGGAGGTTATTAGGCTAATGACCCTAGGGTGTTTACAAGCCTAGCTGTATAAAAACAGAAATACCCTCATTGAGCATAGTTAGATGGTTATTGTTAGCACAGCAGTTTTGTGATCAGCAATGACTGGCACTGTCCGTGATGGAGCTAGGTGCCACCCCCCAGGGGTAAATTTACAATCACACATCCAGTTATCAAGGTTGCACCTGTATAGGTTCATTGAGGATCGCTACTTCACATGCAGTGGGAGCCTATTACAGAGGAATGTCAATCGCTGGGAGACATATATGTCTCCCCAACATGTTCTGTTTATGTCACAGACTAGGGTGAGATCCAAGGAGCAAGTTATTCTTCTGCCATTTGATTTGCAGATGTCCAGCATTTCCAGTAGGGCAGGGTCTGAGACTGCTCTGTAGCGAGTCATAGGTCACCTCTCAGCAGCTTGCATGACCATCCTGCATGATACCAAAAATTGTTATCTTAAGACTTTGCACGCATGCTGTTTATCTTATGTCATCATGATAAGTGCATAAATTAAAGCATTTAAGGAAAGGTAATTACTCTTCAGGTAGATAAGACAACCTTGGATGTTCTGATGAAACTTACAAAGCAATGGCAGTTTACAGGTGCAGTGGCTATGTTATGTCAGTGTATGAATGTAGTTTGGCACAGTCCCTGAAATTAGGTAATCAAGGCTGTCATTTGTGGTGTTATCTGTCAGATGGTACAGATTTTCTAGGGGTTTGTGAGGGATACTGTAAGTACCCTGAAATGAAGCAGGGGCACTATGTTTTCACGGGGCATTTTAAGGCTAACATATGTCAGAGGCCAGGATAGCTGGTGTTATAGTGTACGAGGGATAGACTCGTGGCTTTTGGATAACCATTTTCTTTTCCTCATTCAGCAATGATGGAAAATTTTCAAGTGAATAAGAAACAAGATGCTTCACAAAATGATCTGCTGATACCAGAGTAGGTTATGATGAACAGCAGACATTTTCACAGAATGGACCATCCATTTCTACTTATGACAATAAGTCTGTCTTTCTGCAGGGCTATATAACTAATTCCTTATCTTTTCCTTTGCCTGATACTGTTTCCCATCACTATTGCATGTATGTCTCCACTTTTTATCAGTGGTGGACAGGGGCATAACTGCAGGGTCAGAATGAGCTAGGAGGGAGTCATAGAATGAAATATCAACAGGCAATTAAGGAGGAGCAAGCAGATTATTGTGAAAAATATGATGTATATTTACAAAAACTTGAGACTGAAAATTGTGACTTTCATTCTTTCTTTTTTATTATTATTATGAGGTGAACATGTCCTTCTAATACAGAACTGACCTATCTATTCCTCTATACCATTTGGGCCATTGCACCCTCCAGCCATCAAGAAGGAATAGTCCCACCTGGGGAAGGTAGCTCATTTTATGTGTAGGTGGTGTTTGGAAGGGCTGATATGTCCTTATATACCCCACTAGGATTTTTTTTGTGTCTCATTGCCATCTCCCTCTTGTGACTGGAATGCACTGTTAGAAGCTTGCTATGCAAGGCCTATTGGACAGGTGTTTGCTTCTACACATCTACGCTCTGGCTAAACTGCTGTGGACTCCATGGTATAGATAGACAGTGCTTCTTGATAGTGCCTTGCTTTAGGTCTACCCCTGACAATCAGCTAGCTAATGGTCAAACTATGGACTTTGCTCTTACCGTCCTCCGGGATGGCTAAGCTATCCACAGTACGTACTCTTAACACCTCTGTCTTCAGCTCATCCATGGGCTGGATCTTGTATCTGAACTCAGATCATAGTTAGGGCTTTATCCCTTTGTGCCACAGAGACAACAAGCATTCTGACTTGTTCAAAGTATGACATCACAGTGTTGGTTTGAGTGGAGATCCCTTTCACTGAAGGAAAGATGTGGGGACAAAAATCAGATTTACAAAGTAAATCAAGGATTGGCCTTTGTGCTGAAGCACACTTGGGAGACACATCTCATTCTTGTTAATGAAAGCTAAATCTGCGGTAAGCATACATCACTGTTGACAGAGTACTGTGAAACTGAAATTCTGTGATGATAGCTTCTAAGTGAAATAGCTTAGAGTGTCCTTCTAGGAAAGCAGTGCCTTTAGGGAGGCTTGTATGGCTGGCCTGTAATGAATGTAGTTGGGGGTTTCCTTACACACAACATCTGCAGAGAGTCATGTAGTGATGGAATTTGTAGAAGTGGTCAGTGTCACATCATGTGACTTACTATTTTTTAAGACCAGAAGTGAGAAGTATGCTTTGTAGGAGGCATGTATTATACAAATGGTGTTGATAAAGACTTTCAGCAGGTAGTATAATATGTTCTGAAAAGATGCAGGGAGGACTGCATAGGTTCATAGGTTCATAGGAGGTTATTAGGCTAATGACCCTAGGGTGTTTACAAGCCTAGCTGTATAAAAACAGAAATACCCTCATTGAGCATAGTTAGATGGTTATTGTTAGCACAGCAGTTTTGTGATCAGCAATGACTGGCACTGTCCGTGATGGAGCTAGGTGCCACCCCCCAGGGGTAAATTTACAATCACACATCCAGTTATCAAGGTTGCACCTGTATAGGTTCATTGAGGATCGCTACTTCACATGCAGTGGGAGCCTATTACAGAGGAATGTCAATCGCTGGGAGACATATATGTCTCCAACATGTTCTGTTTATGTCACAGACTAGGGTGAGATCCAAGGAGCAAGTTATTCTTCTGCCATTTGATTTGCAGATGTCCAGCATTTCCAGTAGGGCAGGGTCTGAGACTGCTCTGTAGCGAGTCATAGGTCACCTCTCAGCAGCTTGCATGACCATCCTGCATGATACCAAAAATTGTTATCTTAAGACTTTGCACGCATGCTGTTTATCTTATGTCATCATGATAAGTGCATAAATTAAAGCATTTAAGGAAAGGTAATTACTCTTCAGGTAGATAAGACAACCTTGGATGTTCTGATGAAACTTACAAAGCAATGGCAGTTTACAGGTGCAGTGGCTATGTTATGTCAGTGTATGAATGTAGTTTGGCACAGTCCCTGAAATCAGGTAATCAAGGCTGTCATTTGTGGTGTTATCTGTCAGATGGTACAGATTTTCTAGGGGTTTGTGAGGGATACTGTAAGTACCCTGAAATGAAGCAGGGGCACTATGTTTTCACGGGGCATTTTAAGGCTAACATATGTCAGAGGCCAGGATAACTGGTGTTATAGTGTACGAGGGATAGACTCGTGGCTTTTGGATAACCATTTTCTTTTCCTCATTCAGCAATGATGGAAAATTTTCAAGTGAATAAGAAACAAGATGCTTCACAAAATGATCTGCTGATACCAGAGTAGGTTATGATGAACAGCAGACATTTTCACAGAATGGACCATCCATTTCTACTTATGACAATAAGTCTGTCTTTCTGCAGGGCTATATAACTAATTCCTTATCTTTTCCTTTGCCTGATACTGTTTCCCATCACTATTGCATGTATGTCTCCACTTTTTATCAGTGGTGGACAGGGGCATAACTGCAGGGTCAGAATGAGCTAGGAGGGAGTCATAGAATGAAATATCAACAGGCAATTAAGGAGGAGCAAGCAGATTATTGTGAAAAATATGATGTATATTTACAAAAACTTGAGACTGAAAACTGTGACTTTCATTCTTTCTTTTTTATTATTATTATGAGGTGAACATGTCCTTCTAATACAGAACTGACCTATCTATTCCTCTATACCATTTGGGCCATTGCACCCTCCAGCCATCAAGAAGGAATAGTCCCACCTGGGGAAGGTAACTCATTTTATGTGTAGGTGGTGTTTGGAAGGGCTGATATGTCCTTATATACCCCACTAGGATTTTTTTTGTGTCTCATTGCCATCTCCCTCTTGTGACTGGAATGCACTGTTAGAAGCTTGCTATGCAAGGCCTATTGGACAGGTGTTTGCTTCTACACATCTACGCTCTGGCTAAACTGCTGTGGACTCCATGGTATAGATAGACAGTGCTTCTTGATAGTGCCTTGCTTTAGGTCTACCCCTGACAATCAGCTAGCTAATGGTCAAACTATGGACTTTGCTCTTACCGTCCTCCGGGATGGCTAAGCTATCCACAGTACGTACTCTAACACCTCTGTCTTCAGCTCATCCATGGGCTGGATCTTGTATCTGAACTCAGATCATAGTTAGGGCTTTATCCCTTTGTGCCACAGAGACAACAAGCATTCTGACTTGTTCAAAGTATGACATCACAGTGTTGGTTTGAGTGGAGATCCCTTTCACTGAAGGAAAGATGTGGGGACAAAAATCAGATTTACAAAGTAAATCAAGGATTGGCCTTTGTGCTGAAGCACACTTGGGAGACACATCTCATTCTTGTTAATGAAAGCTAAATCTGCGGTAAGCATACATCACTGTTGACAGAGTACTGTGAAACTGAAATTCTGTGATGATAGCTTCTAAGTGAAATAGCTTAGAGTGTCCTTCTAGGAAAGCAGTGCCTTTAGGGAGGCTTGTATGGCTGGCCTGTAATGAATGTAGTTGGGGGTTTCCTTACACACAACATCTGCAGAGAGTCATGTAGTGATGGAATTTGTAGAAGTGGTCAGTGTCACATCATGTGACTTACTATTTTTTAAGACCAGAAGTGAGAAGTATGCTTTGTAGGAGGCATGTATTATACAAATGGTGTTGATATTAAAGACTTTCAGCAGGTAGTATGATATGTTCTGAAAAGATGCAGGGAGGACTGCATAGGTTCATAGGTTCATAGGAGGTTATTAGGCTAATGACCCTAGGGTGTTTACAAGCCTAGCTGTATAAAAACAGAAGTACCCTCATTGAGCATAGTTAGATGGTTATTGTTAGCACAGCAATTTTGTGATCATCAATGACTGGCACTGTCCATGATGGAGCTAGGTGCCACCCCCCAGGGGTAAATTTACAAGGTTGCACCTGTATAGGTTCATTGAGGATCACTACTTCACATGCAGTGGGAGCCTATTACAGAGGAATGTCAATCGCTGGGAGACATATATGTCTCTCCAACATGTTCTGTTTATGTCACAGACTAGGGTGAGATCCAAGGAGCAAGTTATTCTTCTGCCATTTGATTTGCAGATGTCCAGCATTTCCAGTAGGGCAGGGTCTGAGACTGCTCTGTAGCGAGTCATAGGTCACCTCTCAGCAGCTTGCATGACCATCCTGCATGATACTAAGGTGTCTGGTGAGGTACAATCAGAAGGGAGCATTGTACTCAATTAGTGGTCTGATAAGGATAGATTACAGCAGAGCTATGACCTACCTGGTCTTGGATATGATGGCCTTATTTATGAGGTGTGCAATGTAGAATGTCTGTCCCACCACTATGGACATATAGTGACTGAAGTGGAGATTGCTATCAACATGTGTTTCCAACTCTCTCAACACAGTGTTAGAACTTTCCAGAAGTGATATATATATATATATATATATATATATATATATATATATATATATATATATATATATATATATCTACACATGGATCAAGGATGTTTGATTGAAAGATCAAACGTCTGAATCCATAACCACCAAACACACTTTAACGAAAGTGCTTTCATCAAAAAAGCGCTTTCATTAAAGTGTGTTAATAAAAAAAACACTACATTAATGTTTCTGCAGGGGGCTTTGCCCCCCTGTACCCCCCATGTGGGGAGCTGTGCTCTCCACACTCCCCCAACTTTAATATTCTCCCTCCGAGACCGCAGTACAGTGGGGAAAAGGGAATTTTCCCTTAGCTGCACCGTAGTACAGCCTCGGCAACAGGCATACTTAAGCGAAAGTGCTTCTTCGGTGAAAAGCACTTTCACGTAAGTATGCTCACCATTAATGGATTTGAACACTTGATCTTTCGATCAAATGTCCTAGATCCATATATATATATATATATATATATATATATATATATATATATGTATATATATATAGGGTTTACTATCAAAATGTAGAAATTCATTTGGTCTAACATTCATATGATTGACCCATATGGTCGACACATGAATATTAAGTAGTTCATTTGGTCGACAGTAATTGCATGCAAATTACCTGTCGACATTATGTTGCAAACAGGGCAAGGATTTTCCCTTGTCTGCACTGTTATGCAATATCGGATTTGTAATTTATAAGTAGCAGGGAGGGTGTGTGTGGGGTGCAGCCCTTGCTGGGGGGTGCAGGGGGGCTACAATTTTGTTAGTTTGCAGGTGTTTTTCTACCATTTAAATTTAGACATTTTTTTCCGCTATTTTGAACATTCGGTGTAATGACTTCCGACGTTATGAACGTCGACCCTGTGAATTTCAACATTTTGATAGTAAACCTATATATATATATATATATATATATATATATATATATATATATATATATATATATATATATATATATATGGGAGCCCTTCATTTGTTCGAACTTTCAAATGTTCGAAACTCATATGGTTGACACCATATGAGCGAATGTTTGAAAGGCTGACAAATGATAGCAGAGATCCCGCTAGAGTGCAGGACTTGGAGATTCCCCTTACCTGCACGGTAGTGCGATCTCGGAGTGTTTGATATTTGGTGTAATGACTTCCGACGTTATGAACGTCGACCCTGTGAATTTCAACATTTTGATAGTAAACCTATATATATATATATATATATATATATATATATATATATATATATATATATATATATATATATATATATATATATATATGGGAGCCCTTCATTTGTTCGAACTTTCAAATGTTTGAAACTCATATGGTTGACACCATATGAGTGAACGTTTGAAAGGCTAACAAATGATTACTGGGAGATTCCCCTTTCCTGCACGGTAGTGCAATCTCGGAGTCAGAATATTTAAGTAGCAGGGGGTGTGGGGGGTGCAGGGGTGCTTGCTCCCCTGCATAACACAGTTTTACTGTGTTTACAGGTAGGAAATAGTGCTATTTCAGGATGTCGGTCTTTCGGAATGTCGATCATATGGTGTTGGCCATATGAAAGTCGGCATTCTGAATGGTCGACATTCTGAAGTAGACCTATATATATATATATATATATATATATATATATATATATATATATATAATTAGTAGGGTTACTTCATTGCCAAAGGGGAGATTGACGCATTTTTTGCTTTAAGGTTCAATCCATGAGTTTGGCACCCATCAGTTGTCTGTGTCAGCCCCATTTGTAATATGTTACCATGACTGGGGTAGTCTATATGACTGTGTCCAGTTAACAGTCATCTGCAACCTTGGTAAATCACAGGATATCTACCTTTGCCTGGGTTTCAGAGAAATAGTTTTCAAACAGTTGAGGGCCCAACACAGATCTAACTTTGACAGTGTGTGTTCTGTTGGTGATCCACTTGGCTATCCATCTTGCAATGTATGTGTTAATTCCCAGATTGGAGATTTTCTCATTGATACATGAATGGGGGATAGTGTCAAAGGCCTTGGATAACTCATCATAGGCGGTAAGTCCTGTTATCCCTCATCCAGGTCTTTGAGGTCAGCATCAAAGACATCCACTAGGTTTAATAAACAAGATATACCCTAGAGAGAATCAACATGGGTTAAGTCAAGTGTGTTAAAGGTCACATATGTGCCTCTGGATAAGGTCCATGCTGATTACTTCCCTAGCCTTGCAGATAAGGCTGGTTAGGCTTATGGGTCAATAGTTCTAGTTCTGCATGTTACCAGATTGATGTGCATTGCATATCACACAACACTGGATATTAATTTATGTGGTGTAGGTGATATATGTATGCAATAAAGTACTTGTACTGAGACACTAGGGTTGCAGTGCTTGTGGAGAGGAAACACATGGCTGCACTGTAAATATGTGACATGTTGTTAGATAGGGCCTTCACTTTCTTATGTTTCCACATGTAATTTCATATCATAGACAGGAAATGGACAGTAACAGTGATGGGTTTGCGCGATGGTTGGCAAAGTGTTCGTGCATGTGATACTCACATTTTCAGCACTATTCATGTTTGTGCATTGCTAAGCAGTGTGCAAATGAGCTGCATTGCTAAACTCTGAGAGTTAGTACTGAGTCTATGAAACACACCTGCTGCTTAACTGACTCTGATTTAGCAGGTATAAATGCACAGACACATTTCATTTTGAGCCCAGATGATACTGAGTTCTAATCCAGGTGTATCCAATGCTTTCAAATAAACATTGATAATACAGTGACATGCATTCTTTATATTAGATGTGTTCCTGTGCGTGTTGGCATAGCGCATGGGGGTTAAGCAGCATTGTGCAGAGGAATGACTGCATTTTGCCTCCACTCACTGTCTCTGTACATTGGTGGGTGATGCACATCTCCACACAAACATACAGCCCAAAAAGTGAAGGGATCCATTGATTTTTCTGCTACTTATGTGTGTTGTGTGTGATTCTAATTTTTGACAAGATTAAATGTGTTCATATGAGGTTGATAGGAAAGTGGTGAAATGAGGAGCAAGCAAGGGGAAGAACAAAGGGAAAGCAGTACAAGAATGTACAGCAGGGAAGTAGGAAAGAACTATAGCTATCAATTTCTTTAACAGTGTAAACTGAAAATATATAATGTTAACTGCATTTGGTCTGTCACCTCCACAAAGAGGGGTGAACACAACACAATCATGTTGTATAGCCAGTTGGACTGAGTCAAGTGTGTCAAGAAGACAAGTGCACAAAATGGAGAGCTGTATGTAGGATAATGTTTTTTGTAGGACAGGTGCCCATTTATTTTTTTATTTCAGTGAGAGAGGAATGTTGGGAAAGGGACATGGTTATGGCTGGGTCAGGTAAGTTGGATAGGTGAGGAAGCAGTTGCAGACAGATGACAAAAAAGTCAAGGGACAGGGATGGTGATGGACACAAAAGGTTGGGGGACAACATGATTGGGGTAAGGGGAGACAACCCAGGCCTCTGACCATCAAGCTTGAAGACAGTGAGAATTGAGTTGTCACCCACTGGACATTCATCACTGTCACCTTACTCCACTGGTGGCAGGAGTGCTTGATATCTCTTTTTCCTTGTATGGAATATGAGGGATAGCAGCCTCTCTATCCAGCATAGGCATGCACCAATGGTGTGGTGCATAACCCTATGCATCATCTCTGGCAACTCACTGCAGATGATGAAATCACCACCTCTGCTGGTGCTCCTTAAGGGTACCACTGGACAAGGCTCCTGGGTAGGACTACCTGAGGGTGCAGGTAGTGCAGGGGCAGCAGAGGCAGTGCTGCCAGGTTGTCTCCCAGATGTGCTGGGCATCATTGCTGGAGTTGCTGGAGTGAGGGCAGGCTAATCCACTGGGTCTGGCCTACCTCACTGTGCTGTGGAGCATTTAGTTATATGGTACACATGGATGACATGAACACATTTTGATGACACATAATTGAATTAAAAAAATAAAAAATATATAAAATAAAACTAAAATAAAAAATATTTTAAAAATAAAATAAGAGAGATAAGGGGTGAGATGAGAGAAAAAAGAGATACAATTAGTACCATCATATGTGACATACAATGCATTAATACAATTGTACAATTCTTCTATCCTAAGGTTTACATTTAAGTATACTTCCTAACAGATACACATTATACTACAGATTTCTGAAAGTAATTCTTGAAGTGTGCATATATTGCACATATGCATGTTCCATTTATACAGATTACAGTTTACAGCAGGGCATTTGTGCCACTGGTATAGCGGTTTTAATTTAATGTAAATAATATTGAAGAAATAATAGTTTTGTATAGTTGTGAATTGTAGTATTTGAACTAAAATCTAAAATTGGACTCTTACAACTGGTTTGTGCTACAGACTAATGCATACATTTTGCTTTTACAGTTGGGATATGGATGCTCAATTTGACAGAACTCTATAAAATACCAAAAAAAGCTATCTTTAACTTTTAATGTTACAATAACACTTTTCTTCTCCTGCATATATGCCACTTACTTCCCTCATCTTTTCAGGCTTGTTGGCTGTTGGTGAAGCACCCACCAAGAGGAGAAAACGCTGAGAGAAGAAAGGAGCCACTTTTGAGATTTTAAGTATTTTTTTCTCTGTTTATTTGATAAGTTTTTCTGCAGAGCTGCCTAGTTTGGGCATTTTCTGGCTTGTTAAACTTGATTTCTGCATTAGTAGCTGTATTTAGAGCACAACCAAAAGCTGTTTACTGAATTTCCTGTTTGCACTTAATTTTAAAATCGTTTTTTTCTCAAAACTTGCATATTTTCTGTCTTTGACCTAGCACTCTTGTGTGGGGTCATTTACTGCACTGTTATGACTTGATATTACTTGTGAACCTCTGCTATCTCTGAAAAAACAAAAACAAAAAAAAAATCTTGCTCTTTTCCCACTTTTCTGAGATTTAAAAAAGTTCAAGTTACAGGCTTGCTGTTCTTGAACTGTTTTGTAAGTTTCTGTGAGGCCATTTTTGCTGGGGCTAGAGGAAAGTCTCTCTGTTGATCAGTGGCAGTGAAAAACATTGAGCTGCTTCCCTGCCCCCCGTGGGAGTGGTTACTGACTTGAAACTGTAGTTTTACTTGCCAAAAGGGGTCATTTCCAAAACTCCTTCACCTTCCTCTCTTAAAACCTAGTTGCCTCATGGTTTTGGCATGTTTTCAGGCTGTTGGTGAACACCCACCAAGAGGAGAAAATGCTGAGAGAAGAAAGGAGCCACTTTTGGGATTTTAAGTATTTTTTCTCTGTTTATTTGATAAGTTTTTCTGCATAGCTGCCTAGTTTGAGCATTTTCTGGCTTGTTAAACTTGATTTCTGCATTAGTAGCTGTATTTAGAGCACAACCAAAAGCTGTTTACTGAATTTCCTGTTTGCACTTAATTTTAAAATCGTTTTTTTCTCAAAACTTGCATATTTTCTGTCTTTGACCTAGCACTCTTGTGTGGGGTCATTTACTGCACTGTTATAACTCGATATTACTTGTGAACCTCTGCTATCTCTGAAAAATCAAAAACAAAAAAAAAATCTTGCTTTTTTCCCACTTTTCTGAGATTTAAAAAAGTTCAAGTTACAGGCTTGCTGTTCTTGAACTGTTTTGTAAGTTTCTGTGAAGCCATTTTTGCTTGGGCTAGAGGAAAGTCTCTCTGTTGATCAGTGGCAGTGAAAAACATTGAGCTGCTTCCCTGCCCCCGTGGGAGTGGTTACTGACTTGAAACTGTAGTTTTATTGGCCAAAAGGGGTAATTTCCAAAACTCCTTCATCTTCCTCTCTTAAAACCTAGTTGCCTCGTGGTTTTGGCATTTTTTCAGGCTTGTTGGCTGTTGGTGAAGCACCCACCAAGAGGAGAAAACGCTGAGAGAAGAAAGGAGCCACTTTTGAAATTTTAAGTATTTTTTCTCTGTTTATTTGATAAGTTTTTCTGCATAGCTGCCTAGTTTGAGCATATTCTGGCTTGTTAAACTTGATTTCTGCATTAGTAGCTGTATTTAGAGCACAACCAAAAGCTGTTTACTGAATTTCCTGTTTGCACTTAATTTTAAAATCGTTTTTTTCTCAAAACTTGCATATTTTCTGTCTTTGACCTAGCACTCTTGTGTGGGGTCATTTACTGCACTGTTATAACTTGATATTACTTGTGAATCTCTGCTATCTCTGAAAAAACAAAAACAAAAAAAAAATCTTACTCTTTTCCCACTTTTCTGAGATTTAAAAAAGTTCAAGTTACAGGCTTGCTGTTCTTGAACTGTTTTGTAAGTTTCTGTGAGGCCATTTTTGCTTGGGCTAGAGGAAAGTCTCTCTGTTGATCAGTGGCAGTGAAAAACATTGAGCTGCTTCACTGCCCCCCGTGGGAGTGGTTACTGACTTGAAACTGTAGTTTTATTGGCCAAAAGGGGTCATTTCCAAAACTCCTTCATCTTCCTCTGTTAAAACCTAGTTGCCTCATGGTTTTGGCATCTTTTCAGGCTTGTTGGCTGTTGGTGAAGCACCCACCAAGAGGAGAAAACGCTGAGAGAAGAAAGGAGCCACTTTTGAGATTTTAAGTATTTTTCTCTGTTTATTTGATAAGTTTTTCTGCATAGCTGCCTAGTTTGAGCATTTTCTGGCTTGTTAAACTTGATTTCTGCATTAGTAGCTGTATTTAGAGCACAACCAAAAGCTGTTTACTGAATTTCCTGTTTGCACTTAATTTTAAAATCGTTTTTTCTCAAAACTTGCATATTTTCTGTCTTTGACCTAGCACTCTTGTGTGGGGTCATTTACTGCACTGTTACAACTTGATATTACTTGTGAACCTCTGCTATCTCTGAAAAAACAAAAACAAAAAAAATCTTGCTTTTTTCCCACTTTTCTGATATTTAAAAAAGTTCAAGTTACAGGCTTGCTGTTCTTGAACTGTTTTGTAAGTTTCTGTGAGGCCATTTTTGCTTGGGCTAGAGGAAAGTCTCTCTGTTGATCAGTGGCAGTGAAAAACATTGGCTTTCACTG
>NC_056750.1:139998818-140036318 GCF_019279795.1 Protopterus annectens
TAGTTTTCTAGTATAAACCTATGAACCTATGAACCTATGAACCTCAGTCTCTCCAATCTAGCCTCATGGGCCTGGACATTGAATTCCTGATCGGTTTTGACTACATTAAACTTTCTAATTCTTACAAGTACTCTCTTTAGTTGATAGTAATACAGCTGTGGGATGTCTGCAGTACTAAATTCCTCCAATGAATGGTTGAGAGTAACCCTCTTTCTCCTCTGTAGGTCATTACAATAATGCCTATATTGCTCTCCAGTTCATAGGATACCAATGGCACTGGATACAGCCTGGGCTAAACTGTTCCACACCTCAGACTTTAACTGGGAGCCAGAATAGTCCCCCTGCATAAACCTTTAGCTGTGGTGCTTTACCAAGAGTCCAATATATATCCTGGATTCCTGGACACCCCTCTTCTGCGCCTTAAACCTGGAACCTTTCCCACTAACACAGGCCATGTCTACCTGCAGACCTAGAGCAATGGGGACTGATGCTTTCCTGCCAATTCTAGTTATTGTGTTTAATGGGAGTGTGCAAACTTGAGCAAAGCATTTGCTCTATGGTAAGCAGAGAGCAGCAGTGCCAAGCAGGGAGGAATTAAATAATTGAAATTGGAAGGTTGATCTGACACTTGGCCTTAGTTTGAGGGGTGTCTACTGATGTAGCCTGGAAATATATATATTGGAAATTGGAAGGTAACTGTTAGGTGAGTTAGGTTTTCAGACATGCACTTGGGGCATAAATGTAATGTCCTAACAACACATTTACTGTTACCTCTTTACAGTGAGAACATTGATTTTTACAGGATTCAAACCTAGGCATAATGGACAAAACATGTGCTTCCACAGTGCTGATTTTCCATCTTTGCCACAGAAGAAGTGCTGCTCAGACATAGTCAGGAATCATATATAAATACAGGTAACATGTATGTGCATGACCAGACAAGGGTATTGCTTATAGAGGCATTTTGTGTATGTGTTTTAGGCAAATGTGAAGGCTATGCAAGTCCAGATAGCAGAATTATACTTACAGAAATATAGTACTCAATATATCCAGAGTCATACATCTGAAAATGCAATAATGGTGTCTCATCCCTCATACCTATAATTCGTATCAGTTCCACTACATAAAGTGCTATAAGTGAGAGTGAATATAATGGAAAGTGGAACAACAATAAAAGTGTATGGAATATCCTGTATTAAAACCCAGCACCATGTGTATGACAGTCCTACACTTACAACTACTGTTACAAGAAAGTAGAAATAACACTAGTCTATGTTTCAATTCATTGCTATAAATTGCACTGTCACAACAGTAAAAAAGGAATAAAAGGTTGCATACCCTCTGCTAGAACCTAGGAACACCTGTACTTCAACCCAACACTTACACTTGTCACAGGACTAGTTGCATGACATTTCCTAATTTACTAATCATTCTTAAGGTCTCTGTGTTAATCATCACGCAATGCACTTAGTGGGTTTACACACTGTTCAACAGAATTAATTGAATGTATCCGGTTTCTATTTTTGGCTGTATGGGTCTTGTATGCTTTCTGTGTGGTCCACTTTGCTCACTGCCACACTTCATGCAAATGACATAAGCACAGCCAAACCTGCCATTCATTTCCTCCAGTCCCATAATTGCGCTAAGCGCCTCATTGCATAAACACTGCCCTCCCAAAAAAAATTAAAAAAAAAAACAAGACCGAACAGGAAAAAAAAACAAGACCGAACAGGAAAAAAAAAGAGAAAAGTAGTTGAAATGAGGAAAATCAGTCTATGAACATACACACTAGAAAATGCTGGCTGACATGAGCTATATCTACATAGATCTGGATTTGAACTCTCACTCCAATGAACTTTCAGAACACATGAAAGATGCCTTATCCCTCTTTGCCATGCAAACAGCTTTGCAGCAAGGAACTGAAATCATTCTGCATGCAACCAACTGCAACATCATCTACAGTAATATGAAACCCTACAATTGTTATTTGTACATATATTTTTGAATGTAGTGCACTAACTGATTACATAACCAGTTATGATTATTGGTTGCACATATACAGCTCTGTCTTACTTGTTTGTCTATGTTTGTTGGTCATTCTTCACTTATCTGACCAGTAATCTGAGACATGTAGTTTGTAAACCATTTTATAATATTGGCCTTAAAATGTGTGAGGATATTAACTGGAAATAATATTATATGCAGCTGCCAACAAATGAAGGTGGGGGGTGGGTATTAATGAACAGAACCTGTAAATTGTTTTCTGCTTCCTTACATTTCCAGCCTTACATCTAACACTTTGAAAGTCTAACCTGACATACCCACTGGATGTAAGACAGCCTGCAGTGCTATTGTGTTTGCCTTCTCCCAAACATTAATCTCTCACAGTTGCAACCCATTAAAAACAAACACTGAGGGAGTGCCTGCACTATGTTTACATCTTCTTCATGGATCCAACTATTTGGGATTCAGCAATTCTAATCAGTTCATACTTCATTTGCATCTTCACTATGCTAACAGCCCTGAATCTACACCATCTAAAAAGGCAGCCATGTAGCTAAGCAAACTGAAGGTGAGGAGACTTGTTTATGTGGAGAAAACTGAACAGAGGCTATTACTTTCAGATATTTCTGCACAAAGGATTACTGAACTTCAGAAGGTATGCTTGAATTTTGTCATTACATAGTACATATGCTGAAATTTAATTAAGAAAAATCTGAAGCAAAATGCATTAGTTGAAAGTGTACTGATGACATGGACATGTTTGTCAAGGCATTGCACACTTATACATAATTGCCAAGACCTTGCAATGGAATGCACTGTGATAAATATGTACAAATGTTTCAGGGACAGTTCATTTGATAGCATTTTTAGCATTTCAAAAATGGTTTGTTAGCAAAACATGTCATTTGCCTATTCTTTTGAGGGGAGGTGTTATGGCACAAACAAGGATATTTTGCTATTATTACTCTCCTTTTTTGCATTCTGCCTGTTGCTCGTATTTCAAATCTCTAAACTGTTTTATGTTTCTCTAGTGGGTAATACTGAGATGCTACCTTTTCTGTTTTATCTGGGAACAGTTATTTTGTAGTTATGTGATACTTATGTGATACTTATGTGTATTATTCTTCTGTTGTTGCTGAAAATCAAGTGATCGTGGATGCTTTTAGGCAACATGATGCCTTCAGGTTTGAAAGGGGGTGGGGAGATATGGCATGCAGAATGCAGATTTGTCGGCAGATTGTAGACAATGTTAATGTCATGGTTTGCCATGGCAGTACATATGAGCATGTGTGCCATAGGGCTACTGACATGATCACATCTGCAGGGA
The DNA here is from genome assembly GCF_019279795.1 of Protopterus annectens. NCBI lineage: Eukaryota > Metazoa > Chordata > Ceratodontiformes > Protopteridae > Protopterus > Protopterus annectens. Next base: position 140,002,150 of record NC_056750.1, read on the forward strand.
GGAGATCAGCTGTAGTGGGCTGAGATTGGATGGGTACAGGTTGAGGGCCTGCTATGGAGCCACCACTAACACCAAATGAAGAGTTCCTGTCCACTGTCAGGGATCCAGACAGCTCCCAGGAATGTGCAGCACAGCGTGTCCTCGACATTGGTGCAACAGTTTCTGGGACAGCAAACATGTCCCAGGAGGAGATTCCAGGTAGGTTTGGTATCTCAGTTGTTGAATACAGTTGTGTAGTAAAACAATTGAAATCAGTATTTTACTTTTGTGTCACAAGAATGTTTTTTTTGTGGGGGGATTGAAGATTGCTACAATTAACAACACATTCTGATTGATTAGCTTAGGTTGGAGTTATCATCCAACTTCTTCTTGAAAGTATAGTTAATGGACATATACATGGGTAATAGCATTACCCTAACTTCTTCCAGGACCGTCTGTCTTACAGAGGATAACTTCATCTGCAGATGGTAAGCCAAAGATTTTTATGTCTAATACTGATGAGCAATTCAAAGAAATATTTTAGTGTGTGATGTTGATGTCAGGACTGTTGTGTGTATTGCTGTGCTGTCTAATAGTGACATCACTTTTATTTTGTTAGCATATATTGGAGTATAGCAGTTTAAGTATTCATTTTTCCTGTGTTTGTTGCTTATTGCCACAGGTGATACTGACAGTGGATGTGTGGGCCTTCTACCACTAAATGTCAGAGTATCAGTAGACTCTGATGATGATGATGACTAAAGAGCAGCACAGCTGTGGGATGCATAGGTTTAATCTGACACTAAGGTTGACATACAGCCATCCCCTGTAATTCCATCAGACACACCCAGTAGGGCTACACCTACCCATTCCAGCGAGCCCACAAATATCGGACAGGTGCAGGGCGAGACAATCAATCAGGAAAGTATAGTTACTGTGGCTTCAGTGCCTATTGAATCTGGCTGTAGCCAAAGTGTGGGTGAGGTGCCATGCAGGAGGGTTGTTAGGGGTGCTCCGAGGAGGCCTGCTCTCCCTCGTCCACCTGATCCAGGTGTCTCTTCCTGTGCCAATCAACATATGTTTAGGGCTGTCATGCAGTCACAGGCATGTTCCCATAGGTGCTCCAGAGAAATGCTTAGGATTGTAGATGTAGCACAGACTGACATGCATGACTGTCTCCACTGTGTTGCTGATTCAATGGATTGGATGAATGACACATTGGCATGAGCACTGTCTGTGATGGAACACCTGCTGGGGGGAATGGCATCCTTGTGGGCATAGATCAGTCACATCATCTGCTGTTAACCATTGTAGCTGTGCCCAGTCATACTCCCATAGTGGCAGTACTTCCACTACTCCGTCAGTGGGTGAGCTGTCCATATCCAGACATGGCAGGCCATGGGGTCATGATCCTGGGCAACCTCATGAAGGGAACTCATCTAACAGATATCAGTCACATTCAGGTAGCAGCAGTACATCTGATCATGGGCATGGACATGCTAGTGCAACACCTGGCTGAGCCAGTTCTCATGATCAGGGACAACAACGATGAACTGCTACCTCTACCATGCACTGCTAACACCTGTATGTAATATCAAAATGTAGAACTAGTACAGAGGTTGGTTGTGGTCATGCAGACACTAATACACCTGTTTCACCTGCAGGATCCCTACAGACACACACGCAATAGTTACATGGTTCAGCTGTGCAGCTTAAAACTCATTTTGTCTTACTGGCCATTTGTTGGTTTATCTAAATGTCTGCCTGCTTCTCTTTCTTACTCACACACACTCACCAACCATTTGTGTCAGTCTAGGTTCCCCCCAGCACTCTGTGCAAGTGATGAGAACTGTGCCATATCCCTGTTTTGTATCTTTTCGATTCAAGGATATATAAGGTTTGTATCTGATGCTCAGGATGCATAGATGACTTAGTGCTTAGTATATCTGCATTTGTGATGTTGAACTGGTAATTGTACCATTGCCTTATATTGGTTTCAGAAAGTTAGACAGTTGATAGTATCAAAATTTTCCATCTTTGTTGCCAGTGATCTTGTGAGTGTTGTGAAGTCTGAAGCTGCAATGTGTATCATTAATTTGTAGCTTCTCTCTTTAATGATTTTCCAGTACAAATGTATGGTGCTAAACTGAGGGGATGCTGTGACCATCCCTACTTGTGAGAGGTACGACTGTGAATCTTTGATGCCTGAGGCCTACTACTTAATAATGGACACGTATAAGTCAAATAAGTCTCTGCTGTCATATGTCAAGGTCATTTCTGTATAAATCTCCCACCTTTTACTTGCTTATGCTACCAAGTAACAAAATGCAAGGATATGCCAGTCGTTCATATTATTACACAATGCACTTCAGGTTTAACACTTACCTTGTAAAAGCAGCAGTTGCAACAGTTTTAGTTCAGGGCTGACTCTGTCTGATGCAAGCAGTACAAGCCAATACATGGGGAGGTAAAGGTTGTCTGAGTTGTCTGGCATCAATGTTACAATATGTATGTGCGTAGGAGGAAGGTTTTAGTCCATTAGGTGGTGTGTGAGTGTGCTATGGATTGTCTCTTAGCCAATTTGAGGGCATATTGAGCATGTGTATGTCTGCCTACACTCACAGCAGCTGCTGGATCCCCCTCTGACTCTTCATCTGCCTGTGGCTGTGGTAACCTTGGTATTGGTGGAGGGATGTGTGCTCCTTCCCCTTGTTGATCCTGCTGAAGCTGTTTTCTCAGGATGATGTTATGTAGCATGGCACATACTGCGAATATTTCTGTACATGTCCATGGATTGTACTGCAGGGCTCCCCCAGATGTATCTAGGCACTGAAACTATGATTTCAGCAGCCAACCCAGACACTCCATGATATTTTTTGTTTCAGCATCAGCATATGCCTCATTATGGCATTCTTCAGTGGTTGTGTGTGTGCATTTCTGATGGGTGTCATCATCCATGGTTCCAGTGTACAACCTGCATCTCACATCTCACAGTAAATGGCCCTGTGGGATATCACCTCTAATGAACATTTGATACAGTTGGGAGATGTGTCAGATATGTTAGTCGTGGTAAATGCCAGGGTTGGCAGCACACATGTTCAAGATGAATCCCTTGGCATTACACACGTCTTGGCAGTTAACAGAGTGGAAGCCCTTTCCATTAATGTAGAGCCTTCCCTGTTCCTTGGGAGGTACCTTAATTTCTATATGTGTACAATCTATGGCATCCAGTACTTCAGGGTAGCGTGCTACAGGGTAGAACTCCTGCATATCTCTGGCCCTCACCTCAGGAGTATGAGGAAACTATATGTGGTCACTGGCATGTTGGTGCATAGCATTCAGGAACTGATGGAGGATCTAGATGCTGATGCCTGTGACAAAACTCAGCATGTCCCCTGTTGGTCTCTGAAAGGTACTTGTAGCTAAGATTCTAAGTGCTACACATACCTTTGTCTCCACTGGGATGATTTCCCCTCGGTTTACCCTGGCTCTCAAGTGAGGACAACAGAGATTGCAGAGTTCCTGTAGTGTGTCTCCATCTACCCTGTAGCGATCTACAATTTCCACATCATGCAGGTTGTGATAGGTTATCTGGGATCTGAAAACTCTTCTCTTTGTTGGCCGTGGTCTATTAGTAGCAGCAGCAGCAGCATAGACTTCAGCCTGTTGTACATACACACGAATTAAAGCAACAGGAACACCTAACATTGTTTCTGTGTAGACTCTTTTCCATGGTTGTATTCCAATAGGTTTTGGAATTCACAGGGAAAGCTAGCACTGAGTCAACATGGTTGCTTTATAGCTTGTTGAATAGCTCCTCCATCTTGGAGTGGTTGATTAGCATACAGTTTGGCTGCTTATGTGGTAATTAGCATGCCATTGTGTTTACCTTGTTTGTGCAGCTTTGGGCATCAGTGCATGCCGCTTACTGAATCCAAAATGGTGAGCTACCATGTGCATGTCACAGCGCAATGTGCACGTGGTGGAAACAGACTGTGTAGGCTTTATTGAATCTGGCTGTTTGTGCTGCTAGCTTATGTAGTACCTGCCAGAGAGGTATAGCTTAGCCTATTGGCTGAGGTAGTACCTGATTGTCAGGTATACCTTTTGTTGTTTTATAGATTGCATGGAAACAATAATAGATAAAAGGTCAAGGTTCATAGTTACTGGTAGATTAGCAACAAAGGCAATTAAGATTCTCAGAAAGGGAGAATGACAAGAACACATAATTGTTAGAACAACCCATGGTATTCAACTAAGGTATACTTGTTTTAAAGTGAGCTGGATGTAGCAAAGGGAATGTCAAGGTCACATGTTCAATAAATACATTGTTTATAATAACACAGACATATTTGTTAAAAGGTAACAGTGACCGTGATAACAGAAAACCAGCATCCATTTAAAATGAAAATTTAATCATGTTTTATAATAATGTTTTACAGTAACAAATAAGTAATAATAAACATAAGCATGGAGTTCAACAGTCTAATATGGAAAAAGGCAAATGAAGTATGACTAGTGTATGCTCAGACTAGCTTCTCAAAAATTAAATTGCATGGTTAGTTTGCCAGGAATATAAAATAAAATTCCATAAGAGACACTTAAAACAAAACTGATATTTTTTTTCAAAAGAAATTGTGATTTTTTTTTAATATCCTGATAGTTTATTGGCTTTAAAAGATCTTTAACTGATAATAAAAGTTTTAAAATAGAAATTCCCAGTACTGAATTTTATTTTGTAGTTATGCAGCATTTAATTAAGTCAGATGATATGGTCAAGACAATCAAATTCTCTTTATCAATTTATAAATCCCATTTCCCAGGAATAACTTGCTGCCATGTAATTTCAAAACTGATTAAATCAAGTTGTTAGAGTCTTTTGTTAAGAAATTCAAAAGTAGAATCAAAAAACATGTAAAATGTCTTCCTTGGTAAAGCTGAAGGAAACACTTGAAGCAGGAAGAACAGAAAAAAAAAAAACAGATGAAGTCATGTACAAACTAAAATAAATCATAAACCCAGTTTAAATAAAAGTTTTTAAGTTTATTGCCTAGTAAAAAACCACTAAAATTGCATTGTGTCTAAGAGAATAATGAACATTTAGCCAGAAGAAAGAATTAAATGGGTTATTTTATTTAAATTAAAAAAAAAACAGAATAGATGGAATCTACTTGAAGGATATAAGAGATCTTCACAATTTGATATAGTGCAAGCTTAGCATTATAAATGGCAGGGAACTAAATTAACTTGCTGTGTAGCCCAAATATCCTTAATGGAGAGTCGGATTTGTATGAATTAAAAGCAGAAGGAAATGTATTGCATAAGTGACAGCTAAAGTTCTTTGAAGAGGAAAACATTCATCACTGATCATTTTACCTTCTATCATAATAGTGGGATTATTAACTAATGGCTGACTAAATTAATTTTCTCAGCAGGGCATTTTTGCTATTAATAGATTTTTTTAAATAATGAAGAAAATGTCTATTAAAAATGTTAAGATCTAGAAAAAGAAGCGCTAAGTCATTAAAATGAAATGTTTGAGGGAAGGTGTTACTATGCCATATTTTACCCCAAAGCAATGGTCAACGATGTAGGCTTGGAATAGCATGTCAGGTCTAAAAATAAGGTATTCCAAAAATAAAAAAGGGAAATTTCAGACTACAGTTTTTCAGAAGATGAAAGCTTATGTACAGAAACCTTAAATGGATGAGGGATAACAAACACATTTTATCAATTGATATTTAAGCCTAAATGAGTGTTTACAAATGAATTAACAGTTTAAAAAATAGATGACAAGATATTTAATTGTAGAAACTATAGAATAATAAATATATTCTAGTATTTCTAATATCTTCTAATATAATAAACTATAGATAAAAAGGAAAACTTGATGACTTTCCATCTTGCTAAGCGTTGTTAAATGTTATTCTGGATTTTCAGGAAGGTATTAGTATTAAAGTTAGATTTTTTTTGTGAGTAGTATATGTTTAACTAGGCAGACTTTCTCCTAGTAAGGAAAGGGCACTGGGGTAGAATTAATGATTGCAAAGTCATCACCAGTGAAACAGTTAGTCTGCATGAACCACTGGTTGCCACAGTCAGCTGCAAGTAATAGTTAGAGAAGACTCTAAGGTCAACAGAGACCAGGCTGAAGACCTGAAGTTGACTGGAGAAAAAGTACAACAGTTCAAGGAATTATTCAGGGTGCTAGCACCCCAAGAAGAACAGGAAATAGGTGGAGTTGAAGAAAAATGACAGCACCTCAAAACAGCATGTGTGAGGGCTACAGAACTGATATGTGGCCGAGCCAGATATTTTAATACATAAGGAAAGCTGGTGGTGCAATGCAGAAGTCCAGGAAGTCATCAGAAGAAAGAAGGAGTGCGGGAAGAAGTGGGAGACAGAAAAGACTGACCAGGCTAGGAAGGACTACTGGTTGGCTAACAAAGAAGCTAAGAAAATAGTTGCAATAGCAAAGAACAGGGTATCAGAGGCACTCAGTACATGACACAAAGAACCTATATCAGGTTGCAAGGCAAAGACAGAAAGATAAAGAAGATAGTCAGACACCCTTCATAAGAGATGCCACCGACATTCTACTCACTAGTCCACAGGACATCAAAGGCAGATGGAAGGAGTGCTTCCAGCAGGTTCTGAATGAAGAAAACCCCACAGAAGCTGTACTACCTGATACATAGCGTACAATGCTAGAAGAGGAGGAACCCAACATAGAAGAAGTAAGAATAGCACTAAGGAAAATGAAGTCAGGGAAAGCAGCAGGCTCAGATGAGGTCACAGCAGATATGATAAAGATGCTGGGTGAGATAGGGGAGAAATGGCTCCTGAGGGTACTATAAAAGTGTGGAAAAAAGACATTTTCCAGTTGACTGGAGAAGAAGCATACTTTGCCAGTGTACAAGAACAAAGGGGACATCCACAACTGTGGGAAGTACAAAGGCATTAAACTCCTGTCACATTGCATGACAGTTTTGGACAGGATGATTGATAAATTAATACTCAGAGTAGTAGAATGTAAGATGGGAGATAAGCAGTTTAGATTCCGATCAGAATGTAGCACAACTGATCTGATGTTTACAGTTAGACAGATAGATGAGAAGAAGCTAGAGATGAGGAAAGAGTCCCACTGGGCATTCCTAGACAAGGAACACGAGGTCCCAAGAAAGCTGATTTGGGCAGTACTGCAGTGGTTTGCAGTCCCAGAAACACTGGTAGAATTAGTGCAGACTATGTGCAAGGACCCAGTGACTCAAGATTAAACAGTGTTTGGTCTCACAGAGGGGTTCCCAGTGGGAGTGGGTGTACACCAGGGTTCAGCTCTGAACCCACTGCTGTTCATGCTGGTGATGGACTACAATAGCAAACAGGTCAAAGGGGACAGATCAACAAAGTTGCTGTTTGCGATGATATGGCATTACAGGCAGACTCTGAGCAAGAACTTCAGCAAAGGATAGGGGAATGGAATACTAAACTGAAGGCACATGGGATGAAACTAAGCACAGATGAGACAGTGGTAATGGCGGCAAATTGGGGAAATCAGAAGAAGTTGAGAACTGAGATGGAAGGGAAGATAGCTGAACAGTTTAATAGCTTCAAGTATCTGGGAGGGGTGGTTGAGGAGAGTGAAAGTCTGAAGAAGAGGTTAAAGCAGGAATCAGAGGGGCTGCAGCCAACTGGCATAGAGTATCAGGTGTAGTCTATGACAGAAGAATACCAAAGAAGCTGAATAGTAAGGTGTACAAGACAGGGGTGTGACCAGTACTACTGTATGGTACAGAAACCAGGGCAGTAAAGGCAGAGCAGTTGAGGAAGCTAGAGGTGATGGAAATGAAGTGCCAGAGAAGAGTGGTAGGATGCACACTGTGGGACAGATGAAGAAATGAGGACATAAAACATAAAAGCAGGAGCCAAAGTATCTGCAATTGCAGAAAAGGTTAAAGAGGATAGATTACTGTGGTTTGGGGACATGTGCAGAAAAACAGAAGGCAATCTGGTAAAGATGATTTGGGACAGACAGAAAGAAGGTAAGAGGAAAAGAGGACATCCAGCAAAGAGGTGGATGGATTGTGTGAGAGAAGATCTGCGACAGTCAGGCATGAGTGATGAAAAAGGCAGGAGTGAGCTACTGAATCAAGAGAGATGGTGGCAGTTAACACAATACCCCTCCCTCATGTAGAAAAAAAATGGGAAAAAGGAGGCTGCTGCTGCTACTGATGATATGTCTAAGTATTTGAAAGTAAGTGAAACATTAAGGCCATACTGACTCAACATTTGTTGAATTATCTGATGATTTATTAGGGGAAAGAAGACTGATTTATTAAAGTTGAACTGATAATTATGGAAAAGTTGAAATGTGAATTAGTATCCCTGGTACAGGCTATGGACAGCAGAATAATTCAATTACCTAAAGGAAAATGAATATACACTTCATCTTTAAGAAGCAGAAGAAACAGTAGTTCTTTTTTCCCTTCTTTTTCTTTTGGGTGTTCCCATTATGGGTCATCTGTTTCCATTTCTTCCTGCCCTCTGCATCGGGCTCTGTCACACCAACCACTTGCATGTCGTGTCTCACCACATCTATAAACCTTATCTTAGGCCTTCCTCTTTTCCTCTTACCTGGCAGCTCCATCCTTAGCATCCTTCTCCCAATATACCCACCATCCCTCCTCAGCACATGTCCAAACCAACACAATCTTGCCTTTCTGGCTTTGCCTCCAAACTGTCCAACCTGAGCTGACCCTCTAATATACTAATTGCTAATCCTGTCCATCCTTGTCACACCCAATGCGAATCTTAACATCTTTAACTTTGCCATCTCCAGCTCTGAATTCTGTCTTTTCATCAGTGCTCCTGTCTCCAACCCATGCAACATAGCTGGCCTCACTACAATCTTGTAGACCTTCCCTTTCACTCTTACTGGTACCCGTCTGCCACAAATCACTTCTGACACTCTTCTCCACCCACTTCACCATGCCTGCATTCACGTCTTCAACTCTTTTCCACATTCACCATTACTCTGAATTGTAGATCCCAAGTATTTAAGCTCATCCACCTTTGCCAGCTCTACTCCCTGCATCCTCACCATTCCTCTGTCCTCCCTCTTAGTCACACACATATTCCGTCTTAGTCCTGCTGATCTTCATTCCCTTCCTCTCAAGGAGCATATCTCCACCTCTCCATGGTCTCCTCTACCTGTTCCCTACTCTCACTACAAATCACAATGCCATCCGTAAACATCATAGTCCACAAGGACTCCTGTCTGATCTTGTCTGTCAACCTGTCCATCACCATTGCAAATAAGAAAGGGCTCAGAGCTGAACCTTGATGTAATCCCACCTCCACATTGAACACATCCATCACTCCTACCACAGACCTCACCACTGTCACACTACCCTTGTACATATCTTGTACTACTCTTACATACTTTTCTGCCACTCCTGACTTCCTCGTACAATACTAGAACTTCTCTCTATGCCCCCTGTCATATGCGTTCTCTAAGTCCATAAAGACACAATGCAACTCTTTCTGACCTGCTCTATACTTCTCCATCAACACCCTCAGGACAAACATCACATCTGTAGTGCTCTTTCCTGGCATGAAACTGTACTGTTGCTCTATAACCATCACCTCCATTCGTAATCTAGCTTCCACTACTCTTTCCCATAACTTCTTGCTGTTGCTGATCACTTTTATTTCGCTGTAGTTAAACCCAGGCACTGGAAGATGCACAAGCCAGTATATTTCTTTGTGCCATTTCCAAGCCCGGATAAATGGGGATGGTTATGTCAGGAAGGGCACCCAGTGTAAATTTTTTTCCAGAGCAAATATGCGGACAACACTACAGAAGAAACAGTAGTTAAGGTACTATATAAATGTTGACAATTAATGTCAATATAGCACATCCTTGTCTCATCCCATTATTTATAGCAAGTGAGTCAAAATAAGAACAGTTAATATATAGTAAGGTGAAGTATATAACTTTAATAGAATCCCCCTCCCAAAAAAAAAAAACTAATTCATGCATAGTATGAAACTAACTAGCTAACTAACTAACTAACTAACTAAAAGAAAAGAAACAGAACAAGGTGGAGCTAACCGGTGTCAAGGTGGCAGTGTGACTCTAGAGCTCCATGACCAGATCTATTGAAAAAATGAAGTTCCAGTAGCAAAAATACAGATTTGATGACATCAGTGCTTCTAAAAGTTTTAAATACTGAAACCTGGCACTGCTTCTCGCTTTTTTCATTTCCAGACTCTTAAGAAGAAGAACTGTGGTCAGAGACTCATTTATCTGTCAGTTGTTCAGATTTTCACAGAGTGTATAATTCTATATATTTTTTTTTGTAAAAAATATTGTTGAACATGAGAAAATGTGTATTAATACTTTAAACTATTTTGAAATGATATTACCTTAGTCTAAATGTTTTGGACCTTTTTAAAACCTGATTAGAAACAAGTATTACTGAATTACAATAATATAAAGAGAAAAATAATATACTTATATATTTTAGCTGATTATATTATTTTCATATATTATTTAAGTGTCTTTATTTAAAACTAAGAGGATAAGAGAAACTGATCCAAACATTATTTGTGAGGGTAGAAAGTTTGTTTGGTTAGATTCACTAACCAAACAAAGAGGTGTATTACCTCATAGTGATAGTGAATGTTTTTTAAGGTTAAGAATTACAAGTTCAGAAGTTTTATTGTTTTTAATTATCACTTTGGTGTCAGTCAGAAACATGCAAAAACTATACAGTAAAAACATTTTTTAATTCTTCATCCAAGATAGAATAAAAAATAAACAATATTTACATAAAATCACATATAAAACAAACTCAAAACTAGGAAATGAAATGTTTATCCATAAATGTTAATGGTCTGAATAATAGTAATAAAAGAAGAAGCCTATTCAAATACATACATTTATATAAACCACAAGTAGTCTTTTTACAAGAGACACACTTATTAGATAGAGATATAAACAACTTAAATATCAATAATTACACAGTATTAATAAGTTCTCAATATAAAATAAGAAAAAGAGCAGTCGCTATACTACTTCGCAATACAACTATAACACCTAAAATAATTACTACTCATCAAGATACATCAGGTATGTTTTGTCTAGCTTCAATACAGTTAAATAAGATAATCTATACTTTAGTAAATCTATATTGGATTCCAGGACTAGGATTAAGAACAGTTAAACAGCACTTTGAAGAGATAAATAATCTAACTAAGGGTAGCCTGATACTGACAGGAGACTTCAACTGTATAATAAATGAAAAAGATACAGATTCTAAATCTAAAAGAAGAAAACCACCTATCTCCAAGGCGGTTTTAAAATTTATAGATACACTATATTTAAAAGATATAAACGAATTTGCAGAACCAGACTCAGTAATCTTTTCATTTTATTCTCATATATATAGAACTAACTCTAGAATAGATAGAATATATGTCGCCAATGACCTAATAACAAAAATTGACAAAGTCAAAATTATAAATTTTCCCTTATCTGATCATAATGCCATAGTCTTTGAGATAGAACTTACTCCTTTTCAATCAAATCCCATTACTAGGATACCTTCCTATATCACAAAATTGACAGAATTTAAAGAATTTTATGAAGAAACAATCAAAAACTTTCTAGAAATAAACTACATAGAGGATATTTCAGAAATATATGTCTGGGATTCATTAAAGGTAGTTACACATGGGAAAATATTATCCTGGTACCTAAATAAAAGGAAGTCATGGAATAAAGATATGCTAGACTTACAAAACAAAGCAGATGAATTGAAACTGGAAATACAAAAGGGCAATACTACTCAAGTTCAAGAACTTACACAAATCAATAAGAAGTATGCAGAATTGTTACATCATAAGATTATGATTAACTTAGAAAAGATAAAAATAAAGTCACACTCTACTAATCCAGCACACCTGAGACACTTATCTAATAGAACAAAAAAAAAAAAATGAAATCTAAACAAATAAAAGAAATATTTATTCCTAATACTAACAAAAGAGTTACAGATCTAAATGATATTTTAGAAGCATTCAGACTTCAATTTAACTTTGATAATTCCCTAAACACCCAAGATGCACCTACCAAGGATATAAAAAATACTTAGAAAATAATATTCATATTAAATGAACACAAGAACAAATAGACATTACAAACAAACCAATCAATATGACAGAAATAAAATCACAAATTAAAAAGCTCAAGACAAATAAAGCACCTGCCCCAGACAATATGCTAACAGAAATGTATAAATTAATACCCAATCAAGCCATATCCTTACTATTAAAAGTATATGATATAGCCAAAAAAGATTTGAACATACCACCCTCTTGGAAATATTCATTGATATCTCCAATTATGAAACCAGATAAGGATGAGAAGCAGTACTCTTCATATGGGCCAATATCATTACTCAATATAGACTATAAGATGTTTATGGCTATATATGCAGATAGGATCAAACACTTTCTTCCTTTCTTAATTCATAAAGATCAAACAAGTTTTATTAATGGGAAAAACACTTCAGATAATATTAAAAGAATACAAACATTAATAGACTAGCAAACATAGAGTCCTAGATTTAAATACAATTTCATTAGATATTAATAGAACTTTTGATTCTGTTAAGTGGAACTTTCTTTCACTAGTTTTAAAAGAATATAGTTTTCCTTCTAATTTTAATAACCTTATCCAAATACTATATGAAAAATCTACTGCATATGTTAAACTAGGATCGCATAGATCAGGGCCTATAACAATCAAAAAGGGAACTAAACAAGGTTGCCCTTTATCACCATTGTTATTAGCATTACTCATAGAACCCTTTGCAAATCAAATCAGATTAAACAATAACATAAAGGTCATTTATATTAATAAAATGTTAAACCTTAAAATCCAACTCTTTGCTGATGACATACTTTTAACTCTCTCAGATGCCAATGAGTCTTTGAATGCTCTATTTGACTCTATGAATACATTTCAAAATATTTCAGGCTTAATATTTAATGAAAACAAAACTAAAATTATGCCTTGTAACTGTAAAAAAATATATAAACAAAAGATTTTCCAAATATATAGTAACAGAAAATAAATTATTTACCTGGTAATAAATCTACTCAATAAATTAACAGATTCTCTAATGTTTAACTATAATAAAATACGAGACAAAATAGAACAAACAATTGGTTACTGGAATAAATACATCTTTTCAACAGAAGACAGATTATATCTTATTAAAGCAATCATATTTCCCAAAATATTATACTTAATATAAAACATTTCATTGCCACCTCCCAAATATATTATTCAAAGATACAATAAACTAATTTTAAATTTTTTATGGTTTCCAAATAAACCCAGTATAGCCTTAAATAAGCATTTAAAAGATTGGGAAGATGGTGGAATTAATTTACCGGATATTGATTTATATATTACCTTCTCTGTTATTAAAAATATAACACTATGGTTAAATAATTTATACACACCTATATGGAAACAAGCGCATGAGCAGATTTACATATAATTTAATTACAATCATATACAAGACAATTTAACTGTAATATCATCACCCCTTATATGGATGTTAAAAGATTACTTTTTAGGGAAAAAGAATAATATCAATAAATCATCAAACTATATAGGCTCTACACTATCAGTGTTCAAAACATATATAAACAAAATACCAAATATTAATTCTTGGATTTTTCTTATTTTCCCTATAGCTTTTACACCAACTATTCTAGACACATCCCCAATCTCTAAAATGAATATACTCAAGAAAGAATCATTACTCTTTTGGCATCAACTTATACAGAAAGGGAAAATACTAACAAATGAACAGATACCTTACAATTATAATAAAGACTACTGGTTACTTTTACAAAATCTAAGACATTTTCTTATAAATAAAGTAGAACAAATGCAGCCTCCAGTTAGACATGAAGCTCCAAAACTCATTGAATACCTTATTCTTATCACAAAACAACCTTATCAGGGTACAGGTTACTTATCTAATATCTATAAAATTGTTAAAAAAGCAAAACATTATCATGAAAAATCATACTGGGAGTATTATACTTTAATAAACAACCATCCTCCAATTGAAGAGGAAAAAAGTAATATTCTAAAATCTTCCAAATTTTCTACATTATCAAAATACTGGCAATTATTCACTTGGAGATATCTACACAGAAGTTTATATATACCACATAGGGTAGCCAACATTTTTTCTAGTGAAGATCAATGTTGGAGATGCCAAATCAAGATAAAAGTGGATTGGGAGCATGTTTTTTATGAATGTATATGTCTCAAAATGTATTGGAAGTCTACTAACTATTTTTTCAGACTGCTTATAATGATAATTTTCAATTAACAAAGTCTATAATTTTATTCAGTTCTCCTATTCCAAACTCTGTACCAAAAAAAGACAGTAAGTCCGATGGTCACTATTGGCAATTTCACGTAAAAATATAACTATACACTGGAAAAATGAGGCTTCTCCTACGTTCAAGGAATTTAAGAATTTAACATCAACAGTTGCTCACATGGAAATATTAACAGTGAAGAACAGAACTAAAAGATCTACTTCATACTATTACTCTTGGATGAAAGTACTGGAAATACTTGAAAAGATCGACGAAGATATATCATCTCATGTTTCTAACTTTATATAATATCGAATTTCAATGTTATTTGCATAGACACCAATGTAAATAGTTATGTAATGGTTTGAAGTTAGTAATGTTTTAGAATTGTAAATAAGTTATTTATCTATATTTCATGTAATGTTTCTTAAGACATCTTATTTGAAATAATAAAAAAATATTTAGTGAAAAAAGAAGAACTGTGGTGTTTACCTCATGGCTCTACAGCATGGCAGACTATTTGTAGTTGGCAGAGAAAATGAATGTGCTTACTGGCCTCATATGGCCAGAGCTGGCTGACACACAGAATCTAAAAATACTTGCAGCCACCAGTAAAAAGGAGCTCCAGTGGTTAGGTGCAAAAGTAAGCTTTCTTGAGTCAGCAATAACAGCCAACTCTAATTGTATTCAACAGGCCAGTGTAGAACTAGTGGAATATCAAATGGCTATAGCCAACTCTAATTGTATTCAATAGGCCAGTGTTGAGCTAGTGTAATAGCAAATGGTTATATCAAACCTCACTCAGAAAGTATGTGATCTGGAAGACAGACAATGCTGCAACTATCTCCCAAAAAGTGTCACAAGCAGCCAGTCTAGATCACACAATCATAATTTAGAGGATGCATAGATCACTAAAATCCCTTCCAAAGGAAAACCAAGTCCCCAGGCAAGCTATATATTTAAACTGTTAAATTATGAAGACAAAATGGTATTACTTGACAAGTTAAAAGAGGGGAAAGAATTTACACTGGAAGGGTACAGAGTGCATTTGTTTCAAATTGTTTCCCAGAAAACTGCTTCAAAATGGAAGGCATTTGCTACAGTATACTCTCTCTGTTACAAGAATGGTCTGCAAACAACTTTTGGTAATTGGTAACAAGCTATGTTGAGAATTAAATAGAATTCATTCCTTTATATCTCCTGACTTAGCAATGGAGTTTATGCAGAAGCATCTATTAGACAGGGTCCCTAATGAGACAAACAACCATCCTATAAAGATTCCCATGGAGTATATAAAGAGTAAAGTGGAAACGCAACCAGGGAAATTTGTTTCCATCTTACTTAATCAGATTAATATGCAGAAATTAGCCACATACGCTCAAAATTCAGTCATTAGCCCAGATAGACGCTGCATAAACCTCCAAAAAAGCAGCTTTTCCAGGACCAAATGCAGACCTTTCAGGAAGCAGATGAGCACTGGGATGATTCTCCAGCCACCCACTACCAAACAGAGGAGCTGGCAGAGAATGACTCTGCTTCAGTAGGATCCACTCAGTGCTCACCATTTACAATGCCCTTTTAGGAAAGCTGAGCTAATTATCACCGGGTCTGATACTGATCTGTAGAGTATGTCCTTTTCCACCTGTTAACTTTACAGTCAGTAAACTATTTATGACCATAGGCTCCTACTCGTATCTTTTTCAAGAGCAGTAAGCTATTTTGTGATGGTCTACACCTTGTCTATAAATACCAGAAAGCTATATATTGAGGAAATTGTAATACCCAGAGTTATGAGCGTTTATGTTGCCACATGCTGGGAATGTTCAAATTAGTGAATTACTGGTCATGTGTTTCACTAGGGGATAGTGAACTAGTGTCATGCTGCCCTAATTTGCAGTTTAACAACTCTGACTGATACAGTGTGTGTGTGCGTGTGTGTGTGTGTGTGTGTGTGTGTGTGTGTGTGTGTGTGTGTGTGTGTGTGTGTGTGTATGTGTGTGTGTGTGTGTGCATGTGTGTATTTGTGCGAGTGTGTGTGTGTGTGAGTGTGTATGTGTGTGTGTGCTTTTATATGTGAGCAAATACATGCTTGTATGTGAGTGTGTGTGTGTGTGTTTGTCTGTGTGTGTGTGTGTCTGTGTGTGTGCATGCACACGCATGTGTGCATGTGTGTACTTGTGATTATGTGTGTGTGTGTGTGTGTGTGTGTGTGTGTGTGTGTGCTTTTATGTGTGAGCTCATACACGCTTGTATGTGAGTGTGAGTGTGTGTGTGTGTGTGTGTGTGTGTGTGTGTGTGTGTGTGTGTGTGTGTGTGTGTGTGTGTGTGTGTATGTGTGCGTATGAGAGGGTGAGAAAGAGTTGTGAGGTATATGGCAGAAATCTCACTCCTGACAAACATGAGGGTTTATAGGCAAAAATGAATATTTTTGCTCACTGCAAGGGATGCTGCAGCAAGAGTCTAATTAATGTACTGTGAAAGGGCCAGCCTTATCATTGGATATAGCGGTGGTCAGAGGGACTAGAGAGTACAATATTAATATATTACACAAGACACCAGACTCCCCTGTTACAGCTGTAAGTGATAGTGTTAAGAAAAAAATAAAAGTATAGCATTTTGTTGAATCAGTTTTGGCTGTTAGATAAACCTTTATTACTGTATGATTTTGTACAACTTAGTAAACTAAGCACTGCAAGCAGACTCCACTTAAAATACAGGTGCTGTATGTGATGATATGGGCTATTGCCGGCATAGCTAGCTGGAGTTTTATAAAGAATGATATCCTTTGAATAGCAAACTGATGTGTACAAGATGCTTGTGTTACAAATATATTAGAACTGTATGGCATTTAAATATCAAAATTATATGAACAAATGCTTATGTTACAAATGTAATAGAACTGTACGTCATATGGATATCAAACTGATTTGCTCAGATGCTTATGTTACAAATGTATTAGAACTATATGACATTTGAAAATCAAAATGTTTATGTTACAAATGTATTAGAACTGTATGGCATTTGAAAATCAAAATGTGTTTGTAAAGTTGCTAGTGTTAAAAAATGTATATACTTTAACCGAGAACACTGGTAGAGAAGCAGTTAAATTCAGTCCAGTTAGTTTTGATAAATCTTTGAAATTAAATTAGCTGTTAAACCATCAACACAACACCCAACTGTGCTGAATGGATCCAGGGACAGTAGGTCATTGTTTAATAGCCTCTGTAAAGAAAAGGAGAAGTACTGTAATTGTTTCATTGTTCCAGGGTAATGCCATAAACATTTAGATATGTATTGTAGCCATCTATGCTAAATTCCTGTGTCAGCTTCAGAGAGGAATAGTGTGAGAACCTAAAATCAAGTGATCAGATGACTTCATTCTGCAAGCCATTTTGGATATTATATTTCACAGGGAGTAATCTCTGAGGATCGAGTATTCTGTTTTGGGGAACGTGACTAGAAAGACTGCCCACATATTTTATTGTGCCTTGCTCTATCAAGTAAGTTATTAGGGAATAGTAATTCTCCTAGATTCAGTCAGTGAATATTAGTTTAGACATTTGTTTTCTTTGTTTGAGTCTGTCCATCAAAGTTCTTTTCAATATTTCCTGTGATCTGAACTCTGTGAATATATATTCAGTATTTTCATGCTGTTTTATTATTTATTATTACATATATTTAACCTTTTATTGTGGCTGGTCCTTGTAGAATGTACTTAACCTTTGAAAGTGCTTATATTTATTTGGTGACACTGTGTGGGCCACTCCAGAAGGTCTAGCTGCCTCGGTCAACATTACCATTAGTATTAATATTACACAATATAATTGGACACCCTTTGTTAAGGGGCCTTAGAGTTGCTGATTGTGGAGTGTCTGGTGGTAGTGATAACTACCTTATACTGTGGGCAGAAGGGGTCACAGCAGGTAAATCTATGCCATCCTTTTCCGTGTGTGTGTTTGTGTGTGTGTGTGTGTGTGTGTGTGTGTGTGTGTGTGTGTGTGTGTGTGTGTGTGTGTGTGTGTGTGTGTGTGTGTGTGTGTGCTACTGGAGCAGGGACACCAGGAACTAGGCTTACAGAGAGGGTTCTGAAGGTCTTGGCTTGGACACTCGTCTGAGGACCTAACCCTACAGCTGCACCAGTGGGGTGTCTTACTGAGGACCTGGAGGGAGACAGATCGATCCAGACCCTGGACTGAATGTGTTCCCTGTGTGCTCTTAAGGGAAATTGCGCTTGATGCAGAGAGGTCTGCATCTGGAAGTACTGAGTGTATCCATTTGTATTTCAAGTACACATCCCTCTCAATTGCCAGTGGTGAGGATTCAGGCAACTTGATTACTGGCCTAGCATGGGGACGTCACATATTGGTTGGCAGTAGTGGGACCATCACTCATCACATATTAGTTGGCAGTGGTGGGACCATTATGTGCTCATGCAGTGGTGTGGATATTAATTGAACTCCTCTAGCCTGTGAGCAGTTGTCACTAATAGTGGTATACTCTCAAGCAGCCACAAAGTAGACATTCAGAGTTTCATATCACAATAGTTTTATTTATTTACTTTTAGTTAGCTTAGCTGCTCAGGGACAGCAGGCAAATATGTCAGCAGAGGATTATGGCAAGCTGTCAAGGAATCAGCTGGTTCAGATGTGCCAAGCTAAAGGACTGGTGCATGCCAGCCTGACTAAAGGAGAAATGATTGCAGCCTTAATCACAGCTGCAGCACAAACCAGCAATCATGAAGACAACTAGTTTGGAATTGGGGATGTACAGCTCTTAGAAACAGGACAATTCAACTTTTCCTCAGAGGACTTCAAATCTGTCTGGGGTTAGGGACTTGAAATGGAGGCCATACATTTGGAACTAGAATCACCAGAGAGACTGTGCCATTTGGAAGCCAAAGAAAAGGAGAAGCAGTGGCAACATGAGAGGGAGATGCTGACCCTTCACCAGGGTCATGGAGGTAATAAGGAAGGGAATAACTGAACCCCAGAAGCAATAAAGGTCAGTAAATTTCTGCCACAGTTTACAGAGGGTGATCATTTTGACAGTTTTATTCATATATTTGAAAGGGTATGCAAACAGTATAATGCTGACCAAGGGCTCTGGATATGGTTCCTGACCCCCGTACTCCATGGTAAAGTTATAACTGTTGTTTCTAAATTGTCTGATACTGATTGCTTAAACTATGCTACAGTTAAAAATGTTTATTGAAATGTTTCAAGTTAACACCTGAAGCTTACAAAAAAAATTTTGTGAGCATAGATGCAAGGCAGATGAAAGTGTATATGATTATATTGCTGTACTAAGCACTTATTTTCATAGATAGGTGAGTGGGTGTCAGGTCACCACTTTCCAAGGGTTGGCAGAGCTTTTGGTGAGGGAACATGCCCTTAGCACTTTGTCTGAGGAGATGAGTATCTGGTTGGCAGACAGGGAATGCAACTCTGTAGATAAAATGGGGAAAAAAAGGACCTCTACTTAGCAACAAGGCATCATTGCACTGGAAACGGATACCCAGTGCTGCACATGGATATAACAAAGCCAATGGCATGCAGCTTAAACCATCCACAACAGAGTCTGCCAGTAACAGTGGAAGTCACTAGTTCAGGTACACTGTCAGGATCAAGGGTTAAATGTTTTAAATGTAACCAGTGGGGCCATGTAGCATATAGATGTCCATAGAGGCAATGTGGGAATAAAAGGTGGGAGACCCAGCAAGTGGGAATAACAGAATGCCAGTGGTAATTTTTCTGGAGACAACAGGGGTACCAAACTATTCCAAGAGGTTATATCCTATCTTAGTGGAGGGAAAACAAGCCACTGCTAAGAGAGACACATCCTTTGACATAACTATTGTGAAGCCTGCAGTGGTTAAAGAGGAACAGTACTTGCTTGGACAGTCCACTCTAATAAGAGCTTTATGAGGGATCCCATTCTAAATGCCTTGGGCCAGAGTTCACCTTGACTGGCAGTGTGGAAAAGGAAGCAAGCAAGTAGGTGTGTTTGAGGATATCCCCGCAGATGCTTTGATAGGGAATGATTTTGATAATACAGTATATTGTGTGTATGCAGGGACACACAGTGAGGCTTGGAGACAGGCATGTAGGTCTGGTAGCCTGGGGGAGACCAAGAGAGACTGTATCCCTGAAGCCAGGACTGGTGATGTGGCTAATTCTGGGATAGAGCTGCCCTGTAGCAGTGATCCGGAGGATGAGCCACAGCTGCTGGTAAGTATTAATGTTCTCTTGGACAGGGTGACTGCAAGGGCAGAGGTAAGTTGTAGGACCCAGGCTGCAGTGAAGTACCGCTGTCAGAAGATACCAGACGTCCTGTGGAATGGGAGCTGGGAAAAGTCACAAAGATGGAGTTGAAACAGGCTCAGCTGTCAGACACTACATTACAAGGCTTGAGAGATGTAGCTAGGGAGATGCCTGATTCTCAGGGAAAAGGGGACTCTGTATACTGGAATAAAGGGTTACTGCATAGAGAGTGGACCCCTGAGGGAGGGCTAGAAGGTGACGTAATACTCCAGTTGGTAGTGCCCAGAGCCTACCATCTGGCACTTCTAGCCATAGCCCATGACATTCCTTTTGTGTGTTATGTGTGCATAAAGTGTACCAAAAGCCATATTATGCAGAACTTTTATTGGCCTGGGATTGCCAAGGATGTAACAGTGTACTGCAGGATCTGTGAGCAATGCCAAAAAGTAGGCAAGGCAGGAGACAAGGTGAAAGCTCCTTTGATGCCTTTGCTTGTGATTGAGGAGCCATGTCAGAGAGCAGCTATAGATATTGTGGGGCCTGTGAGTACTCCAAGAGTCACAGGAAGAAGTATATACTAATGGTACTATATTTTGCTACTAGATACCCTGAGGCAGTGGCTCTGTCCTCCATTGAGGCAGAGAAGGTGTCAAATGCTTTGCTAGAGATTTTCAGCAGGGTAGGTTCCCAAGAGAAATACTGACTGACAGAGCTGCCAATTTCATGTCAGACCTACTGGATTGTCTGTGAGAGCACTGTGGGATGAAACACCTAAAGAAAACCCCTTACCATCTCCAGACTAATTGTCTTGTGGAGAGATTAAACTCTACACTATAGACCATGCTGCAGGCATCTGCAGACCAATTTAAGAGAGAGTGGAACAAATATTTGTCCCATCTGTTTGCTTACAGAGAGGTATCCCAAGAATCCACAGGTTTTTCAACCTTTGTGTTGCTATATGGGCATAGGGTGAGGGAGCCTCCAGACTTGATTCATGATGAATGGGAGGATGAGTGTGAATCCCACAAGGAGACTGTTGTGGCATATGTCTTAAACCTCAGGACATCTTAGGAAGCTCATGGGCTTGACCCAGGAGAACCTGGCAGGAGCCCAACAGCAGAAATAGGTCTGGTATGACAGGAATGCTCAAGCCTGAGAGTATGCTGTGGGCATCAGGCTATGGTGCTTATTTCAGTCAGACACAATAAGCTACAGTCAGCTTGGGAAGGACCCTTCAAAGTGGTATGGAAGATCACTGATGTTATGACATAGTAGAATTGCTAGACAGGAGGCAGGGACACAAACTGTACCTTGTCCACGTGATGAAACCACACCATGAAAGGGAGACCCTTGTCCTAAGTATTTGCAGTAGGAGGCAGGAGAAGGCTGGGGGGGATCTATGGCTAGAGGGAGCCAGCCAGCAAAATCCCAAGTTACGATGGTGGAGCCTAGGTTTGCAGGCATATGATATGACAGTGCAGCACTGTAGTGAGATCAGCAATGCCAAGACAAATGGAATCTCAAGACAGGGTATGAGGTAATGTAATCCCAGACAGTGACATTCCTCTTAAGCAACGTTTCTCAAGGGGCACTTGAAAAACTAGTTTGAGTCTTCAAAGTGGGTAGTGATGTGATGTGATGATATGGGCTAGTGTCAGCATAGCTAGCTGGAGTTTTGTAAAGAATGGTATCCTTTGAATAGCAAACTGATGTGTACAAGATGCTTGTGTTACAAATGTATTAGAATTGTATGGCATTTGAATATCAAACTGATTTGCACAAATGCTTATGTTACAAACGTATTAGAACTGTATGGCATTTGAAAATCAAAATGTATTTGTAAAGTTGCTAGTGTTAAAACTATATATACTGCAACTGAGAACACTGGAAAAGAAGTGGTTAACCTCAGTCCAGTTAGTTTTGGAAAATCCTTGAAATTAAATTAGCTGTTAAACCATCAACATAGCCCCCCACTGTGCTGAATGGAACTGGAGTTAGTAGGTCTGGGAAAGGCCATTGTTTAATAGTCTCTGTAAAGAAGAGGGGAAGTGCTGTAATTGTTTCATGACTCCAGGGCACTGCCATAAACATTTAGATGTGTATTGCAGCTGCCTATGCTAAACTACTGTTTCGGCTTCAAAGGGGAATAGTGTGAGAACGTAGAGTCAGGTGACCAGATGAGGTCATTCTTCAAGCCATCTTGGATATTATATTTTACAAGGAGTAATCTCTGATGGTGGAGTATTCTGTTTTGGAGAACCTGACAAGAAAGACTGCTCACATATTTTATTGTGCCTTGCTCTATCAAGTAAATTATTAGGGAACAGTAATTCTCCTAGATTCAGTCAAGGATATTTATTTATTTATTTATTTAAATTTGTTGACCGGGAGTGTCCGACTGGATGTGGGTCCATTTTCAGCGGAGGCCCGGGGAGAAAAGCTCCACAGTTAAAATAAACAGACAGTAGTTACATTGGATTACATAGAGATTAACAATTTAACATAGAAATTACTTACAACATATTTACAGATGAAGAACATAGTACATCAGTAGACAACTAGAATCTGTATCTGTGAAGTACATAACAGGCATTAACAAATGTAATAATGAGAAGTTCCTGCTGTATAATAAGTACTAGGCTTATGAGCATCTGAGCTTGCTATCATCAAGGTAGTTAGTGGAGTGGAAAGAAAGGTAGTAGTTGGATGGGGTGGATGATATTAGAGTGGGAGTTGCAAGGGCATAGCCAGCATGTTTTTAGGTGCGCTTTTAATAAAGTTTTGAAGTTGGTGCATAATGGTACGGATGTAATTGTGGATGGGAGTGAGTTCCATAATTTGGCTATGGCGCAAGAGAATAGTGCTTCACCAGCAGAGTTATTGGCTTTAGTGACCTGCAAGTGATTTTTGTTGCTGGATCTTAGTGGCCTGGTGGTGCGATAGGGTTGGAGTAGATTCTGGGGGGATGGGACATTTAGTGGATGGTTTACTAGTTTGTGGGCGAGTGAGAGTTGATACCACTGAAGGAGGTGAGGGAGTTCAAGCCAGCCCAGTTCAGCAAGTGAGAGACAGTGGTGACTACGGTAGGATGCCCCTGTGGCGAATTTGGCGATTTTGTTGTAGCAGGTCTCTAGCTTGTTTAGATCACATTGCCTTAGGTTGGTATATACTGGAGAGGCATAAAGTAGGGTGGAGATAAGGTGGGAATTTGCTACTGAAATCTTTGCTGCTTTGGTGAGAAATTGTTTATTTCTGTATAATGCTCCTAGTTTTTTGTGGACTTTTTTATGGTCATGGATATGTGAATGTCAAATTTCAGTTTATTGTCTATTTCCACTCCTAGCAATTTGGTGTGTTCAGTTGGGTATATAGTGGTGTTGTCTTTTGCTGTGATGTTAAAGTGAGAGTTGTTTTGAGTATGTTTGGTGGGTTGGAAGATGAGTAGTTTAGTTTTGTTTGGGTTGAGTATTAATTGGGCATCGGATAACCATGTTTCAACAGAGGAAAAGGCTTCCTGTGTGACTTTTTGCAGTTTGGGTAGGGACTGGGCTGAGCAGATGATGGTCGAGTCATCTGCGTATTGGATGAGTGTGCCATGTTTGGTGGCAGTGGCTAGATTATTGGTGTAAACAGAGAAAAGTAGGGGTCCAAGGATGGATCCTTGGGGAACCCCTATGGAGGCAGGTAGTTGGGGAGATATGTCATTCTGCTATACAACGGATTGTTGGCGGTCAGACAGGTAACTCTGAAACCAGTTGGTGACTGATTGTGAGAAGGATAGGTTATTGAGGACAGAGATAAGTTGTTTGTGTGGGACCATGTCAAATGCTTTAGATAGGTCTAGGAAGGTAGCAGAGGAGAGATAGCCATTGTTTTTATGCTGAAGGATAGTGTTAGTAAAGGAGAGTAAGGCAGTGGTGGTGCTATGGTTTGGTCGGAAACCATGTTGAGTACTGGAAAGGAGGTTGTTAGTAAGGAGGTAGTGTGAGACCTGAGAGTGTATGCATCTCTCTAGTATTTTGGAGAGTGGAGAGAGAATAGCTATGGGGCGGTAACTGGTTAGTTCTGCAGAGGGTCCGCCTTTGTGGAGGGGGATTATATGTAAGACTTTCCACAATGTGGGAACGTAACTTTCTGACAGAGATCGGTTAATCAAGATGGATACTGGGTAGGCCAGAGCATCAGCTGCGATTTGTAGGTATTCACTTGGGAGGTTGTCTGCTGCTAATTTGGTGGGTTTAAGTTTAGTTAAGAGTTTTTTATGTTGGAGGTAGGTACAGGAGAAAAAGAGAAGGCAGTGGGGAGATTACTAGTTGAAGGTGTGGGTTGGAGGGGAGGGGGGTTGTGTTGTTTAGCTAGTGATAGTATGGTTTGGGTGAAGTGTGAGTTGAATGAGGTAGCAATATTTTCTGAGGAGTGAGGGATGTTAGGAGGAGGGGTACTGACTTTACCTGGGTGGAGGATGGAGTTTATGGAGGACCAGAATTGTTTGGGGCTGTGTTGTGAGGAGTCTAGGGCAGACTGGTAGTATTGGAATTTGTCCCATTTTATTAGCTTTTTGACTCTATTGCACAGTTCTAGGAATTTCTGTATAGCTGGGGGGGTTTTGGTTTTGCGCCAGTGCTCCCAGGCTTTATCCCTGTTTTTCATTTCTGACTTAGTGGTTTTCTGTAGCCATGGGGAGGGTTGTGCTTTGGTTCTGGAAAATCTTATGGGGGCATGGTAATTAAGGATGTTCAGGAAGGTAGTATTAAAAAATTCAACTGCGTCATCTAGACTGAGGTACTTTAGAGCCTGCCAGTTATATTCTTTGAGGGATGAGATGAATGTGAGTGGGTTAAAGTTTATTTTTTTACGTATTTGACGATAGATGACAGGTTTAGCTTGGTACAGGTATTTTTTGAGTAGGAATGTTGGGGAGTGATCACTGAGGCTATCTGATAAGCAGCCTGTTATATATGACTGGGGGTTCTTACTGACTAGTATCCAATCCAGGGTAGTGTGCTTGCTGGAGTTTTTATTTATCCTTGTTGGTGACTGGACATGGGTGAAGCCATGAAGGTGGACATGATGGGTTGGATTGTTGCCAGAACAGGATTGTCATTCAATATTGAAATCACCTAAGATGATAGTTTCTTGGGGGAGATGGTGGGTAGACCAGCTGAGGAGGTTTTCTAGTGGAGGGATGTTTTGGCCAGGTGGGAAGTAGCATCCAATTATGTTGATGGTTTTGTTTTGGTTAATTTTGAGGTTGGTATATATTATTTCTTCATTGCCTATTTGTGGAGCTGATGATTTTAAGATCTTGATGTTTAGATGCTGTTTAAATATTATAGCTACACCACCTCCTTTTTTGTTTAGCCGGTCTACTCTTAGTATGCCGTAACCTGTAGGGAGTATCTGCTCACTGGTAATGTGAGGTTTTAGCCAGGTTTCTGTCAGGATGACTATATCTGGGGAATATAAGTCTATGGTGGCATGGAGTTCATGGACTTTGTTGGATAATCTTCTAATATTTAGGCTTAGTAGAAGGAAGTCACTTGGCTAATGTGAAGGAAGTCACTTGGCTAGTGAAGTTTAGTTTAGATATTGTTTTTCTTTATTTTTTTGAGTCTATCCATCAACGTTCTTTTCAATATTTCATGTGATCTGAACTCTGTGGTTTACTGTGAATATATATTCAGTATTTTCATGCTGTTTTATTATTTATTATTAAATATATTTAAACTTTTATTGTGGCTGGTCCTTGTAGAAAGTACTTAACCTTTGAGAGTGCTTATGTTTATTTAGTAACACTGTGTGGGCAACTCCCAAAGGCCTAGTTGTCTTGGTCAACATTACCATTAGTATTAATATTACACAGTATTATTGGGCACCCTTTGTTAAGGACCTTAGAGTAGCTGCTTGTGGAGTGTCTGGTGGCAGTGATAACTACCTTATACTCTGGGCAGAAGGAGTCACAGCAGGTAAATCTGTGCCAGCCTTTCCCAGGTGTGTGTGTGTGTGTGTGTGTGTGTGTGTGTGTGTGTGTGTGTGTGTGTGTGTGTGTGTGTGTGTGTGTGTGAAAAATCAAATCTCACAGTATGTGTGTGTCGGCTACTTGGAGTAGGGACACCAAGCACTGGGCTTACAGAGAGGGTGCTGGAAGTTTTGGCTCAGACACTCAGCTGAAGACCTAACCCTACAGCTGTACCAGTGGGGAGTCTTATTTGGGGATCTGGGGCGAGACAGATAGAGAGATCCAGACCCTGGGCTGAGTGTGCTCCCTATGAGCTCTTAAGGGAAATTGTGCTTGATGCAGAGATGTTTGCATCTGGAAATACTGCATGTATCCATTTGTATTCCAAGTGCAATTTAACCCCAACAACTTTATCAGCTCCCTAAACCATTGCAATTGGCTACCACTGAAATATCTTCCCCTGGAAGATGCTATCCATCATTTCAACAAAACCTTCCTCTCAATACTAAACATGCAAGCTGCTATCAGAACCATATGTGTAAAATCTAACTATGCCCCATGGCTAAACAAAGAAACTAGGTCACTATTAATTGCAAGAGGTAAAGCTTGGAATCCGTGGTACAAAACTAAAACTAATACTGCCAAACAAAGTTACCAAGAGCTCAGAAACAAGGCTAAAAAACAGATGAAACAAGACAAAACAAAATATTACACCGAAATCCAAACTAAATACCATAGAAATCCTTAAAAATTCTGGTCAACAATAAAAAACATACTTCAGCCAGGTAAACCAATTACCCCACAACCCACCACCTCAAATAAAATAGACAATATAGCTACCCAATTCAACAACTACTTTACTGAGTCAATAATAGCCCTATCCAGACAACAACCAACCCTACTATGCTAGACATACCAACTCCCAATGAAACTGGAACTACCTTCTCTATTCACCCAGTCTCAAATAAAACCATAACAAAAATGCTCACTAAACTGAAACCTACAACACTAGCCGCTGACAATTTACCTCTTCAATATCTAAAAATAGCAGCTAAAGCAATAGCATACCCAGTCACAATACTGATAAACAGATCCATAGTTGAACAAAAAATCCCAACCTTATGGAAAATATCCCATATAATCCCCCTCCACAAAGGCAGTGGTAGTACTGACCTAACCGACTACCAACCTATTGTTATCATATGCCCACTGTCAAAAATACTAGAAGGGATTGTCCAGACAACTCATGCACTACCTTCAAACAAACAACCTATTAACTCGATCTCAACATGGTTTTCATCTAAATCACAGTACAACCACTGCCCTACTAACTTTCACCAACATAATAAATCAACATAGAAATAATCAGAAATACGTATCCTCTATTTTCTTAGACCTATCAAAAGCCTTTGATATGGTGTCCCACAGCAAACCTCTTTCCACCCTTTCTTCACTAAACTTTTCCCAGTCCTCACTTAACTGGTTACAAGATTACTTGAGTTGATGTCAGCAAGCAGTACTATGGCAAGGAGAACTCTCACCCCTATTATCTACCACCATAGGCACCCCCCGGGGCTCTATACTAGGTCCTCTCCTATTCTCATTATTCACAAATAATCTCCATACATGAGTCCCACAGGCATCCCTAATTCAGTATGCAGGCGATTCCACAGTGATCTGTGCTGCCTCCACCATTCCAGAACTACAGGTACTCACTCAAAGCACGTTTCTTGCAAGTGAAAAACAGCTAACCGACTTCCAATTGATCCTGAACCCCAACAATACAAAACTCATGCTATTTCATCCCACCAAAGTCAAAGCAACCTCCACCACATTCACTATTGAATCTGCTAACAAGACTATAATCTCACCCACTGCCCATACAAAACTGTTAGGAGTAGAAATCAACAATAGCATGAAATTTAATTTCCACATAGCTCAAACCATTAAAAAAGTCCACAAAAAAAGAGGTACTCTGTATAGGAATAAAATAGACTTTACAAACAATTCTAAAGCCACCATAGCTCAAACACACTTAATCTCCACCCTCATGTATGCATCACCAGTTCTTACCAACCTTAGGAAATCTGAACTCACAAAACTCATAAACATGCTACAACAAAATTGCAAGATTTGCAGCCAACTCAAACTCCAAATTACATCACTGTACATCACTCAGACAGCTTAAGTGGCTAGAGTTTCCTCAACTATTACATTATTACCAACCAGCTATGGCCAATAAACTATTCTATGACAAAGAAAAGACCCCTGCCCTGCAAAATCTGCTACAACCATACTCCTGCACCAGAACATTACATTCTTATAATAAATCCCTAATTAAAGTCCCCACTGCTAATAATCAGCCTGGGGAATCTCTTTTCTCCAACTGTATAGCTAAAGTCTGGAATACTGTACCTTCTAATATAATATTTACCTCAAACCCACTGCAATTTAAAACTTTACTAAAAACCCACCTAACCAAAAACTGGATATGTCCATGTAGGGCTCCTTGTAGGGCTCCTGATTAATCCAGTATGTTTTCCTAAGCTGAATTTAGATGAGGGTCTATCTTAATAGTCATACACAAAATGTATGACATAAACAATACCTTAAATTACAATTTAGTAGTATATTTCTAATTACACTGAGTCCTATACTCTAGAATTTTAATCTTGTCTTGTATCACAATTTAGTATAATATTTCTATTTATTTATTTATTTGCAGTATTTTTACCAGGAAAGTCCATTGGGCCTACAATTAGCCCATTTTCAATGGAAGCCTGGGGAGAAAAGCTCCAAATACAATTGTCAGTAAAATCACAGTATATTCAAATGCAGCTGTACAATATAAATCAACTGAAAGTCAGTATACAGTTTACAATAAAGATCATCAATAAGACAATTCTAAAATGATGTCATGATAAAGAGTCAAGAAGTTTTAAATTTAAACATTTATGATACTGAAAAACAAGGCAAACTGGATGAGGAAAACTTGAGAGAGTATTGTTGAGTATTCTTAGGTCATAGACAAATAACAACAGTAGCTGGTAAAGGAAACATGAGCTGGAGTATAGTTTCATAGGGTGGAGATAATGTGTGACAGGTGGGATGGGAACAGTAGCATTCCCAGTGGGAAGAGAGGACAGAGTGGAGAAGGTTCTTAAAGGAGGAGAGATTATGGGTGGTACAAATGTGTGGGGGAAGGGAATTCCATAGTCTTTCTAATGAGAAAGATAATAGAATTGTCCCTGCAGATTGTGTGGGCACTTCCAGGAGGTTCTGGTTGCTGGACCTAAGTGCTCTACTGGGGTGGTGTATTTGGAGGGTGGAAGAGAGTGAGGGGCAATTTGAAGGTTGGAAGATGAGTTTATGGGCAGTGGAGAGTTGTATATAGGAAAGATAGTTTGGGAGTTCCAACCAATTCAAGAAGAGGAGAGCTTTGCAGTGGTGGTAGGAGTATTTGGATCCGGTGGCAAACGTAGCGATTTTGTTGTAACAGGAAGCTAGGAATTTAGGGAGGATTAATGACTGGTAAGGAGAGAGGCACTGTACAGAAGGGAGGGGAGGAGACAGGTAGTAGAGAGGGTATGTTTGGTTGAAGGGGTGAGATAGCGATTGTGGCAATAAAGCATACCCAGTTTTTGATGAGTTTTCCTAATATTAGTTTGTAGGTGGATGTCAAATTTTAATTGGTCATCAATGAGTACTCCTAGAAGTTTAGAGTGGGGAACTATTTCAAGTGGGGTTGAGTTTTGGCTTGTTATTGAGAAAGAGTTCTTATCGATTTTGGAAGATTTAGAAGGAGTAAATAACATGATCTTAATTTTTGAAGGGTTGAGAGCAAGGTGATTATTAAGCATCCAAGACTCAGTGCAGGAAAAAGCTTCTTGAGTCAGTTTCATGAGTGTAAGAAGGGTTTTGATGGAACAGATAATTGTGGAATCTTCAGCATATTGGACCAGTTTAGCATTAGGGATGCAGTGATGGAAGTCACTGATAAAGATGTTGAACAATAATGGGCCTAATATATTGCCTTGTGGGGCACCTGTGCTAGTATAAAGGAAGGAAGAGGTGGAATTTTTCATTTAATGACTTGCTGGCAGTTTGCAAGGTAGCTGGAAAACCATTTGATGGAGGATGAGGAGAGATTCAGATAGGATAGCTTGGATAGGAGAAGTTTATGTGAAACTGTATCAAATGCTTTGGATAGATCTAGGAGGAGGGTTGATACAATGTTGCTGGAGTCACGAGCATGGTTGTTGGTTTCAAGGAAGGAAAGGGGGCTGTAGTTGTGCTATGCCCTAGTTTAAAGCCATGTTGTGTTGGGGTAAGTAGTTGATTGTCTATTAGAAAAGGTAGGAGTTGTAGGTGGATACATTTTTCAAGAATTTTAGAGATGGGGGATAGGATGGCTATTGGATGGAAATTAGAGATTTCTGTATTGTTGCCTCCCTTGTGGAGGGGAATAATGAAGGCTTTTTTCCAGAGGAGAGGTTCATAAGCTTCCTGAATGGAATGGTTTATTAGGACTGAGATAGGTAGAGCTATCCCATTGCCAGCTAGTTTAAGGAAATAGAGAGAAGTTCATCTGGGGCATTTGAGCATGGTTTTAATTTTTGAAGGAGTTTTTATGGTAGCAGTGGGAATAGGCTTGAATAAGAAAGCAGGGGGTGCTGATTAGGATCGGAATTAGAATGGGTTGGGATTGATGGAGGAGATGGGGATTTCCTGAAGTATTGTTAGGGGAGGTTGTGGTAAGTTTAACTATTGAGTCAATAAAGAATGAGTTAAATTGCATAGGAGAGATCAGAAGAAGTAGGATCAGGGCAAGGATTGTCTTTTTTACCAGGATGAAGCAGGTTAGAGATGCTGCTCCAGAAGAACCTTTTAGGGTTTGATTTATTATTTTTTTGTAATTTTGAGTAAGAGATTTTTCGGTCCAAGACAATTTGTTGTTTTACTCTATTTCAGAGTTGTCTGTAGTTGGCCAAGTTATTGGGAGTCTTAAGTTTTTGTATAGTTTCCATGATTTATTGTGAAGATGCATAAGGGAGACTGTCTCTTTGGTTAGTCATGGGGCAGTTTTGGTTTTGACCCTTTTAGACCTAATGGGAGCTATGCTGTTGAGCAGGTTAAGGAATTCAGAATTGAAGTAGGAGACAGCATTGTCTAGAGAGAGAGTTTTTAAAGGATTCCAGTTGTTATGTTTTAAGGTGTTAGAGAAAGTTAGAGCATTGAAATTTTTGAGGGAACGGGCTGTGATGAAGTTATGGTGTGACTGGAGAAAAAGAGGTGTATGTAGTGCAAAGGCAGGGAGATGGTCACTAAGTGGGTCAGGTATGGTACCTATGTCCGAGATACTATGGAGGTGGGAAACTAGTATCCAGTCTAGAATAGTTCCTGAGATAATAATAATAAAGTGCACGTCCCTCTCCAATGTCAGTGGTGAGGATTCAGGCTCATAGATTACTGACCAGCGTGGGGATGTTACATATTGGTGGCGGTGGTGGGACCACCACTCATTACATATTTGTTGGCAGAGGTGGGACGATCACTTGTCACACTGTAAAACAAATAATTAAATGTTGTCACTCTAGGACTTCATTTCCTTGAACAAGTGTGAAGCACTAATGTGCCACTGCACACTTAATGTGCACTAATGTAGTTTACACTAGGATACAGTTATGGTCCTGTATTTTAAATAGAGGTTTGGAAATCACCACCACATTTAATAATTTTAAACTGGACTGTGTTTTTCTGCAATGACATTATTATTCTGGTAACCTGTCTACAGTAAAAAGACATCAATGTGGAAAATATTAGCAGTACAAAGCCAGATCATATCTTAGCTGATGTGGTGTCACTGATTATTTCACTGGTTTAGCAGCATGAACATTTTGCAGCAATTGGAGCATTATTTAAATATATCAATATTACAAGGTAAATGACCTGTAGAAAATGTCTAGTCCTCAGATATGCTGTGCTTTAGATAAGATAAATCTTATTATATCTGTAGAGTGTCTGACAGGCATTGCATGTTTACTTTATCTGAAACATATACACTGTCATTGCTTCATCAAATAAAAGGGTCACCGCTAAATCAGAAAACTTGGGATAAAAGTTAATGACACCACTCCAGTATTGCACTATGGGATACAGCAGGTAGTGACAGTGGGAATTGATGTATTCAATCATATGAAAATGAAAAATATTGCATTTTCTTTGGCTGTTTACTCATCTCTTTCTTGCACTACTGACCTTCATGAGTTTGCATCTATCTATCTATCTATCTATCTATCTATCTATCTATCTATCTATCTATCTATCTATCTATCTATCTATCTATCTATCTATCTATCTATCTATCTATCTATCTATCTATCTATCTATCTATCTATCTATTTATCTATCTATCTATCTATTTATCTATGTCTATCTATCTACCTGACAGTCTGTTTGTCCATCAGTTCCCCATTTTTCCTTCCCTTTCTTTCTACATCTACCTGCTTATCTCCCTCTCTGTTGTTTTTTCAACCTGTAATTATGTTGTTCTCTCTACATGCCTTAAATATACAGTGCTTCTCCTGTTCTTACATCAAGTAATACCATCTGACCCACCACAGCTGCCCAGCTAGCTATCATTTATAGTTGGCCATAAGGTTCTTAAGTTGTGCAGTCATTGGGCCCTTCCCACTTAGTGTCTTGTGATACTAACAGCATTCCTTCTTCTTCTTAGGCCCCAAACTGTGGGACCATCTCCCCAAAAGCATTAAAAATGGCAAACAAATAAAGAATTAAGGTGAAGTCACTTGAGCATCTGTAAAAACAAAACATTCTCACTTCTTCATGTTTTACACAACCCATAATTCATTGCAATGTTAACTTACACTGTTACAAACATACTACATTTATCTTAACCCCTAAATGAAGTCCTCTGCCTTAAGTGAATATAGTAAACAGTTGTCAGTCCAATGGGGCATTAGCTGGCAATGCAATGGTGTACAGATCTTTTCATTACAGTATTATCTAGTCATATTTACATGTACTCAGAGGTTCCTCCTTTCGAATTTGCTATGTTTCCATTTTTTGTCATGTGTGTGCTATTATTGTCTATCCAGGCTGTGCTTGAAATGGGATTACTGAGTCAGTTTAATATCCTTTTTAAAAATGAATAAAAAATAATAACCTTCATAAAAATAAAATAAGTAAGACAGGTGATCTCGGGGGCTCTGTTATCTTCAAACTTTCAATCTTATGATAAATTACATTTGCTATCTTACCAAATTATGGGCATTTTCTACTGTTCAACGGGTTGGCCCTATTTGTCAAACTTTGTACATGCTAAACTTCATATATATGGAGAAGTATGCACATATGTGAGCACACACACACACACACACACACACACACACACACACACACACACACACACACACACACACACACACACACACGCGTGCACACACATGCGAGTGTGCGAGCAGGCAGACACACACACACAGGCACGCTGAAAATTAAATTATTTGAACTAAATACAGTAGAAAGTTTTGTTTCAA
>NC_056750.1:140041318-140213818 GCF_019279795.1 Protopterus annectens
ACTAGTTACTAGTTCTTTACAAAAGCTAACGGATAATGGCTGCTCACAGACCTACCGTCTCCAGGTCTACTCAGCACTGTTCAATGATTTAACAGCTCATTTACACTGCCCTTACTTTTCTTTAAAATAAGCCAGCTTATTAACCACTGCTGTGCCAGTGTCCTCTATTAAAACATATACATTTAATTCTAATACCATAATACATGTACATTTCTCTTTATTTCAGCAGGGTGCACTGTTGATACATTTTAACACAATTAACGCAAGCAAAGCTCAAAAATACATTTTCAGCACAAACATCTGTAAAAATCAACTTGCTATACAAATGACATATAATTATTTAAAAAATTCCAGTTAGCTGTGATGGCAAAAGTCTTATATCCACTGCCCTACTTCTCCTTGGCATGACCGTCAGTACCTCCTATCGTCACAACATGGCAAAAGAAATATGCAGTCTTTGTCAGTAGAAATATATGTATATTTGCAAAATCAGAAGAGAAAAGGAAACAGTATATATATATATATATATATATATATATATATATATATATATATATATATATATATATGTGTGTGTGTGTGTGTGTGTGTGTGTGTGTGTATTATAGAGTCAGAAGAGAAAATAACAGTTCTAAAAGTAAGACTGACAGTAGAAATAAAACCGTTGATATAGTGGTAGCATGCAAGGGGGTGAATACTAGGAAAGAGGTGGATTTAAGCAGAGAGCTAAAGCCATGTGGCACAAATATGATAGAAGAGTTATACACTTAGTACAGGGATGAGGAGAAAGATTTATAC
Organism: Protopterus annectens; assembly: GCF_019279795.1. Taxonomy (NCBI): domain Eukaryota; kingdom Metazoa; phylum Chordata; order Ceratodontiformes; family Protopteridae; genus Protopterus; species Protopterus annectens. The sequence continues at coordinate 140,042,117 of NC_056750.1, forward strand.
AAAGAGTACAGAGATAAAGAGAAACATGGTGAGGGGAAGGGAAGAATGTTAAAGTAGGTGAGAGTTTAACCAGGTGTGGAACAGGAGCAGTGCCATGATTTAGAAAGGAATCCCTTTACATGGTTTTAAAGGCATGTAAGTTAGAGATAGACTTGATTACTAGAGGTACTGAGTTCCAGTTATTTGCTGCAGAATAGAAGAAGATGTGGAATCCTGGAGTTTTGTTTGGTTTGTGGTTGGCAATTAGGTGTTTATCATCTGAGTGGAGAGGTCTCTTGGGATGGCAGTATTATTGTTATGGGTAGGACAAATTGATAGTGTGCTGTGGTATGTTGCAGGTAGGATAGCTGATGCAGAAGTTCAAGCTCATTTAATTTCTGGAGGGACATGCAGTGGTGGGTATAGTGTGATGAATTTGTTTCAAATTTTGCTACAAACATGCTGCCATTTTGGATTTTAATGAAGTTTGTAATTTGGTAAAGATATGTGTCCTTATATATATAGGAGAGAGGGAAGAACATTTGTGGTAGCAAGAGTAACTTTACTGAATGTGTTTAGGAGGTACTTACACCGATAGAAGATACCCAGTTTTGGCTATTTTTTATATTACCGTGATATGAAGGTTAAATTTAAATTTGTCATCTACATTTCCAGCAGGTTTGTGTGAGAAATGGCTTATATTTCAGTATTGTTTAGGGAGAGGATTTTAGAATTTAATTTATTGGTGTTTTGTGATTTTTGTGGAGAATATAAGCTTTGTTTTCTTAGGACTGAGGAGGAGTTGGGCATTTGATAGTCAGATTTCTATAGAAGTGAATGCTTCTTTTGTGATTTGTTGGAGATATATTAAGCTGTCAGAAGACTGGACTAATGTAGAGTCATCTGCATATTAGAAAGGGGAGGTCTGACAGAAGGATGTATGAAGGTCATTAATAAAGATATTAAAAAGGAGAAGTCCAAGAATTATGCCCTGTGGGAAAACAGTGGTATTGGGCAGGTAAGGAAATAGAAACTTTTGCCATTTTACTAATTGCTGTCTGCGTCCTAGATAACTATTGAAGCAGTTGAGTGAAGGGCAAGAAATGCCAATAGTGGACATTTGAAGTAGGGGGTGAGCGACTGTATCAAATGCCTTGGATAGGTTCATCATCATCATCAGCCCCCTTTTTTGGGGTATTGTGTTAACTGTCACCATCTCTCTTGATTCAGTGCCACACTCCTGCCTTCTTCAATACTCGTGCCTAACTGTCACAGATCTTCTTTCACACAAACCATCCACCTCTTTGCTGGACATCCTTGCTTCCTCTTATCTTCTTCCTGTCTGTCCCAAATCTTCCTCACCAGATTGTCTTCTGCTTTTCTGCATGTGTCCAAACCACCCTAATCTGTTCTCTTTGATCTTTTCTGCAATTGGAGCTACTTTGGCTTCTGCTCTTATGTCCTCATTTCTTCATCTGTCCCACAGTGTGCATCCTACCACCCTTCGCAGGCACGTAATTTCCATCACCTCTAGCTTCTTCAACTGTTCTGACTTTACTGCCCAGGTTTCTGTACCATACAGTAGTACTGGTCACACCACTGTCTTATACACTTTACTTTTCAACTTCTTTGGGATTCTTCTGTCACAGACTACACATGACACTCTATGCCAGTTGGCTGCAGCCCCTCTGATTCTAGCTTTGACCTCTTCATTCAGACTTCCCTTCTCCTCAACCACCCTCCAGATACTTGAAGCTGTTTACCTGTTCCACTGTCTTCCCTTCTATCTCTATTCTCAGCTTCTTCTGACTTCCCCAGTTTGCTGCCATTACCACAGTCTTATCTGTGCTTAGTTTCATCCCATGTGCCTTCAATTTTGCAGTCTATTCTCCTAACCTTTGGTGAAGTTCTAGCTCAGAGTCTGCCTGTAATGCCACATTGTCTGCATTCAGCAACTTTGCTGATCTGTTCCCTCTGACCTGTTTGCTAATGTAGTCCATCACCATTATGAACACCAGTGGGCTCAGAGATGAACCCTGGAGTACACCCAGTCCCACTTGGAGCCCCTCTGTGAGGCCGAACACTGTTCGTACTTGAGTCATTGGGGCCTCGCACATAGCCTACACTAATTCTACCAATGTTTCTGGGACTTCAAACCACTACAGTACTGCCCAGATCAGCTTTCTTGGGACCTTGTCATATGCTTTCTCCAAGTCTAGGAATGCCCAGTTAGACTCTGTACTCATCTCTAGCTTCTTCGCAAGTACCTGTCTCACTGAAAACATCGGGTCAGTTATGCTGCATCCTGATCTGAATTCAAACTGCTCATCTCCCATCTTACATTCTACTACTCTGTGTTTCCATTTATTAATCACCATCTCCAGAACTTTCATGCAATGTGATAGGAATTTGATGTCTCTGTACTGCCCACAGTTGTGGATGCCCCCTTTGTTCTTGCATACTGGCATGAGTATGCTTATTCTCCAGTCATCCAGGCTATGCCTTTCTTTCCACACTGTTATTAGTACCCTGAGGAGCCACTTCTCCCCCATCTCACCCAGCATCGTTATCATATCTGCTGTGCCCTCATCTCAGCCTGCTGCTTTCCCTAACTTTATTTTCCACAGTGATGTTTTTACTTCTTCTAGGATGGGCTCCTCTTCTTCTCTCATCATAGGCTGTGCCTGGGGCAGTACAGCTTCTGTGAGGTTTTCTTCATTCAGAAGTTGCTGGAAATACTCCTTCCACCTGCCTTTGATGTCCTGTGGACTGGTAAGCAGGTTGTTGCTGGCATCCCTTATGAAGGGTGTCTGACTGTCTTCTTTATCTTTCTGTCTTTGCCTTACAACCTGATATAGTTTCTTTGTGCTCCTTACTGAGTCACTTTCCAGAAGTTTCTACAGTGCCTCTGATACCCTCTTCTTTGCTATTGGAACTTCTTTCTTAGCTTCTTTGTTAGCCAACCAGTAGTCCTTCCTAGTCTGGTCAGTCTTTTCTATCTCCCACTTCTTCCTGCACTCTTTCTTTCTTTTGATGACTTCCTGGACTTCTGCATTCCACCACCAGCTTTCCTTATGTACCTTATTTCCATACCTGGCTGCCACATATCTTTTCTGTAGTTCTAACACATGCTGTTTTTAGGCACTGCCATTCTTGTTCAACTCCACCTATTTCCTCATGTTCTTGTAGTGCTAGTGCCCTGAACTGTTGTACTTTTTCTCCTGTCTAAAGTCTTCTCTGACTACTGCTTGCAGCTGATTGTGGCAACTAGTGGTTTATGCTGTGGGCTGACTGTTTCAATGGGGTTGACTTTGCAGTCATGGATTCTACCCCAGTGCCTTTTCCTTACTAGGAGGAAGTCTACCTGAGTTGTATGCTGGCTACTCTAGTATGTGATCTTGTGACTGTCTCTCTTTCTGAACCGTGTGCTGGATACTATTAAGCCATTTGACAGACAGAAGTCTAGAATGGCTTCTCCTTCTTTATTCCTATTTCCCCACCCATGCAGACCGAGGCAGTCCTCATATCCTGTTCTGTCTGTCCCAATATGTGCATTCAGGTCACCCAACACCAATTCATGTTTCCTGCTTTATCTAGTAGGTCCTGCAACTGCTGTCTGAATGCACTCTTTTCCTCACTATCACAACCCTGCTGTGGGGCATAGGCTGAGATTATGAACACTGCCCTATCATTACACTGGAGTCTGATTGCCATGAGTCTGTCATTAATTGTGGTGATATCCCTCACTGCCTTCTGAAGCTTCTCTCTCACCACAATTCCTACACCATTTCTAGCCTGTTCCTCTCCTGAGTAGTACAGTCTGGATCCCAAGCCAAGTGGCTTTGCTGCATTGCCCTTCCATCCCGTCTCTTGGATATATAGCCTCCTCCGTATCATCATGTCATCCACTTCCAAGCTGCATCCTGTCAGTGAACCTGCATTAAGGGTAGCAATTGTCAGTTCATGTTTGGCAGGTTGGTTGGTTTTATGCCCAGCTTTTGCTCAACAGAGCTATCCCAGGTAACCAAGGCTGGGCAACTAGACAATGGCCGGCCAGTAGCTTATTGAAGCCCAGAGCTGCTGGGCTTTATGGCGGGCACACACTGGCCAATAGGTGCACATATACCCCTCCCACCATTAGCAAGGGACCCTGGCGTAGGTCAGAGTAGGCTGGGTCCTCAACCCACTTATCACCGGTAACTACCCATGCCCATTTTGGCGACATTAGTCAACATGACTGAATCACATAGAGCTATATTTTACACCGTTGAGTGGCTAGCCCTACCACAGCATGCAGTCTGTGATATGTGTTCTCCTATCTTGAGGATACTGTGCACCGCAGTAGATGCCCAAAGCGGTTGGTCTGTACAACTCTTCCCCCAACAGGGCACCATGTAGAGTCTGTGCTGCTGCTGCCACAGCTCTATTCATTGGTGAGTTTGAGATGGAAGCAATCAGCATGTTTTTCGGACATGGGAGAAACCCACGGAGACACAGGGAGAATGTGCAAGCTCCAAGCAGGCGTTGATCGGAGGTCAGGATCAAACCTTGTACTTTGTGCATGGGAGGTGAAGACTTTAACCATTATACCAGCTGGTCTTGGATTGGTTTAGGAACAGAAAAGAGAGAAGTTTGCTAGTGTCTATATCTTTATTTATGTTGTCATTGAAGGACAGTATGTCAGTGGTTGTGCTGTGGGCAGGTCTACAGCAGTGTTGGGCAGATGTAAGTAGTTGATTTTGAAGAAGGTAGTGAAGAAGTTGTTTGTAGACACATTTTTCTAGTAGTTTGGAAAAGGAGATAATATTACCACTGGATGAAAGTTTGATACTTTAATTGAGTTTCCATATTTGTAGAGAAGGATGATATAAACTGTTCCAAAGGTTTGAAATATATGTTTCTTGGATTGTTCTGTTAATTAGTATGCTTACTGGGTAAGTTATTGATTCAGCAGCTAGTTTAAGGTTTTCTGCAGGGAGGTTATCAGCAGACTATAATGATAGTAGGGACAAGGTGTAGGATAAAGCCAGGTGTGCTGTGTGTTGTTGAATGTGGAGGTGGGTCTTGGAAAAAAGATGACGGATAGGTATTCTGGACCTTAAAGGATGAAGAGTGCTGTGTTGTGTCTGTAGTAGCTGTGGTATTAGTGGAAGTTGTGGTTGCTGGGGACAGTGGATTGGGAGACAGTGGTGAGTTTTTAGTAAGTGATGAAATGCTGTGAGAAAGTAAGTATTAAATATAACAGCGACTTGTAAGAAGGAGCTTTCTGGAGACAGATTAGGGTCTGTTTTTGAGATGGGATTTAATAGGAATCTAGTAAAAGCCCAGAACTTATTTGGATTTTGTTTATTGATGGTTTGTACATTGATATAGAAATGCTTCTTGTCATAGGTGTTGCTTTTTTTGACAAGGTTGTGCAATGTCTGAAGATTGTCAGGTTTTAAGTCTTTTGTTTTCTGCCATTTTTTCCAGGCTTTAGCTCTGTCTGTCATGAAGTTTTTAGTTTATAGGTTCATAGGTTCATAGGTTCATACTAGGCTATCTGCCCTAGGGCATTTGTAAGCCTAGCCAGAGTGTGTCTGGCTTTTGCCACCCATTTTACATGAATTTTACTATGCCCTTTTTTGAGGTTAGTTTACTGTGCCTCTGTCTAACAGTGACACAGAAGTGATACCCGGGGTAAACCTACGATCTCCCATCCACTCATCAAGATTCCTCTTGAAGAGAGTCAGTGAGGGACTCTGCCTAACTTGGACTGGGATTTTATTCCAGAGTGAAGGGAGCCTCTGGGTTACGAATCTGTTCCTCCAGTATGTCTTATTTATTTCAGTGCTGAGGTTCAAGTCCCTCGAGCGTGTAGCTCGATGGTATTTGGATTTTCTAAGGTGCAGCATGTCCATTAATTCTGGGCTGGACATGGCTTTATACGTTAGGCACAGATCACCTCTAAGCAGGCGGTATGCAACAGAGTAGAGCTGGAGTTTCTTTAACCGGGCAGTATATGGCATCTGTCTGAGCCCTTTGATCCTCTTGGTGAAATACTTTTGGGGTCTTTCTAGTTGCTGCAGGTGTCTGGTGAGGTACATCCCGAAAGGGGCATTGTACTCAATTATGGGCCTGATGAGGGATGAATAAAGAGGCACAATGACCTCTCCTGATCTAGATGTGAATCCCTTCATGATTAGGTGGGCTATATAGAAGGTTTTTCTAACCACTTTGGCCACGTGGTTGTCAAATGAGAGATTGCTATCAACTTGGGTCCCCAGGTCCCTAATTACTTCTTCCATACTTAATGGATTACCACCTATGTGGTAATTTGGGGCACTTTGTTTTTGCTAAAGGGGATGACTATACACTTTTTGGCATTTAGCTTGAGGCCATGGCTCTGGCACCAGTTATCAGTTTCTATGAGACCCTTTTGGAGGATGCTTGTGTCAGCTGGGGAGTCGATTATGGCACCCAGTTTGCAGTCATCTGTGAACTTGGTCAGCCACAGTCCTTCCATGTTGGCCTGTACCTCCGAGAAATATATACCAAACAAGAGAGGTCCCAGGACTGAGCCCTGTGGGATGCCACTTGTAACTGGTTTGGAGTCTGACATGGCTCCAGCAATTCTGACCATGTGGGTTCTGTCCTTGAGCCAGTTTGCAACCCATCTAGTGACATAGGGGTTTATATTTAAGCTGGAGAGCTTATCTATGATGCCCGAGTGAGGTATTGTATCGAAGGCCTTCGCGAGGTCCAGGTAGGCTGTGTGGACCACCTTCCCCTCGTCAATGGCCTTGGTGACTGTTTCAAAGAAATCAACCAGGTTTAAGAGGCAGGATCTTCCCTTAACAAAGCCGAACTGGGTAGGATCCAGGGTCTGTAGGTCCCCAATATCTTTATTTATGAGTTCCATGATGATCCTCTCCATAGCTTTGCAGACCAAGCTAGTCAGGCTTATGGGGCGATAGTTTCCAGGATCCGTTGAGGCACCACCTTTGTGGAGAGGGACCACTGTTGCTGTACGCCACTCTTTGGGTACATAACCTGTAGTAAGGCTGAGATTGAACAGTAGCTTTATTTTGGGGTTCAGCTCTTCTTGGAGTTCATGTAGGACGCAGCCTGGGACACCGTCTGGTCCCATTGATGCTGTGTTTTTTGCTTTTGAGAGGGCGGCTCTTACCTGAGCATCAGAGATGTCAGGGGGGCAGCCCTCTGCTGGGATAGATATTTGCTCTTTTGGGGGGGAGGGGGAAGAAATTTGCTCTGAACCTGTCAGCCAGGATGTTGGCAATGTTTGTGGGTTCAGTGTATTTTTTGTCATTTTGGACTAATTCTGAGCATATCTGGGAGTTCCCACCTAGGTTCCTAACATAACTAAAGAAAGCCTTGTGATTATCTTTAATGTCTTGTGCAATTTTTCTCTCGAAGCTGGCCTTAGATGATTTTATGAGTGCCCATAGTTTTTTGCTAATACTGATCAGAGATGCTTTCCCTTTTAGGGATTTTGCTCTACCATGTAGTAGCTTCCTCCTTCTATTGTATAGTTTGTTTATGGCTGGGGTCCACCAGACAGGACGCCTGCCTTTGGGGGATTGAGTCTTGGTTTTATTTGGGATTGCGTGATCCATGCATTCCTGAAGGTGTTTATAGAATGCATTTATAAAGGATTCTGCGGTCTGAGCCGTATTTTCCACAGGCCCGGGGGCTTTGAAGGATTCTACCTCGGTTTTGAGGAGTGTGAAGTTTGCTTTAGAGAAGTTTTTCACTATGGTTTTCTGGGCAGGGGGTGGGGTCGGGATGTGGATATCCAGTGAGATTAATTTATGGTCTGATCTTAGCAGTGAGGGATACACTTCTGGTCTGGAGCATAGAGTCCCCATGTTGGTGATGATCAGGTCCAGTATGTTTTCCCCTCTTGTGGGAGTGGTGACAAGTTGTTCCATAGCATTTGAGTTTATAAATTTTAGGAACCTTTGGGTTAGGGTGTTGGAGATAGAGTAATGCTCCCAATCTATGTTTGGGTAGTTGAAGTTGCCCAATATAATGGTGTTTGGAGAGACCTTCATATTTTCCAGTGTTCTCAGGAAGGCCGAGTGGGGTTCCTGGGTTTGGGAGGGTGGTCTGTAGCAGGCTATAAACTGGAAGGCAGTTTTACCCATTGTCAGTTGCACATGAATAGTCTCCGATGCTTCGTGCTGTGCTACCAACCTGGAGGTGTGGGTATCTTTGACGAATATTGATACTCCCCCTCCTTTTGTGGTTCGGTCCAAGTTTTGGGACCAAAAAGCATGGTATGAGGTATAACCTGGTAGTGCTGGGGTGCTTTCGGGAGCCTTGAACCAGGTTTCTGTTACTGCACAGATATCGATGTTCTCCATGCTAAGGAGAATTTCGAGTGCGTGCATCTTGAGGTTTAGACTTCTGGTGTTGAGTAGCATTACTCTTAGTTTCTTATCCCTTGTGATACCTATGGAGGTGAGTTTGTCTTTTGAGCCTTGCCTAAAAATGGCACTATGGGGGTGGCAAGAGCCTTTGCCAATATCTGAAAGCCCAGGGGTGACAGGTGCAAGCCGTCCCTAGTGAAGCAACAAGGCTTGTCGAGCATGTCATCCCAGGCTGACAGGCATTGGATCCCCTTTGAATTACACCAGTACGTAAGCCAATTGTTGAAATTGATCATCTTGTCTTCATATTGTGGCATCATTCTTGGTGAGGGTAAGATGCTACTCAAGGTCAGGGTCATACCGGCCTGGGCTACATGCTCAGAGAGTTCCTCTATGTCTCTTTTCATGTAGTCCAGGGAGGTATGGCTCAGGTCATTCACCACAGCATGGACAATGACTGAGTCATATTTGTACTTGCCTTGGAGTGACCTGAGTGCTTGTGTTATGTGGCGGATCCTAGCACCTGACAGGCAGCTCACTGTGACCTTCTCCTTGTTCAGCCTGGTGAGCGGGACATCAGTGTGCCTGACGATAGAATCACCTATTACAAGTGTATCAGGTGTGTATTTTAGCCTTAAGGGCTGTGATTGTTTGGCACACTGGCTTTGTGAACTATGTGTTGCATGTGTTTTGTTTTGGGGTAGCGGTTGCTTGGATGTCTGCTTTGGAGGTCTCTGCTGCTTAGGCAGATTTTTATTTAGAGCGTCCGAGTATGTTTTTGTGTGTTTATGTGTTTGGTTTGCTGTTGTGGTAGGTCTATGTGAGACTGGAATTGTAGTGAGTGTGGTTACCGTCTCCTCCTGACTGGTTATGCCAGTACTGAGTTGAGAGAGCTTAGCCTCCAGTTTGGCTATATGGTTGCATCTCTCACATATGTTGTAGCTTGTTGGGAGGAGGAGAGGGTTGTCTGTGTACATGAGGCAGTTGTAACATTGCCTCAAGATTCCCAGATTCACCAGCTGGACCGGAGAGGAGATTGACATCTAACCTTTGGACATGCTAGAATAGTATTGGGAATTCCTTTATAATTTTAAAAAAGGGCCAATGGGGAACAAGGTACTCAAGGGGAGTTTGTAAGGGTATAGTGCTTTTAATTTTTTAGTGCTGACTTATATAATTGCTTTAGTGAGCAAGTGCTAGGCTTTAGATTAGGAATAGGGTGTTTCTTTTGAGAGCTAGAGCAGTTCTAAGGGAAAAAGTGAAGAGCAAGAAGTTAACAGCTTCATCCAATGGAAGTGTTTTTACTGGTGATCAGTTCATGGCTTGTAAAATTTCATTTAAAGACTTTTGGTTCGGTTTAGGTAGGTTACCGCTTTTTGGCATGGTGGGTAGTCATTGTATATGTAAAGGATGGAAGATGGTCGCTAAGGCCACTGGGGAGATAACCAGCAGTGATGAATTTACATTGATTTGATACCAGTAACCAGTCAAGGATTCTACCCTTATAATTGTTTTTATTCCAGCTTGTTGGGGTAGTAATTTGTTGAGTAAATCCATGTAGATTTCTACTAGAGGAAGGGTAGTCTGACATCAGTTGCTGCCAGTCTATGTTTATCTCACCTAGGATTATGGTTTCATTTGAGATAGTGTTATTTATCCATGATAGTATGTTCTCAAGAATAGAGATACTGTTGCAAGTGGGAAGGTAGACTGCTATGTTGCAACTTTTTTGTCCTTTTTATGAGTTAATATGTTCATAGTTATATACTAGGCTAACAAGCACCAGGGTTTTTATAAGATTAACTTTTTAGTACAACCCAATTATGACCCATGTATTATGGGTGTTTATTAGGAGGGGGTATGCTAGTTTGGAAGTTTCTAGAGGTTATTGGGAGGGCTATGTTAGTTAGTTAGTTGAGCATTAGTGTCTGCCTCTGTCTATCAGGGATATGGGGGCCAGACCCAGGGTGAATTTCCAATTTCCCATCCATTGCTCAATGATACGCTTAAATAAGGTTAGGGGTGGACTCTGCTTCACATGGATGGGGAACTTGTTTCGGAGCATGGGGATCCTCTGAGATACATATCTGTCTAATAAACATGTCTTATTTATGTCATGTCATAAGGACAATTTTAATCTTTGGATCTAGTGGTTCTGATGTTATTCATTTTGTGGATGAACAAAATGTCCATCAGAGCTTGATCCAAGGATGCCTTGTATGCCAGGAATAGATCAGCTCTCAGTAACAGTAGAAGACAGAGTACAGAGATATGGCTTTAAGGTGTTTTGAATAGGACAATGTATTTATTTCTTGGATTCTACTGATAAGGAACCTCTGTGGGCATTTCAGCTGTTTCATATGTTTGGTCAGGTACATACCAAAGGGGGCGTTATACTCAGTGATGGGTCTGATAAACACCAAATAAAGGGGCACTATGACTTACTTGGACCTGGATGCCATGCCGTTCTTATAAGTTGGGTGGAATAGAATGATTTTCTTACTAACTTGGCCACATCTTGGTCAAAGTCCAGATTACTGTCTGTGACATCCCTACTCTGTGCCAGTAATCAAGGAGCCTGAATCCTCACCACTGACACTGGAGAAGAACATTCACTTGGAACAAAAATGGATACACTCAGTATTTCCAGATGCAGACCTCTCTACGGCAAGCACAGTTTCCCATAAGAGCACATAGTTAACACACTCAGCTCAGGGTCTGAGTTTCTCTGTCTATCTCTCCCCAAGTCCCCAATAAGGCTTCCCACTGGCACAGCTGTAGGGTTAGGTCCTCAGCCAAATGCCCAAGCCAAGTTCTCCAGCACCCTCTGTATGAAACCAGTGCTTCATGTCCCTGCCCCAAGTAGATGACACACACACACACACACTCTTTGAGATTTAATTTTCACACACACAAACACACACACACACACACACACACACACACACACACACACACACACACACACACACACACACACACACACACACACACACACACATGAAAGGCTGGCACAGATTACCTGCTCTACTAACTTTGCCCAGACTATAAGGTAGATTCACTGCCACCAGTCAATTACTATAGGTCTCCTAAAAGGGTATCCAGTTATACTGAATGGAATTAATATTAATACAAATGGTCTTCTTCTTTCGGCTGTTCCCATTAGGGGTCGCCACAGCAGATCATCTGTTTCCATTTCTTCCTGTCCTCTGCATCTTGCTCTGTCACTCCAACCACCTGCATGTCCTCTCTCACCACATCCATAAACCTTATCTTAGGCCTTGCTCTTTTCCTGTTACCTGGCAGCTTCATCCTTGGCATCTTTTTCCCAATATACTCTGCATCCCTCCTCAGCACATGTCCAAACCAACATAATCTTTCCTCTCTAGCTTTGTCTCCAAACCTTCCAACCTGGGCTGACCCATATAACATAGCTGGTCTCTTTGCCCTGTTATATACCTTCCCTTTCACTGTTACCGGTACTCGTCTGTCACAAATCACTCCTGACACTCTTCTCCACCCACTCCATCCTGCCTGTACTCTCTTCTTCACCCCTCTTCCACACTCACCATTACTCTGAACTGTTGATCCCAAGTATTTAAACTCATCCACCTTCACCACCTCTACTCCCTGCATCCTCACCATTCCTCTATCCTCCCTCTCATTCACACATATACATTCTGCCTTAGTCCTGCTGAGCTTCATTCCTCTTCTCTCTAGAGCATATCTCCACCTCACCATGGTCTCCTCCACCTGCTCCCTACTCTTACTACAGATCGCAATGTCATCTGCAAACATCATAGTCCACAGGGACTCCTGTCTGATCTCGTCTGTCATCCTGTCCATCACCATTGCAAATAAGAAAGGGCTCAAAGTTGATCCTTGATGTAATCCCACCTCCACCTTAAACACATCCATCACTCCCACCGCAGACCTCACCACTGTCACACTACCCTCGTACATATCATGTACCACTCTTACATACTTCTCTGACACTCCCAACTTCCTCATACAATACCACAACTCTTCTCTAGGCAGCCTGTCATATGCTTTCTCTAAGTCCACAAAGACACAAGGCAACTCCTTCTGACCTTCTCTGTACTTCTCAATCAACACTCTCAGAGCAAACATTGCATCTGTAGTGCTCTTTCCTGGCATGACACCATACTGCTGATCACTAATCATCACCTCCCTTCTTAACCTAGCTTTGAATATTCATACAAATGGCAATGTTGACCAAACAGCCAGGGTTTCAGGAGTGGCCATGGTTGTTACCAAATAAATATATGCAAGTACTCTCAAAGCTTAAATATTTTCTAAAAGGACCAGCTACAATTAAATGTTTAAATATATTTAATAATAAATAATAAAAGAACATGAAAATGCAAAATATCTATTTACAGTAAACACCAGAGTTTCACTCACAGGACATATTAAAAGTAACACAGCTGAAAAGATTCACATAGTTACAAAAAAAATACTTAATTATTCTCACTATATTTTCCTGACTGATCTAGAGAATCGCTGTCCTTACTTATTAGAGCAAGGCAAGATGAAGTAGGGGGAGGATCCTTCTGTCAGGTTCCAAGAAACAGACTGCCCAGTCTGACTGAGACACTTTTTCAGTATAATATTTAAATATTATTTCTGTGATAGCTCATAGAATGACATCACATCTGGTCATCTGACTCTGTTTCCCACACTATTACCAACACTAGAAGCTGCTAGGATTTTAGCACCTATGTGTTACCATACATGCAAATAGAGCTTTGTTCAGATCTGGTGCAGGTCCTGGACATCATAAAACAATTTCAAAACTCTACCTTTCCAGAGTAGCAATTAGCTCCCTGTTAGAGACAATAAAGAGGCTTTCTAATACTTGCTTTTCCAGACATTTTGTCTTTGGCTGCAACCTGAACTGTAAGATGCAATCTTTATGGTATAATTTAATTTCAATTATTTCTCAAAGTCAGGTGGATTGAGATTAACCTCTTCTCTTCCATTATCTTCTGTTACAATATATACATTTAAACAGTTACAATAATGCATGTACATTTCTTTTTTTCCAGCAGGGCACACTGTTGATACATTTTTAACATAAGCAACTTTACAAATACATTTTCAACACAAGCGTCTGTACAAATCAGTTTGATATTCAAATAACATATAATTGTTTACTGGATTCCAGTTAGCTGTGCTGGCATATGTTACACATCCACTGCCCTACTTCTCCTGGCATAGCTGGCAGTACCTCCTACTGTCTACATATGTTCTCATATCCCTGACAACTGGGTCAACTCCTAGGAGTGTCTTATTGATGGAGCAATTAGCCCAGGTGGCAGGTTTACCAAAAGGCACAATAATGCATACCTTGGCATTGAGATTTAGTCTGTGACTTTGCCACCAGTCATTTGTCTATGATAGACCCTCTTGTAAGATGTTTGTGTTATGGGGGATCTATGATAGCTCCCAATTTACAGACATCTGCAAACTTGGTCAGCCAAAGGCTCTTGGCATTAGCCTTTACCTCAAAGAGTTAGATGCCAAATAGGAGTGGTCTCAGCATGGAGCCCTGAGGTACCCCACTAGTGACTGGTCTCTTAATAGAGGTTATATCACCAATTCTGACTTCCTTTGTCCTGTCTGTGAGCCAGCTGGCAATCCAGAGAGTTATGTACAGGTTTATGACAAGTTTGGTAAGTTTGTCTACTATATCCAGGTTGGGTATTGTATCAAATGCCTTAGTCAGTCCAGGTAGGCAGTATGTACTGTTTTTCCCTCATCCATTGCCTTGGCGACCTTCTCAAAGAAGTCCACTAGGTTTAGTAGGCATGATCTTCCCTTGACAACGCCAAGCTGAGTTGGATCCAGTGTCTGAGGGATGCCTTTGTTGATCATTTCCATGCTAATTGATTCCAAGGCTTTGCATAATAGACTAGTTAGACTAATAGGTCTGTAGTTTTTAGGGTCAGTTGATGGTCCACCCATATGAAGTGGGATAATCATTGCAATCCTCCACTCTCATGTTACAAAGCCTGTTTTGAAGTTATAGTTGAAAAGTGACTCAAGTGGTCCTAATAGGTCACATTTCCAGTTATTTAGGAGGCATCCAGGGATATTGTCAAGCACACTGATGTGTGTTGCCTATGAGGCTTTGGACATAGCTGCAGGAGGACTTGTGGTTGTCCTTAGCCTGTGAGGCTATCTTGACCTTGTAATTGGCCTTGTTAGACTTCATTAGCCCTCTTTGTTTTCTTTTTTTTTATTTAGAGAGAGAGCTTCATATGGGGGTTGCTCTCTTCTTTTTTTAGCCATTTTTTTTTTTTTTTTGTTACCATTTATTTTAAGGTTAATTAGAATGGTGGTTTTTGTGGTTTGTTTTTTTTCTTTTTTTAGTAGGTAGTGTAGCCTCCAGCCTTACATCATTGTACATGTTCTGTGTACATGTTCTAACTGAAACTGCATAGATATTGTGAACTCATGGTTGGGAGAGGATTACTGAGTTTATTTTTATATTGTAGGAGTCAGCTTTGTGGTCTGTCTCATATTGGTGATTACCAGGTCCAGTATGTTTGAACCTCAGGTTCTATTCAGGGTTAAAGTCTCCCATGAATATGGTATTTGGTTTAATGGTGAGTGTCTCCAGTAGGTCTAGTATGGGTTTACCAATGAGCAAATGCACAGTGTGCTATAGTAATGGTTCCTTTCCCCACTGTAGTGCGATCTCGGAGTTAGAATAATAAAGTGGGGGGTGTTGGGGGCGCAGTCCCCACATGGGGGGTGTAGGGGGGCTTGCCCCCCTGCTTTACACTTCGTTTTTTTTTCGACATTAATGTTCGAAAAACAGCAAATATGCTTTTCAATTTGCTGTTTTCAAACATTAAGGACTGTCAACATTTTCATTTTCTTTGTTTCGAGTCACTCATATGAGCACTCGAACCACTGTGATTCGAGGTTTTAAAGGTAAACCCTAGTATGAGCTATTGGATTCTAGGGACATAGAGAGTAACCTATAGCTTGCTAGAATATGGTATGAGACTTTGGCTATGGTGATTGGCACACAGATAAATTCCAGGGCATTGTCCTATTTAACCAACGTAGAGTTTTGCTTGCTGCTAATATACATTGAGACTCCTCCATCCCTTTCTGTGCAGCTGATGGTCTAAATGTGTGGACGGCACTGAAGCCTTGCACTGCTGGAATACTTTCTGCAGATTTAAACCATGTCTCTGTAACAGTACAAATGTCTATTTTCTCTGGAGTGAAGAAAGCTTCTTGGGTGTGTAGTTTCTTTTCTAGGCTCTAGCATTCTGCAGTAAAACCTTTAGGTTTCTTTGGGTTTTATTTGCTATACTGGTAGTATTGTCAATTTGGTATAGCCTAAAAAAGCCTCTGAGGAGGTGGATACATTTTTAGCCAATATTTAGAAGCCTAGAATTGACAGATGCAGACCATCCTTTGCAAAGCAGCATGGTCTGTTAACCACGTCCTCCCATGCTGACAAATATTGATTCCCCCTGGAAGGACACCAGAAACTAGGCCAATTATTGAATTCAATCATCTTTGGCACATATTGTGACATCATCCTTGGTGATGGTAGAATGCTGCTCAGTTTAAGGCACGTACTTGCCTGAGACACATATTCAGAGAGATCAACAATCTCTCATCATATAGTCCAGAGAAGCGCATATCAGTTTGTTAACTCCCACATGGACTATGCTAGAATCATGCTGGTATCTGTGGTGTAGTGACTTCAGTGCATGTGTAACTTGGCAGATCCTGGCTCCAGATAAGCAACTAACCATTATATTCTCCTTGTTCAATCTGATGAGTGTGGCATCTTTTTGACATACAACTGAGTCCCCTATGACACCAGTTCTGGCTAATGACTTATGGGCTTTACTCTTGGGGCTCCATTGGCTGTAGAAGTATGTGTGTTATTTGGTGCTGCTTTTTGTTTGGGCTTTAGAGATTGGTGAGGATAGGCATTACCATTTATTAGCTTAGGAGGTCTTTGAGGTTTGGGAAGATTGCTTTTTAATGCCTCAGCATAAGTTGGTCCATGTATCAGTGAACACCATTTGTAGAAGATGTAGTGTGTGTGTGCTTTTGACAACTTTGCTTGTATGTGAGATTTTTGCCTCTGGTGAAATTATAAATGTGCATCTCTCTCATACTGTGTTTTTTAAGGATTAATTGGTTGTCCATGAACATTAGACAATTGCTACATTTTCTTACGATGCACATATCTACCAAGTTGGCTATGGAGACATTTGGAGATTGTATATCCATGTTGTCTGGTGTTTGGGTGGGCTGTTGTAGGTCATGGAGTGTGTTATACAGAGGTCTCCTTGGGTTGTCTGTGCGGTTTGGCACTATACTAGGTTAGATTGTGCTAAGATTTGATAGTAATGCTGTTTAATGTGCAGACTTACTGCTCTAAACTTGTCTCCACACAAAGGCATTGTTTTATCTACACAGGGTTCACTTCTAAGACAAGTTTTAGAGATACAATTAAAATTCTGGGCATATGTGTCTGTATAGGGCACTGTTAACCTCTTGATGTTAAATCATCAAGAAAGATTGCTTGCAAGTGTAACGCAACAACAGAAATATGTAAACAAGTAATAAGCATTTCCAAATTATGGAACTGTGGAATGCAGCTAGTGAGTTGGGTAAGAGTGTAGTGGTATATTATAACAACACCACTTCCTTTTTTAGAGATCTCTCTTGTGTAGCTATGCTATAGCCAGGAGGGAGAATTTCTGTTTCATTAATAGAAGGTTTAAGCCATGTTTCTGAAATAGTTAGACTGTCTAGGGTATATGAAATACACTGACACTGAAGATATGAGATTTTATTATGGACACTGGAAAGGTTTAATGTAATTATGCTCAGAATATTTTGAGGGAGAAGGTGGTGGAAGAGATGGTCGTTTGTGGGTTGAGCTTTGAGGGGTTTGTTGTGAATGCCAGATTTGTAAGAGTTATGGCACTGAGGTTGGTAGGGAAGAATGGGAGACGTGGGAGTTGACGATGGTGTTGGGGAGGGTCCTTGGTTAGGGTGGATGTGCTAAGTTTGTTCAGCAGAAGCACACTGTGATAGAAGGGTGGAGGGATGTTGAAGGGAGGTTACATGTACATAAAGGTCTTTAGTTTATGAGTATGTGATACATTTATATACTGCTTTGGATTCTGTTGCTGGTATTCACTGAATTGATGAGGAATTTAATGTAGAGTTTTGGGAGCAGCAAGAGGAGTTAGATAATGCTCTGAGGCAAATTTGCAATGATATCTCGCCAGGAATAGATGACTTTGATTGTGTTTTTTGCAAGCATCATTTTGTGGGTGTGAATCAGGAGTTTCAGAGGTACTTAATGAATACTTAGATAATGCAATTTCTTAGTCTGTTATTATTGTGATTAAATTTAATTGGAAGAAAGGTAGTAATACAAATAAGATAAATGGCATCTGATAGTATCATGTAATATGAATTATATGCAAATATTACAAGTGAGACTTAGGGATGAGTTGAGTGATGTTTTGTCTGATTGTGATTTTGGTGTACCTAGTACTTGTACATAGGACATGTTGATTTTGATAAAACAGGCAGTGGATGTCATTTTGCAAGAAAAACAAGATGTTTTATTGTCATGTGATATCAGTTCTGCTTTTGATAGTTTGATTCACGATTAAGTATATGATTTATTATGTTGTTATAACATGGATGGTAGGTTTTTGTATTGTCTCCAGTCTATTTAATGCAATACTTTAGTGAATGGCTTGTTGACTGAGACTGTGAAGGTAGAAAAGAGTATACAACAAGGCTTCCCATTGAGTACGATATTGGTTAGTTTAGTTATGAATGCCATTTTTTCCTACTGAGGAAAAACATAATGATAGGTTCTTTATGGTGTCTAGAGATCTCCCTAGAGTTCCTACCTCTCTGTGTTGTAGTGATGATGTAGTTATTATAATTAAGAATAGTATTTAGATGGCCAAAGTGGCACAGTTATTAAAGCATTGTTTAGGTGCTGTATATGGTGTCTTTCTTAATGGAAAGAGGCATTTTAAATGTGGTGTCTGTGACAACGGAAAGAGATATTTTGCATGTAGTGTTTGTGACAGTGGAAAGAGACATTTTGGATGTGGTGTCGGTGACCGTGGAAAGAGATTTTTTGAATGTGGTATTCCCACTATTTGTAGGTTCATATTTTAATTCCATTATGTGGGTCATTTTGATTAATAATGTGTCTTGTGGTAGTGTGAAGTTATTGCATCCTGCTGTACTTTTAGCATCTTTGCAGTTTTATTTTGTATTGTCTAAGTTGTACAACAGAAGTAGTGACCTTTTGGAAGCTTTGTTTTATGAGAACTATAGGAAGCATTTGGATAGTTTTCATGACTGCAAATGTAAGGGAATAAGAGATAAACTGGAATTAGAGTATCAGTATAGATGATTTCTGTGAAAAATGTCTTGGGGGGGGATTTGGAGAGGGATAGGTAGTCTTGGTATGCTAACGGTTTATTTGAGTATTAGACGGTTGATGGTTCTGAGGGTCTTTCAGATATGTAACGGCATGAGGTAAGAAGGTACCATGGTCTTTATTATTGCATTCATGAATGGGGTGATTTTTTTTTTTTTGTGGCTGTTTCCCCTCCACCATCAATTGGTTCAAAAGCTACCTATCTAATAGATAATATGTAAAATGGCAAGGCTGTCACCATTCATATCTACTCAGTCTTACGGCTATTCCACAAAGTTCCATTCTCATTACCCTCTTTTTAATATTTTCATCAATAACCTGCACCCTGCCTTTTTTCCAGCCTCAATAATCCAATACACTGATGACTCTACTCTTAAATGCAAATCTAATAATTTGCCCCATCTCCACAAATAATGCAAGAAGCATTCTCCTTCATTGAGATTAGGCTCACCAATGACAACCTTCTGTTAAACCCTAATAAAATCAAACTACTCCTATTCACACCAAAAACACACACACAGTCAAAATAATAGCCTATTAAACTTTTTTCCATAAATAACTCAGAAACTGAAGTTGTTTCACACACGAAATTACTTGGCATGATTAAACATGACAAACTCATTCTTCACATTTAGAATAATATAAAAAACACCAAAACTAGGAATGCTTTACAGATGGAAAGACTTCCTAAATACAGTTACTAGAGACACCATTGCTGGCATCAACTCCTACCCACTTTGCTTAATGGAGCCCCAAGTCTCACTAAGATACAAGTGTCTCTAAAGGCAAAAATTGAAATACGGCACAACAAAACTTCAAAGTTTGCAGCAAACGACCACCACCTCGCACACCATTCTTACCACTTACATCTTGAAAGTGACTTGAACTTCTTAATTGCCTAACTATTTACAACTATTTACAATACATAAAAATTGTATCTAGGCCATCAGCCTGTCCAGCCCTAAAATCCCTTCTCCATAGCTACCACCCAAACATATCTGGTCTGAAGGCAAACAACTTCCCTCTGTACTTAAATCTAATAAAAGTACAGGACAAAACCTCTACTTCTGCTTCTTGCCAAAATCTGGAAGCCCCTACCTTTAGCCATCAGAACAAACTCGAACATTCATGCTTTTAAACATAGTCTGAAAGACTTTGGCCCTGCTCCCACTGCACCATGATAGTTTCCTCTTTCTCTTCCTCATATTCCCTTCTCCTCCCCACGTCTTCTCTGTCATTCTTATCTGTCTTTATTATAACAGCTTTTTCCCATATTATCTGACTCTTCGGAAAGTTGTACTACTTTCTGATCTTTCCTATATATGTGTATTAACACTTGAGTAGTTTAGCCACACTTCTGACATTGACTTTTACTCTAATGCACATACTGAGTTTTCTTTATGTATGGATAGACGGGCATCCTTCTTAACGTCTCCTATCCATCTCCATTATTTCAGACTCACCACTCATATAGAAAATGATTTTTCCTGCTGTATAACATTTATAAACAGAATGTTTTATTACTGTATAATGTTTTTGTAGATTAGTGTGAGGATAATTGCCCTTGTGAGCCTAACCAATTACCCTATGCAAGTATCAAACCCCACATCTTGTATTTGTAAGATAAGCACCTTAACCATTATGTTAAACTGTAGCATGCTGACATGAGTTTGTATGGTATTATGTTTCATGTAATAATTTTGTAACGTGTAATATATATGTAGAATGCTTTTATGATGTAAACTAGAGCCTCCACGGAAAATGGGTACCCTGTGGGCCCAGTTGGACTTTCCCAGTAATCAGTCAGCAATAAATAAATAATAAACAAACAAACAAAGAACTAAATAAGGGTGGCAGGCCAAAAGCTTACACAGTTAAGGATAATAGAACATATAAAGTTAATTCTGAAAAGAGATGTAACTTGGAGAACTGTGATGTTAAGTAAGATACCTAGCATATATTTTGAGGTGTATTAGAATTTTGGGGGTTGGGAGATGCTTTTCTTTTACTAGATCAGGAATGTGAAGGGTGTAAAAATTTAGAAAAAATAATATATAGAGATTATAGTAGGAGTGGGATTTAAAGACTGAAAGAGCTGATAGCATTATACTTTCATATTTGTAGTTTATATAGTTGAAGAGGTATTTAGAGGTTTTAAATACAGAAAAAAATGGGTATTTACTAATGATCTTCAACAGTTATGTTTTTGGTTGTGGAAGAAGGGGTGCTGGCTTGACAGTATGTTTTGCTTCTACTTTTTATTCATACTTTGCTTTATGTTTTGTATGATATCATTTTGTGGTCATATTATGAATTTCAGATGCATACTGCTGCATTTTTGTAATTGCACATCTATTACTAATAAATAATCCCTACTATCTTCAGCAAGATTTACCTTCACGAGGTACCACCAAACCAGGCAATGTGACCTCAGTTTAACATCTCATCTGAGGGACAGTATACTCAAGAGTACAGGGGTCTACTTCACCCTGTCAAAGGCCGACAATATCGAAGCTAATATTGTCGGCACCAAAATGTCGAAAGTGAAAGTCATTGCACGTGTAAATGGAAATCTCCGTAAAGGGAGATTTCTGTGTACTGCAATGTAATGCAGTCTTGGAGTTGGTATATTTAAGTAGCAGGGGGTGTGGGGGGGTGCAGGGGGGCTTGCCCCCCTGCATAGAGCAATTTGTGTTGTGTTTGGGTGTATTTTTTTTTGTGTGTGTTCGATGTTCGGGGGTTTCGACATTTTCATGTCGATTATTACGCTGTCGACCGTTTGAGTTTTCGACAGCGTAATATAAATGCGAGTACAGCACCCAGTTAATGCTGCACTATATTCTCAGTAGTCAACAATGAAACAATGAGTACAAGTCCTTTGGGAAGGTATAGAACCCACAGCCTTTTTACTTTCCTGCATCAAAGGCAAATGCCTTACCTGTTGAGCCACTGACATTGCTGCTGAGCAGCTGACACTCAGTGTTTTAGTTCCTAGTTTTGCCTCTTCCTCAAGTAATATTACTGTTTTGATATCATTATCTAATCACATTGGAAGCAGAGTTACTGGATTTCATTTTCATTTACAGCATTATTTCACACAGTTTTACTTTCTGCTTTTGAGATTTTAGTACTGTGAAAATAACAGTTCCTATCCTAAATCAGGGCACAGTTAAATATGAGGAAATCAGTATTGCTTTGGTCTTTGATGTGACCTTCTGGTTGTAGACAGAAACAGAAATATATTTTAAACTGGCATGAAATGTTATGCTGCCAGCCCAGCTATCTGGAATTTTGTAAATAATTCTATGTCATTTGTGGATATTGATATGATTTATACAGAACTGTATGTTATATACTGAGCTTCAAGAATGTAACCACAGCGTACCCTGCTGGAACATAAAATATTAACTTGCAAAACCTGAGAATAGTTGAGGTTAAGTTACTTTATAGCCAGGCCATAAACAAGAAATATTATCTCTCAGTTTCAATGCAGAAGCAGACACAATGTCTAGAGTTAGAAGTTGTTCTATTGTCTTGAAAGAAAAGTAATTACTAGGTTTAAAATGTAAAGTGTTTTATTGTTTTACAATTTCCAAGATCTGGCAAACATCTGAGAGGTATGCATTTTTAACACAGAGATGTTAAATCCAATTAGTTTCTGGTTTAGCCTGGGAACTAAAGGCAGGTGACAAAAAGTGATGCCTTCCAGGCTAATGCAGAAGTAAAATGTGATATTGATTTAAGAGCTCTCACAGAGACAAAGACTGTGCATTTTGTATTTTGTCTTGGACCTAGCACTCATCATCATCGTCTGTACTTCTGCTTCTGTGTTGTTCTGTAAGTAAGATTTATGGCATAGTATGTCTCTTAGATACAGATAGGAATATAGTAAAGATTAGTTTAGATGTTTTCTGTATTTATTTGAGACTACCCTGCAATGTGATTTTGAACTCTGAAGTTACTGTGTTGATTGACTGAGTATTGTCTTATTCTTTTATTATTTATTATTAAATACATTTAAACCTATGTATCTTTGTGGTTGATATTTGTGAGACATATTTAAGGTCTTAGAGTACTGCCCTATGTATTTGGTGACACTATACAGGTCACTCCTAATAGCTTGGTGCTTGGTCAAAACTACCATTTGGATTAATAGCAACATTACACAGTAGGACTGGACACCCTTAAAGGGCCTTATAGTAGCTGATAAGTAAGAGATGCCTGGTGGCTGCTGGAACTACCTTATAGTCTGGGAAAAAGGGGGCATAGCTAGGAAACCCATGTTAGCCTTCCCCAGGTATGTGTATGCTTGTATATAAATCAAATCTCAAAATGTGTGTGTGTCAGCTACTTGGGCAGGGACGCGAAACACTGGCTGGACAGAGAGGGTGCTGGAGGTCTTAGTTTAGCCACTTGGCTGAGATCTCAACCCTGTAGCTGTGCCAGTGGGGAGTCTTATTGGGGATCTGGAGAAAGAGGGAGAAACCAACCACAGACAGACTGTGCTCTCTTGTGTGCTCTTAAGGGAAATTGCACTTTACTGTGTGTGTACATGTCATCCTCCCAATGTGTACATCCCCTAGCTGTTGCCAGTGGTGAGGATTGATTACTGGGCCAGTGCAGGGGCATCACATATTAATTGGTTGGCAGTGGTGGGATATCCACTTCACATATTAATTAGTTGACAAAGGTGAGATAACATATTAATCGGCTTGTAGTGATGTAGATCTTGAATTCTTGTAGCCTGTGTACAGTGGTCACTGAAGGTGTCTGTACTCTCAATCAGCCATACAGTGAACATTCAGAGTTTCATATCACAATTATTTATTTATTTATTTTCCATTTGTTTACCGGGTTGGTCTGACTGGACACAAGGTGACCATTTCAGTGGAGGCCTGGGGAGAAAAGCTCCAAATACATAATAAAAAAATTATAAAAAATAATGAAAAAAATTATATAAACATAGCTATTTTATACAAGGAGCATAGAATATGTAAAAAGAGTAAAAATCAGAGATTTACAATTGATGCAGCATACAGTGGTAAGAATACTGAAAAACAATTAAACAAGATATTATACAACAAATATAGAATTGCTTGAACATAAATTCAAAAAGAAGTTTCCATAGATAAACAGGGTCATAAACTAGAAATCATAACTCTAAAGGTGGCCTAAACACCTGGTTCACAGTGCTATGCATTAAGTGAAACTACACAGTACACCTGTGATCTAGGGATGTTGAAAGTCAAGAACAGGTGAAATTAGTCTGGTTCTGTACAAGAACATATACAAGTTTTGAATAGGAGATCTGTTAGTAGGGATTTTAAAGTATGTTTACTATTTAGACATCTAATGTCAGGAGGTAGAGAGTTCCAGGCCTTAGCAACTGCATAGGAATAAAGAGATTGGCCTGAGCTATGTAAGCAATTTGTAACAGCCAGTAGGGCGGTATTGGAAGATCTTAGTTGACGCTCAGTATTATGGAAGGTGAGCAGACCAGAGAGGGCAGGTATTTTATTTGGCTGGTATAGCAATTGATAGGTCAGGATAAGTTGATTGTATTTTAGTAGGTTAGGGTGTTCTAACCATACTAGTTTTCTTAGGGAGAGGCAGTGATGAAAACAAAACTTAGCATTGGTTGCAAATTTTGAGATTTTATTGTAGCAGGTTGATAGTTTCAGAAGGTCAGATTTGTTTAGGTTAGTTAGAACTGGGGAAGCATACAGTAAGGTGGAGAGATAGTGATTCAGGATTCCTGTGTGAGGAAGCTCTTGCAGTGGTATAGCGAACCTAGTTTTTTTATGAACTTTGGTAATTGTTAGTGCTATATGTTTGTCAAATTTTAGGTTTTGGTCAATAGTTACACTTAGTAGCTTGGCTTGGGTTACTGGTATGATAAGGGTATTGTTGGAGGATGTTATTGAGAATGGTGAAGTAGGGGTGAAAGTTCTGGATGGGTGGAAGATCATGAGTTGGGTCTTAGATGGGTTTAGTATGAGTTGAGAGGAATTTAGCCATTTTTTTCTATATTAGTGATGGCTACCTGGGTTCTATCTTGGAGCAATTGTAGAGAGGGGGCTATGAAAATAAGGGTGGTGTCATCAGCATACTGTACTATATTAGTTTGTTGGCTAGCTGAGGGGAGGTTATGGGTAAAGATGGAAAATAGTAAGGGACCAAGAATGGATCCTTGCGGAACACCTTGTCCCACTGGGAGGAGAGGGGGGAGAGAGAGTTATAGGTTCATAGGTAGGTACTAGGCTATCTGCCCTAGGGCATTTATAAGCCTAGCCAGAGTGTATTTGGCTTCCGCCTCCCTATTAGATTAGCCTACTGTGCCTCTGTAAAGTAGGTCACAGAAGGTACCCTTTTAAGATTAGTTTACTGTGCCTCTGTCTAGCAAAGACACAGGAGAGATCCCAGGGGTGAATTTGTGATTTCCCATCCACACGTCCAAATTTCACTTGAAGAGGGTCAGCGAGGGGCTATGTCTAACATGAATTGGGATTCTATTCCAGAGTGAGGGGAGCCTCTGGGAAATGAATCTGTCCCTCCAGCATGTCCTATTTATTTTTGTGTTGAGGTTTAGGTCCCTGGAGCATGTAGCTCTAAGGGACTTGGATTTTTTGAGGTGGAGCATGTCCATTAATTCTGGGTTTGACATGGCTTTGTACGTCAGGCATAGATCGCCTCTGAGTAGGCGGTAAGCAACTGAGTAGAGCTGGAGTTTCTTTAGTCGAGCTGCATAGGACATCTGTTTGTAGCCCATGATCCTCTTGGTGAGGTACTTTTGGGGTCTCTCCAGTTGCTGCAGGTGTCGGGTAAGGTACATCCCAAAAGGGGCATTGTATTCAATTATAGGCCTGATGAGTGATGAGTAGAGGGGCACAATGACCTCTCTTGATCTAGATGCGAACCCTTTCGTGATAAGGTGGGCTATATAGAAGGTCTTTCTAACCACTTTGGCAACATGATTATCAAAGGAGAGATTACTATCTACGTTGGTCCCCAAATCTCTAATTACTTCTTCCATATTTAATTGATTACCACCTATGTGGTAATTTGTGGGCACCTTGTTTTTCCCAAAGGGGATGACTATGCACTTTTTAGCATTTAGCTTGAGGATGTGGCTCTGGCACCAAGCATCCATCTCTGTGAGACCCTTTTGGAGGATGCTTGTGTCAGTTGGAGATTCGATTATGGCCCCCAGTTTGCAGTCATCTGCGAACTTTGTCAGCCATAATCCCCCCCGTGTTAGCCTGAACCTCAGAGAAGTATATACCGAACAAGAGAGGTCCCAGAACTGAGCCCTGTGGAACGCCACCTGTAACTGGTTTGGATTCGGACATGGCACCTGTGATTCTGACCATGTGGGTTTTATCTCAGAGCCAGTCTGCAACCCATGTTGTGATATAGGGGTTGATATTTAAGCTGTTAAGCTTATTTATGATGCCCGAGTGGGGTATTGTGTCGAAGGCTTTTGCAAGGTCCAGGTAGGCTGTGTGGACTACCTTGCCCTCATCTATGACTTTGGTAACTGTTTCAAAGAAATCAACTAGGTTTAAGAGGCAAGATCTGCCCTTAACAAAGCTGAATTGGGTAGGGTCCAGTGTCTGGAGGCTCCCAATGTCTTTGTTTATGAGTTCCATGATAATACGCTCCATAGCTTTACAGACCAAACTAGTCAGGCTTATGGGGTGATAGTTTTCGGGGTCCGTTGTGGCACCACCTTTGTGGAGTGGGACCACTGTAGCTGTACGCCATTCTTTGGGTACATATCCTGTAGTAAGGCTAAGTTTGAACAGTGACAATGTGAGGGTTCAGTTCTTCTTGGAGCTCATGTAAGACACAGCCTGGGACACCGTCCGGTCCCATAGATGCTGTGTTTTATGCTTTGGAGAGGGCAGCTTTCACCTGTGCATTTGTGATGTCAGGGAGGTTACATTCAGTTGGGATAGGCATTTGCTCCTTTGGGGGGGAAGGGGGGGGAGAAGTTTGCGCCATTTAACAGCTTGTTGCCAGACGGACAGATAATTTTTAAGCCACAGTAGAGAGGAGTTATCCAGATTGAGCTCAGAGAGAGTCGATAGTAATTTGCAGTGGGATACCATGTCAAATGCCTTTGCCAGGTCTAGGTAGACAACAGATACTAAGTTAATGAGATTTCATTGTTGGTTGATGTGGTCAATAAAGGATATAAGGGAAGAGGTGGTACTATGGTTTGGCCGAAATCCATGTTGGGAATTTGCTAGCAGGTTATATTGAAGAGGATGATTCAGTAGTTGGGTGTGTATACATTTTTCTAAGATTTTTGATAGGGGAGATAGTGTAGCTATGGGGCGATAATTACTAAGTTCTGTTGGGGATTCACCTTTGTGTAGGGGGACAACGTAAGAAATTTTCCAGAGAGAGGGGACAGTGTGTTCAACTTTGGATCTACTGATGAGTATGGAAATAGGGTAGACAATGGCAGAGGTGGCAATCCTGAGGTAATCAGCAGGGAGTTTATCAGCAGCGGGAGTGGTGGGTTTCAATTTGGCAAGGTGTTTACGAATTAGGTCAGTTGGAAATGGTCTGAGAGACAATTGGGTGTTGGTCTTACGGTGACAGTTTTGTATTTTGGGGGTATTTGTAGTAGTAGTAGTGGGGAAATTGTTGAATAACATTTGGATAGAGAAGGTGAAATAGTCATTAAACTGGGTGGTAATATCATTGTTATCACCCTCAGTGTTAGGGTTTGGGGAGGTGATTTTGCCTGGTTGGAGAATGTGGTTGATTGTGGACCAGAATTTTTGTGGATTGTTATAGTGAGTATTTTGTAGCTGGATATAATAACTTTTTTGTCATTATGTATTTGTTTTTTTTTTTTTTGCTTTGTTTCTGAGCTCTAGGAAGTACTGCCAATTTGTACTTGTTTTGTTGGTACGCCAGGTTGCCCAAGCTATGTCTCGTTGTTTGAGAAGGGATCTTGTGTTCTTTGAGATCCAGGGGGCTGGGTTGGTTTCAGTATGAATTATACGTTGTGGGGCCATAAGATTAAGGATACCCAAGAAGGTACTATTAAAGTACTTCATGGCTTCCTCTTATGGTAGAGTTTTAAGAGATGACCAATTTATTTTTTTAAGGTGTTGATGAATTGGTTTGGTAGGAAATTTTTGGAACTACAGACAGAAAATAGGGTGTTTTTTTAATGGGCTTTTGTGTGCTGTCTTAGTATGAATGTGGGTAGGTGATCACTGAGTTAGTCAGGTAAGGTACCAGATATTGTGGCAGATGAAGGCTTGCTGGTTAGGATCCAGTCTAATATGGATTCCTTTTTGGTGGATTTGTCTATACAGGTGGGGGTTTGGATAAGTTGTGTAAAGTTAAATAGGTTTAAGTGGTACTTCAGAGGGGATACTGTGATAGTGGCCCAATCAGTGTTAATGTCCCCCAGGATAAGTATCTACTGAGGGAGGCTGGTGGAAGTTCAATGTAGAATGGTCTCTAGAATAGCAATATTGTTGCCTGGTGGTAAGTAGACACCTATAATGTTGAGTTGTTTCTGCTGGTTTAATTTTATATTTGCAAACAGGGTTTCTGCATAGCTGAAAGTGGGGATATCTTTACTTATCTGTTGGAGAGTAAGGTTGTGCCTGTAAAGTAGGGCAATGCCCCTGCCTCTTTTAAATATTCAATCACATCTAAGGATGTTGTAACCAGGAGGGTCTATGGTGGTATCTTTCATGTGGGGCTTGAGCCAAGTCTCAGTTAGGAGTACAATGTCAGGGTTATAGAAGGATATAGAAGCATGTAGGTCTTCAAGCTTATTCATGATGCTGTGGATATTTATATTGAGTATTAAAAGGTCAGAGGGTTTCTGCTTGCAAGGGATAGTAGGTCCATGTATGTTTGTAGCAGTAGGTATAGTAGTGGAGGGGCCTGGGTTAGGGTGGATGTTGCCACTGAGTGCAAGTTGGTTAGTAGCAGTGGTCAGTGTGTGTAGGTAATTGGCGATCATATAGTTCATGAGTAAACTGGGTAGTCTTTATAATTAGTTTCTTTGTAGGTGAGCTTGGTGAGATCAAAGGGGTGTGGTTGAAGATGGTAGGTGAACTGTATATGTGATTATGGTGGTGAGGGTTTGAATAGGTTAGCATGGGGGAGTTTAGGTGATTGCAGTTAGTGATAGTGGAGTGGTAGGAAGTTAGATGGTAGCCTATGGAGAGGAGAACAGCTAAGAAAATAGAAGGTGCAAGCATGGTGAGAGTTGAAGGAGGTGGTGATAGTATATGTGGAGTTACGTTATCTGGTTTGGGAGTTATTAGAGGAAGAAAGGATAGTGTGAAGTGGCAGAGCACCACAGAACAAATTAATGAGCAGGTGGTGAAAGGAAAGATGGGTGGAGTGGTTGGAGGATGATGTGACAGTTTGGTGGGATGTGTTATGGAAGTCAGGTGATTGTGGTTATGAATATATTGGGATATAGGTGGGGTGGGTGGGATAAGGGGGCAGGGTGTGGAGTGAAGTGAGCCTGAGCAATAGTGAGATTGAACATAGTGGGCTGAATCCCACTGCACAAGGTAAGGAACTCAGAAAAGAACTGAAACAGTGAACTAGAGTAGGTAAGGTACTGGTTAACATGCAATTATATTTAACTGTGACTGGTAACACCACTGTGAGTTTTATGGGCAGTAGCTAACAGTAAAGAAGGGGGAAGGTCAGGGTCAACTGTTAATTAAGGGATGCTGTTAATTTTAAGTCAGTTGCAAAGTAAAAAAGGGGGAGTCTATGGAAGGCCTTAGCATCTGTGCACACTACTCACTCAGAACACCAAGTAAGATAATTTAATAAAAAAAACACCTACGGATTTGATTGTTTTATTTTTTTGTTAGCTTAGTTAGTTAGTTAGGGAGAACAGGCAAGCATGTCAGCAGATGAGTATGGCAAGCTGACAAGGAGCCAGTTGACTGAAATGTGTCAGGCTAAAGGACTGGTGCATGCCAACCTGAGTAAGGCAGAAATGATTGTAGCTTTGGACACAGCTGCATCGCAGACCAGTGATCAGGAGGACAACTAGGCTGGCCATGGAGATGTACAACTCTCAGAAAATGGACAGTTCAACCTTTACACAGAAGACATAAAAATCTGTCTGGAGTTAAAGAGATGAGCCAAAGAACTGTTTTAAACCAGTAAAAACAAAAATTAGGAATGATCCAAGCTGAGGACCACTTTAAATGTAATTTATTGAGTGCTTTCATCTCAGGTAAAAGGAGACTTCTTAAGAATAAAAATCTTTTTACACAATCAGCGTAAATACACCCCAACATGCATTCTGATTGGATAATCAATCAATAACATTATTGAACAGACATTGAATACACTTAACACACAATTAAAGAAACTGCTGAAAAAAAACATATATCATGACTGAATAACTGAAACCCATAAGTGCTGACTCATAAAATTCCATACTACATGGTTTTCAACAATATAAATGAGTACAAGAAAACTGTGTGTCTATACACATATGCATATATAAAAAACATATAAATATGTATGGCAAAAGTATGTATAAAAATGTGCGTACAGGAAGCCTTCCATGTAAATAAATATATACATCCACTTATACATATAAACATATATGCATATCCATGTAAACATGCAAACATATTCATATATTTTTTCATACATAATAAAGGCTGTAAAAGCCTTAATTTTACATAGCAAAAGCAGCTTTTAACTTAAGAGTGATACTTATAGCTAGTGAGCTGTTCAGACCCGGAAAGGTGGTAGCATTAGTTCTGAGTTGCCATTGCAACTCTTTGAATTCAAGAAGGTCATCTAGGGACGCCCCTTCTGACCCACATCAACATGATCAATAGCCAATAATTTAAAACGGTGATTTTCATGTTCACATAAATATCTAAAAAGGGCATTCTTAAAATCCTTTTTTTATGTCATAAAAATGCTGGTAAATTATTTCTGTAAGATTTTGTTTTGTTTTCCCCTCTTAAAAAGATGTACAGGATTGGCATAGGGCTAAATAAACCACAGATTCAGTGCTACAGTAGTATTTTTTCTTTAATTTTATCATACCAAACTTGTCCAACTGCACACTGTTGGTTTTGTAAATATATTTACATTGTGTACAGTGTCCACATTTGCCATCCTTCCCTCTTGGTTACATTTACTCTCCCTGAGTTGGGGAAGAAGGGAGACCAATATCTAGCAAGCAGGGCATCACTGCACAGGAAAGGGACACACAGTGTTGCTAATGGGTCTAAGAGAACCCATGGTGGGCTGCCCAGACTGCCCCAAGAGAGTCTGTTAGTAGGCGGGGAAGCCACTAATCCAGGTACATGTCCAGGACTAAGAGTTAAATGTTTTAAACACAACCAGTGGGGTCATGTGGCATATAGCTGTCCACGGAGGCAAAGTGGGGAACAAAAGGTGGGAGAGCTAGTAACTGGAAATGACAAGTTGCCAGCAGTAAGTTATTTTGAGACAACAAGGGTACCAAACTACCACAAGAGGTTATATCCAATCTTAGTGGATGGGGAAGAGGCCACTGCTAAGAGAGACACAGCCTCTGACCTAACCACTGTGAAGCCTGTAATGGTTACAGAAGAGCACTACTTGCTTGGGCAATCTACTCCAGTCACAGCTTTATAAGGGACCCCATTTCAAATACCTTTGGCTAAGGTTCACCTTGACTGGGAGAGTGGAAAAGGAAGCCAGCAAGTAGGTGTGTTTGAGGATATCCCAGCAGATGTCTTGATAGGCCATGGTTTTGATAATGCAGACAGTGTGTTCATGCAGTTACATGCAGTCAGGCTTGGAGACAAGCATGTGTGTCTGGTAGTCTGGGGGAGACCCAGACAGACTGCACACTTGCAGCCAGGAATGGTGAGATAGTTACTTCAGGGAGGGAGGGTAGCAGTAAGAGTGAAGGTGAGCCACAGCTGCTTGTGGGTACTGATGTTCCCTTGGATAGAGTGACTGAAAGGGCTGAGGTGAGTAGTAGTACTATCCAGGCTGACAGTGAGGCACCACTGTCAGAGGATACCATACTTCCTGTGGAAGGGGAGCTGAGAAGGGTTACAAAGAGAGAGATGAGACAGGCTCAGCTCTCAGATCCTACATTGCAAGGCTGGAGATAGCTAGTGTGTCACCTGATTCTCAAGGAAAGGGGGGATCTGTATACTGGGAGAAAGGGTTACTGTATAGAGAGTGGACCTCTGAGGGAGGGATAGATGGTGAGAGAATACAGCAGTTGGTAGTGCCCACAGCCTACTGTCTGGCACCTCTAGCCATAGCCCATAATATTCCCTTTGCAGGTCATATGGGCATAAAATGTACTAAGAGACTTATTATGCAGAACCTTTATTGGCCTGGGATTTCCAGAGATGTAACAGGGTACTGCAGGACCTGTGAGCAGTGCCAAAAGGTAGACAAGGCAGGAGACAAGGTGAAAACACCTTTGATGCCTTTTCTTGTGAGTGAGGAGTCATTCAGAGGGTAGCTATGGATATTGTGGGTCCTTTGAGTACCCCAAGTTTCACAGGGAAAAAGGATATCCTAGTGGTAGCAGATTATGCTACCAGATACCCTGAGGTGATGGCTCTGTCCTCCATTGAGGCAGAAAAGGTGGGAAATGCTTTGTTGGAGACTTTCATCAGGGTAAGTTTTCCAAAAGAAATACTGACTGATAGAGGTGCCACTTTCATGCCAGACCTGTTGGCTAGTCTCCGGAAGCATGGTGGGGTGAAACACCTAAAGACCACCCACTATCATCACCAGACAAATGGTCTTGTTGAGAGATTAAACTCTACACTAAAGATGATGCTACAGGCATTTTCAGACCAGTTCAAGAGGGAGTGGGACAAATATTTGCCCTATCTGTTTTTTGCTTACAGAGAGGTTCCCCAGGAATCCACAGCTTTTTTACTCTTTGAGTTGCTGTATGGGCATAGGGTGAGGGGACCTCTAGATTTGATTCGAGATAAGTGGGAGGGTGAGTGTGAATCTCACAAGGAGTCTGTTGTGGCATATGTCCTAAACCTCGGGACAGGGCTCAGGGAAGTCATGGGCTTGGCCCAGGAGAACCCGGCAAAAGCCCAATAGCAAAAATAGGTCTGATATGACAGGAATGGTCAAGCTAGAGAGTATGCTGTAGGGCAGCAGGTAATGGTTCTCATTCCTGTCAGACACAAAAAGCTGCAGGCATCTTGGGAGGGACCCTACAAGGTGGTAAGGAAAGTTAGTGATGTTAACTGCATGGTAGAACTGCTAGGCAGGCGGCAGGGGCATAAATTGTACCATGCAAACATGACAAAACCTTACCATGATAGGGAGGCCCTTGAGTATTTGCAGTGGATGGCAGGAAGAGTCTGAGGGGGATCTGCTGCCTGATCTCTTCAGTGAGACTCAAACTGACACCTCAGTAGAAGGGGTAGCAGTATCCCAGCAGTTATCCCCTACCCAAGTTTGAGAAATCTGAGCAGTGTGACAGGAGTTTAGGGCCATGTTCACTGGGAAACTAGGGTGCACCCACCTGGTACAGCACCATGTGGATACAGGACCTGAGACCTATTAAGCAGACCCCTTATAGGGTGCCAGAGAGAGGCAAACAGGCTCTGAGGGAGGAGACACAAGAAATGTTGGAACTAGGGTAATGTAGGAATCCAGCAGTCTCTGGGCCTCCCCAGTGGTGCTGGTACCAAAGAAGGATGGCAGCACCAGGTTCTGTGTGGACTACAAGAAATTACATAGTCACACAGAGTCAGATGCTTACCCCATGCCTAGAACAGACGAAGCCCTAGAGCAGCTGGGTGGGGCTAAGTATCTTACCACATTTGATCTTATCAAGGGTTACTGGTAGGTGCCCTTGATTCCCAGTGTTAGAGAGAGGTCAGCCTTTGTGACTCCCTTTGACTTGTATCAGTTCATGAAGATGTCCTTTGGGATGCAAAATTGCATCAGCGACTTTCCAGAGGCTAGTAGATCGTATCCTAGCATGAGCAGGAGATTTTGCTCTTGCTTACCTGGATGATATTGCCATCTACAGCCATTCCTGGCAAGAGCACCTTCAGCATGCCAAGGAGGTGCTGGGCAGACTACAGAGGGCAGGGTTGTCCATTAAGCCCAGCAAATGTCAGGTGGGTATGGCAGAGGTCTCCTACCTCAGACATAGAGTGAGGAGTGGTAAGATCAGGCCAGAACCTGCCAAAGTGGAAGCCATTCAGGCATGGCCTGCACCTGTTGCCAAAAAAGCAGGTGAGGGCATTCTTAGGGACAGCAGGGTACTACAGAAAGTATATCCCCAAATATCGTACCATAGGTGCTCCCCTCACAGGTCTGACAAGGAAAAACAAGCCAGATAAGGTAGTGTGGACCCCAGCATGTGAGCAGGCATTCCAAAAGCATAAAACAGTTTTGGGAGGACCCCCTGTGTTAGCCAGTCCAGATTACAGTAAACAATTTGTTGTGCAGGTGGATGCTTCAAACCATGGGGTGGGGGGGGCTGCATTTAGCCAGGTTTCCTCAGAAGGAGAAGAGAACCCAGTGGTATATCTCAGACATAGGCTCTAACCAGGGAGGAATGCTATGCAGCTGTAGAAAAGGAATGCCTAGCCATAGTGTGGGTACTGCAGAAAGGTCAGCCTTATCTATATGGAAGGAAATTCACTGTAGTTACAGACCACAATCCCTTAAAATGGCTACATTGAGCCAGCCAGCAATATGCCAAGTTACTAAGGTGGAGACTAGGGTTGTAAGCATATGATATGGCAGTGCAGCACTGCAGTGGGGTTAGTAATGCCAATGCAGATGGGCTTGCAAGGCAGGGAATGGGTAAGGTATTCCCAAATAGGTTCAACCCTCTCAAGCACCATTTCTCAAGGGTCACTTGAAAAACTAGCTTGAGGTTTTCGGGGGGGGGGTGTTACTCTGCCAGCCCAGCTATCTGGAATTTTGTAAATAATTCTATGTCATTTGTGGATATTGATATGATTTATACAGGACTGTATGTTATGTACTGAGCTTCAAGAATGTAACCACAGCATGCCCTGCTGGAACATAGAAGATTAACTTGAAAAACTTGAGAATAGTTGAGGTTAAGCTACTTTATAGCTGGGCCATAAAAACAAGATGTTATCTCTCAGTTTCACTGCAGAAGCAGACACAATGTCTAGAGCTAGAAGTTTATCTATTGTCTTTAAAGAAAAGTAATTACTAGGTTTAAAATGTAAAGTGTTTTATTGTTTTATGACTTCCGAGATTTGGCAAACATCTGAGAGATATGTATTTTTAACGCAGAGATGTTAAATCCTATTAGTTTCTGATTTAGCCTGGGAACTGAATGCAGGTGACAAAAAGTAATGTCATCCAGGCTAACCCAGCAGTAAAATGTGATATTGATTTAAGTGCTCTCTCAGAGAGAGAATGTGCATTTGTATTTTGTCTTAGACCTAGCAGGAGCATCCACTCATCATTGTCATCATCATTATCTACACTTTTTCTGTAAGTAAGATTTAGGGCATAGTATCTCTCTTAGATATAGATAGGAATATAGTAAAGATTAGTTTTGATGTTTTCCGTATTTATTTGAGACTATCCTGCAATGTTGTTTTAAAGTATTTCCTGTGATTTTTAAACTCTGAAGTTACTGTGTTGATTGACTGAGTATTGTCTTGTTCTTTTATTATTAAATATATTTAAACCTGTCTTTGTGGCTGATATTTGTGAGACATATTTAAGCTCTTAGAATACTGGCATATGTTTTTGGTGACACTGTACAGGCCACTCCTAATAGCCAGGTGCTTGGTCAAAACTACCATTTGGATTAATACTAACATTATACAGTAGGATTGGAAACCCTTTGTAAGGGCCTTACAGTAGCTGATAAGTAAGAGTTGACTGGTGGCAACTGAAACTACCTTATAGTCTGGGAAAATGGGGTATAGCTATTAAACCTGTGCTAGCCTTCCCCAGGTGTGTGTGCTTGTATATAAATCAAATCTCAAAGTGCGTGTGTGTCAGCTACCTGGGCAGGGAGATAAAGCACTGGTTGGACAGACAGGGTCATAGCTTGGCCACTTGGCTGAGATCTTAACCCTATGGCTGTGCCAGTGGGGAGTCATATTGGGAAAATCCAGCCCCAGACTGACTGTGATCTCTGTGTGCTCTTAAGAGAAATTGCACTTTACTGTGTATGTACTTGTCATCCTCCCAATGTGTTTGTCCCCTAGCTGTTGCCAGTGGTGAGGATTGACGCTCCTAGATTACTGGTCCAGTGCAAGGGCATCACATGAAAGACTTAATTTTATAGATTTCATTGAAACTTCTCATGAAACTGTCACCAGATCTTTAAGAACACTAGAACAAACAAGCCCTTTTATTAGTAGACTAAGCATACTTTGCAGGTGTTAAAGACAGTTTGTGTGCTAATGCCATGCATCTGCATTCAGCTTGTGTTAGTGGTGCATGGAGTAATGCCCTGTTATAGACGATACAGGTGTAGTGTTAGAGAAATGAAAAGATAATCTGTATTATGAGAACTTGCAAACTCAACCTGAAAAATAATCAGTAGATAATGTGCTATGTCAATACACTAATCACAAGCAACTGATGTACTGCAAGTAACTTCTGAAGATCTGGGCAGTTTGAAATACTCTAGTGATATTGACTGTAGGGCCAGGCCACAAACAGGATGCTCAGAGTGTAGAGTAGAGCATGGGGGGGGGGGCAGCTGTAGTTTGTAGTGTCTCTACAGGCAGGTAAGTCAGAACCATTAAGAATAAAGTAACAAAGAAGGAAAATAATAAGGGGGGGAGAAACTCATCCATTTATGTCAGTTATGGCATCACCAATTATCTCATTCAGGATTGTTGTACTGTAATAACCTTCATGCTTAATATTTGCATAAGCTTGTTTTCTAATAATTACTCTGGGCTTAGTGTGCACACACAAGCTATACAAATTCTTTCATGTGTCACTTCAAAATGAAGCAAAGCATCTCAGGTTTATTTTCCTGTACTAATACGTTGCTGTGGTGGTATTTTGAGGTATCTTAATATGACCTTACCTTTTGCTGGAAAGCCAACATTAAGATGACACCTAAACTGACACATTGGATGGCTTGATGTTCTCTAATGCTAGTGCAATTATTACCTTGTTTGTTAACAATGGTACCACTTTTCAGTCAGTGATCAAGTCAATAAATATGGGACATTAAGCAAGACTAGAACTGCAAATTGAAAAATACACTGAAAAACATTATTAAGCAGTTAAGCACAAAGGCCTATGTATCTACTGCTGCATGGGTTCTGCTTGTGATGCTGTCTGTATTACTTTAAGAAAGGCTTGATATGCCAGAGGCATTGCTTAGGTGGGTAAGAATGAACTGTGCAAAGTAAGTTTTCTTTTTCTGAGTAATGTGTTAGGGAGGTTCAGAGTATGTCAGGGCACCTTTAATCTACCATACAGGAGGCATATTGATACGGAGTATTAATACTTTCTGCAGTAGAGAAAATGATGTGGTCCTCCAATGAACAGCACTACACCATGGAATCCATTAGCATTTTCTCTGAAGTATGATACAGGTATAGTGGGAAATTAATAATGCTTACAGGAGCCACAGTTCAAAAATAGCCAGTAATGAAGTCACAGTAAGAGACATTAAGACACTGACATATTCAAAAGGAATGTCCTGAGAGAAAAGTGATGTTTATGGTGATGATGTGGTCTTGCGTCTTCATGAAGAAGGCAAGACAAAGAATAAATTAATAGGCACATGGGAAACTGTAGACCATCTTTCTCAGTCAGCCAATTAGAAGAGAACAGCTTAACAGAAATTGAGTTTACCCCCCTCTTACATACTAAAAGGTTCACAAATGTACCTGAAAAAAAGAGCCATATTCAGCTTTCTGCTGCACATTTACATTTCAAGTTCACATAGCTGGCTTTAGCCATAGGCCAGCTAGGTGGCCATCTAGGGCGCCACTCTAGCAGGGGTACTTTTTCAGTATTTATTTATTTATTTATTTATTTATTTTTGTAGTAAAGAAATGGTTTCTTTAAAGTGTGTTGAATGAATACAGGAAAAACCGAAAAGTAAGACAAACTGTGAGGAAAAATGGAGAAAAAAGTAATCTGGATGGTGTATGTAGATCAGGATGGGGGCACTAGGTGATGTGATGTGGGGCAGTGTGGAGCCCTTTTGCGTAGGACACCAGTTGCCCAAACGCCAGCCTTGCAAGTTCATATACCTTAATTATATCTGCATTATCAGAGTCTAAAATAGAATCATTATTTTTTAATAGTTATTAAGTGAGGTAACAAAAATAGTGGGTTTAAAAAAGCTCCTCCAATTGTGTAAGAACTTCACACAGAACTCAGAATAAAAGTTGCAGATTACACTTTAAGACATGAGGTGGAGAAAGAACTGAGGACATCAACCACTCAGGAGACTTCAACCATCCAAGAGGGTCAGTGACCAGCATTAGCCAGAATGACTCCTGATTAGTTATTACATTAATTATATTTAATGAATGAATGTCAGTTCTTTATTAATTTCAGCTGTGCTATTATGCTGATACAGTAGCTATATTCACACGTATGACTGGCCAGTGATAATGCTGCATTCTTACCACCTACTTCATAAGTGTGGGCTGCCCAGTTTTATTCTTGTTCACCAAATGTGTGTAGTGTTTTTCATGTAATTTTGCAAGATACCTAGCACCTCATATTTTGTTTTACAATGCATCACCTTTTAATACAATGACAACTACTCTTTATACAACACTCTACTTCATTACACAGAAAATATTAAAAAAAGAGAAAGAAATTTTAGTTTACAGTAGCATACAACAGTTATATAACTGGGCAGAGCCTTGTAAAATTGTTTCTGTGCTCAGTAAATTGGAGGTAAGTTTTGTCTTCTAAGTGAATTGTGATGAGAGCACAAAACCCAGCCTACATGTGAATGAGGAAGAAGGTGAAGGGTAATTGGAAAGGCGACACATTGTTTGTCTCTTGCAGAATGGCCTGAAACATTGTGCAGACATTTTACATATCCTGTGTGGTACGTCATATTATATAACAGTGCATGAGAAGAGGACGAGGGTCTGTTAAAAAACAAAGAAGTCCCTTGAAGACTTGCCCAGTTATAATAAACCAGATAAACTATCACAAGGAAATCATTTCCAAGTCAGACTGATTATGTCTAAATGGTCACCATGAAGTTATGAGTTAGCTGTGCACAAATTCTAACTGCTAATAGGGTGTTTATCAACATTATCCATCTACCCATCTCTGCAAAAATGTCCTGACAAGAATCATTTTAGTCAGAAGGAACCTTGCTTACCTCAGGCATTTTGCTAATTACAGTTTTGCTAAATTATTTTACTGTATAATGTGATGTACAGAGTCATCAGATTTACAGATGTGAGAGGGCCAGAATCCTGTGAAGTCTGCAGTACTGTCAGTGCTGCTGTACTCACAGTGAAATCAAGATACCTTATACAGCAGACATCAACAGGTCTGAGTTAAAAAAACACAGTGAGGCACAACAAAAAACAGGTGAAGTGTTTTTGTGTGTGCACATGCAGATGTGTGTGTGTTTGATTGTATGTGTGCCATTGTGTGTGCTGTGTGTGTTATTTTCTGAGTATGCGTGTGTCATTTTGTGCATGTTTATTATTTTAAGTGTGTTTGTGTGTGTGTATGTGTGTGTGTGTGTGTGTGTGTGTGTGTGTGTGTGTGTGTGTGTGTGTGCATACACATTCAAATGTGTGTGTGTTATTTTGTGTGTGTTTGACTGTATGTGTGCCTCCATGTGTGTGTTGTGTGTATTTTCTGTATATGTGTGTGTCATTTTGTGCATGTGTGTTATTTTATGTGTGTGTGTGTCTGAGTGTGTGTGTGCATGTGTGCATATTTGTGTTTGTGTGCAACAGAATGCATGTGTGTTTGTGTGTGTGTGTGTGTGTGTGTGTGTGTGTGTGTGTGTGTGTGTGTGTGTGTGCGAGCATGAGTATTCATATGTGTGTTTGTGTGCAAGTGAATGTATATGTGTGTTTCTCTTTGTGTGTGTGTGTGTGTGTGTGTGTGTGTGTGTGTGTGTGTGTGTGTGCATGTCATTCGCATAAGTACGCATATATGTATGTGTGTGCATACGTTGTGTGCCTGTGTGTGCATGTGAGTTTGTATGCATGTGTGTATGTGATTGTGCGTGTCTGTGTGTTTGTGTGTGTGCATGAGTATGCAAATATGTATGTGTGTGCATAGGTTCTGTGCCTGTGTGCGCATGTGAGTTTGCATGTGTGTGTGTGTGTGTGTGTGTGTACATATGTATGTGTGTATGTACATGTATGTACTTGTTTGTCCATATGTACTGGGCTGAATACTAACAAGACTCAGACAGTCTGGGGAGGAAAAAATTAGACAAGGATGAAGGTGATCCAGATGCACTTTGATACATTGTTGTTGGGAAGCAGAACAATAGCAGTAATAAAATGTGCATGAAAACACATTGAAAGATAATGATGCAAAAACCTTGCATGAAAGGAAACATTATGAGCTCATACTTGCAACATGCCATCTGTGGACTATCGCCTCCTGAACTAAGAGACTAGATCTGTACAGTATGTATTCAAAATGCAGCTTATAAAAATGACTTTGGAAATGACATTTACAAATGGAAGTGTGCAATGGCACACTACATGCCTTATTGGTGTATCCCTAAAATGACTAGCCTGATAATTGCATACGAAAGATTGTGGTCACAACAAATAACTTTCCTTCCAGATCAAGGACACTCCACTCAAATGGGGTGATGTGCATTCAAGGTGCTAGCACTGGTGTGAGAGCAAACAGAGGTATGCTTCTGTGAATCTCCTTTGGATAGATCTGAGCCATTCTATTTAATTAAAGAAACCCCTGTAGCTACAGTTTTTGCAGAAGTGTTAATACTTTCAGACAGGATAACTAAAAATAAAATAAAATAAACACAGAAACAGATTAGAGCCAGCAAAATACTGAGACATAAGAAATTAAAAAATATTTTTTTTAAAAATATTTTCATAGGACAGTAAAATATCAGCACTTGATAGACAAAGCCAAAACAAATTACATGAGTCAAATTCTCATAGCACAAGGACATTATGAAATAATAATTCTTTCTGCTAAAGCAATGCCAATGGGCTAGTTTGAATGTTTTGCAAGCAACTAAACATAAACAGAAAGGTGTAGCACACACAACACTGTGAAAAATGTTCCTAAAACTTAATAGAACTGTGAGTGCAAAATCAGCCTTGTATGAATGATATAGAAGGGGTACGATACATAATTAGAGATTCTGTTAGGTAGGTACTCGCACCTAGGAGAACGATGCTTTGTTTATAATAGCTGATTTTCTTATAAGAGGATTACATAAATATAAATGCCCAAAAATAACACAGTGTTAATTGTCTTAGTTTTTTGTAGATCACAGATTTAGACATTAGGAAACTCTTTGCTTTTTATTCTAACAGAAAATAATACAGCTGGTTGAGTTGTTAGAAACAAGGTTGGCCTTAAGAGTGAAAAAATAAAAGAAGTTGCTAAAAAGTTTATCTTAAAACATAGAATCTAGTTCTTTGGCATAATCATATGGCCAGATGTGAACTTCACACACACTAATCAGTGATGCCAGAATATCAGATGACTGTGGGTTCTTTTACCTTACTGGTTACTTGTATTAATTTCCCACTACAGATACCCCAGAATAAGGAGGTACTTTACTCCTTCAGGTGAGATATTAAATCACGGTCCCATCTACTGGGGTTTTTGGTGGTTCAGTGGATGTCAAGGCACATATCAAAAGATGAGTAGGGAAATTCCACAACAAACTGCTCAGATTTCTCCTAGTCAGTATGTATACCATCTTGGAACTCCCTTGAGTATAGGCCATTAAACCAAGTGGGACTAACCTGAGCAACAAAACATAAACACAAACAGAAAAATAAATAATTAGATAGATAGACAGATAGTTGCATGAGAGATAGATAGAGAGATAGATAACTGAATAACTCAATAAAAAGAATTGAGAAGAAAAGTTATGGTTATGTAAGACAATCCAACAACTAGTGTTGTTGAGTTTTGGAAGTTGTTATATTAAAATTTGATCAGTGGAAGTATGCATAAATTCCAATAGCATTACTAGTAAGCAGCAATCCTAACTTTTGTTGAGCTAAAATAACTGATATTTCACTTATGAAGCAGAGTAAACAGCAAGTAAAACAACAGATTAGTTACATATGGAAGAAAGAGAATTTTACTGCTATTATTCAACCGTTTAAAACATTGACAGTCTGCACGTAGAGAATTAGACTTAAGGGTATGTTATACGATTTTAGGTAGAGCTTTATATCTAAAGAATATAGGAAAGGTATAATGCAACATGAATATGGTAGACCACTTGCTGAGAAGTTTAAAGCATTTATTAATAAAGAACAAACGATTCTTATAAGAAGTGAAAAATTGTAGGGGCTCTAATATACTTTGAAGAATGCATTCTATGTAGATAAATGAGGAAAATAAGGATTTGGTCATAGTACTGGGAATAATACAAATGAATAAATGTATTTCTTTCTGTCATTTGTAAAAGGTTATAATGGAAAATTGCATTGCAAAATTAAATATTTTGCCCTTCTTGGAATGGACTAGGGATTTGAAGTCTTTGGTAAGAATTTTTCTGAGCAAAACAAAGACAAATTTCTTCTGCCTCATTTAGATATTAAAGATTGTACCCTAAGCAATACTTGTGACACCCCCCCCCCCACTCTGGGCCAGTAATCAAAGAGCCTGAATTCTCACTACTGGCACTGGAGAGGGATGTTTACTTGGAACAAATATGGATACACCAAGTATTTCCATATGCAGCTCTCTGCATCAAGCACAATTTCCCTTAACAGCACAGAGAACACAGTCGGTCCAGGGCTGGGTCCTCTCTCTCTCTCCAGATCCCCAGTAAGACTCCTCACTGGCACAGCTGCAGTGCTGAGTCCTCAGCCAAGTGTCCAAGCCAAGTCCTCCAGCACCCTCTCTGTGAAAACCAGTGCTTTGTGTCCCACATACACACATGCACTCTTTGAGATTTGATTTTCACACACACACACACACACACACACACACACACACACACACACACACACACACACACACACACACACACACACCTGGGAAAGGCTGGCACAGATTTGCTAGCTATGCCCCCTTCTGCTTAGACTATATGGTAGTTACACTGCCACCAGACACTCCCAAACCAGCTACTCAAGGCTGTTACAAGAGTACCCAAATATACTGAGTGAAATATTATTAATACAAATGGTAGTTTTTTGACCACTGCAGTTAGGCTTTCAGGAGTAGCCACAGTGTCACTGAATAAATATAAGTACTCACAAAGGTTAAAATATTTTCTAAAAAAATATTCTCTAAAGGACCAGCCACAATGAAAAGTTTAAATGTATTTAATTACAAATAAGAAAAGAACATGGGGATACTAGATGTCTATTTACAGGAAATATAAAATAACACAGATAAATAGATTTATACAGATACAGAAAAAACAGTACTTAACTAACCTCACTATATTTTTTGACTGATCTAAAGAAGTACTATTTCCTGGTCACTTACTAGAGCAAGGCAAGATGAAGCAGGTGAGTTATCCGTCTTTGTCAGGTTCCATAAAAAGAATGCAATGAGACTTCAATCTCACCTACTATTAAAATATATTTTTTAGTGATGGATTACAGAATGACATCACATATATCTGGTCATCTGTCATCTGGTTCCCATGTTGAAAAAAAATCACTGGGCCAACAAAAAAAAACAAAAAAAAAAAAACTGACAGACAAAATAAAGTGGGGGGGCTTTGCCACCCACACCCCTCAATACTTAAATATATCAACTCTGAGATCACACTACAGTGGAAGAAATGGCAAACTCCCGACAATGGCCCAGCGATTTTTTTCCCTGAGGAAAAAAAATTGCTGTTCTGGCCATTTGAGATTTAGTGCTTTCGGTTAAGCTGTGTGTGGTAAGGGTGTTTGCTGTTTTAGCTGTCAATGTTCTAATATAGACCCGAATATGAAATTAGATACTATACAAACAAGTCTCATATACTCACTGCCATTTATACAATAACTAGCTACTTTTGATCCAAGGAAAATCAGGAAAAAAAAATACAACAAACAAGTACGTTTGCAGAGGTAAGCCCGCCTTATAGCCCCAACAATGAGGCTTTGCCCCCACAACCATGATCTCTCCATTTCTCTCTCCCTATATATATATATATATATATATATATATATATATATATATATATATATATATATATATATATATATATATATATATATGGGTCTACTTTCATTCACTGAAAAC
Organism: Protopterus annectens; assembly: GCF_019279795.1. Classification (NCBI taxonomy): domain Eukaryota; kingdom Metazoa; phylum Chordata; order Ceratodontiformes; family Protopteridae; genus Protopterus; species Protopterus annectens. The sequence goes on from NC_056750.1 coordinate 140,086,361, forward strand.
ACATTTCACTGAATTTCAATTTACTCACACCAAATCACTGAAAGCTCAAATCAATGAAAACTTATTTCACCAAATCACATTTCACTGAATGCAGAGTACTGTAAGGCAAGTAAAATGTATATGCCATTTTCCCTACTGTAGTGTGATCCTGGAGTTAGTATATATAATTGGGGGGTGTAGGGGGAACATCTCCCCACATTGGGGGGGTGTGGTAGGTGAAGCCCCCACCTAGTTTATTGTTAGCTTTCAGTGAAATGAAATTCATAAATATAAATATATATTTGCAGCTTTGATGACAGTGACACTGTGTCCAACACACAATCTATGAACTAAAGTATTTGCCCCCTATTAAAACACTGACACTCAAAATGCTAACTGCCCCGAAAAGCCGAAAAAAAAAAAAGTATTGAAATTGATAGAGAAAAGTGAATCTCAAACATCTTCTTTTTGCAGGGGCTTGTGCATCCTACTGATGTGGGTAGCTTGCCCTCACACCCTCAAACTTATATATACCGACTCTGTAATCCCCATACCTTGGAGAAAAGAGAATATTCCAGGAAATGTCCATATTGGACTTAATATTAAGTGTATCTGTTTTTTCAGCCATTCAGTCTCCATGTTTCAGAACTCACTCTAGCAGGTCCTGTCATTTCAAATTGTTATTAAAGCAGAAAAATCCATGTAGAGCAAACCAAAATCTGGCACAGAAATGTTAAAACCCTGATAAAGTTATATTAACTGTTCTCCATTTTAAATGCAGGTTCATAATTTCAGCAATTATCTGTGATCAGCGACCAAAGATTCACCTTAGGGACATAATGCATTTTGTTATTATTATTACATAACTGAGTCCTTAAAGATGATTTCTGCAGTCAGTGTACAAAATCACATTTTGGAATAAAACTATACTTTAAAAGTCATACAGTAAGAATAGTAAAAGTCATATAAATAATGTTGAAAATTTGGGCCTGACAGACTGGAAACTGTACATATAAATGTTGAGTGTATTTTGTTTAAGCTGATAGATTAGGCTTTTATCAGCAACTGTGAAGCAAATTGGTGGGTTGGGAATTGGCATAATGGCATAATAGTGTTTCCCATATAAACATAAGGTGCAGGGCTTGATTCTCAAATGGGATAACTGGCTGGGCTTAAAATAGCCCACAAGGGCAGTTAGCCTAGTACTGATCTATAAACCTTATAGCACTCATGTTAATACCCCACATCATTAACACTGGTGTTGTTATTACAGACTTATGTCCAATATGTCCACAATGGCAGTATGAAATCATATTTAAGAACAGAATTCTGCCTTGACAGTAGCACAAATTTTTAGCTATGAGGGATGATAGGGGGTTATATAGATGGAATACTGAAAACCTGTGTCTAAGAGATCAAAAAATGGTAACATTCTGAGCTAGCCATCCTTTACCAAATTGAAGCAATTTAGCAAATCTCACAGAGTGAGAGTTGCTGGAGCCATGTCAGACTCTAAACCGGTCACAAGTGGCGTCCCACAGGGTTCTGTCCTGGGACCACTCTTGTTCGGTATATACTTTTCCGAGGTACAGGCAAACGTGGAAGGACTATGGCTCACCAAGTTTGCAGACGACTGCAAACTGGGCGCCATAATCGACTCTCCAGCTGACACAAACATCCTTCAAAAAGGTCTCACAGAGACAGATAACTGGTGCCAGCTCCATGGTTTAAAGCTAAATGCCAAAAAATGTATAGTCATACCCTTTGGCAAAAACAATGTGCCCACAAATTACCACATAGGCGGAAACGCATTAAGTACAGAGAAATTTATTAGGGACCTGGGGACCCAAGTTGATAGTAATCTCTCCTTTGAAAACCACATTGCCAAAGTGGTTAGAAAGACCTTCTACATAGCCCACCTCATCATGAAGGGTTTCACATCTAGATCAAGAGAGGTAATCGTGCCCCTTTATTCATCCCTCATCAGGCCCATCATAGAATACAATACCCCTTTTGGGATGTACCTTACCCGACACCTGCAGCAATTAGAGAGACCCCAAAAGTATCTCACCAAGAGGATCAAGGGTCTCAAACAGATGCCATATGCTGCTCGTTTAAAAAAACTCCAGCTCTACTCAGTTGCATACCGCCTACTTCGAGGTGATCTATGCCTGACATACAAAGCTAGTCAAATCCAGAATTAATGGACATGCTCCACCTCAGTAAATCTAAATCCCTTAGAGCCACACGCTCGAGGGACTTGAACCTCAGCACAGAAATAAATAGAACTTGCTGGAGGGACAGGTTCATAACCCAGAGGCTCCTTTCACTCTGGAATAGAATTCCAGTTCATGTGAGGCAGAGCACCTCACTGAATCTCTTCAAGAAGAATCTCGATAGGTGGATGGGGGATCATAGGTTTGTCCCAGGGATTACTCCCGTGTCACTATTAGACAGAGACACAGTAAACTAAACCTTAAAAAGGGCACAGTATACTCAAATCAAGGGGTGGCGTAAGCCATACAGAATCAAGCTAGGCTTATAATTGCCCCAGGGCAGATAGCCTAGTATGAACCTATGAACCTATGAACCTATGAATGTAGGATCGCAATTCTTAAACATTTGTAGTCAACATCTTAGGATGTTATTTTATTAATTATGGGATAATTACTGTTTATTTTTGTGTTAAATGGTGATTTGGGGACATTCTTATCACATTTCAGAACAAAAATGTATACTATCAGTGATGTAAATCTTGAGGTGGAGTCTTATGGATGACAGCTTGAAAATTTGGGCCCAAAAGATTAACAAATGTTACTTATACAAAATGTGCAAGCTGGCAACACAATCTGGCTGTTTTAGGGCACAAAAGATTAACAGATGTTATGTAAACAAAATGTGCTTGCTAGCAACACACAGGTATCTGGCTATTTTAGTAGCACAATTCTTGGCACAAATATCATCGTATCTCAATGGCTTCAACCTGGGTTCAAGTCCTAGGTGAGACATAATTCTTTCTTACCTGCATGCATTTGTAGACAGTGCCTTTTGCATGCACTTGTAGAAAGTGCCATAGAAAACAATGTAATAAATAGAATGATTGCCGCTGTTTGCAGTCAAATTCCAAGAAATGATAACTTGTATCCAATCTGAGAAGAAAGAAATACAAGAAAGGGCCCAGCTGAGCTAGAGTATCCCCTTCGTAATATCTTAAATCTCCTGTAGTGTGGGCCCATGGGATATATGCAAATGACGCCGTAAGGGCATGCTAGTGTTTCAGCTACTTGACTTCTGAATTCCCAGGTATTGCACAGTGAAGACTCTAGCCTAGCTGGATTTTTCTTGTAGTTTTGTTTAATGGTTTGTCTGTGTGACCTTTTTACCCTTTGGTTTGGAAGTTATTTGTAACATTTTGCAGTTGCCCTTATGTTTATCAATATCAGGCTTATTTAAAAACTCTTTGCTTCCAACATATGGCCAATAATCTACTGATGTTGTACTGTCCATGTCAGAAAAAGGGTAAGCATGGCATATCAACAGCTAGTGGGATTTGGGTTTATTGGCCTGAATGCACCAATAAAGACTTAAAACAGTCGAACTGAAAGTCATGGGCATTCAAAAGTCATGTAGCTAAGCACTGATATGTCATTAAGGGGTCATTTGCATCTGTCCCATAGACAAACATTTTGGAAGGTTTAAGGTGCTAGACACTGAAGACTCTAGCTTGAGTGGGTCTTTCTTGTAGTTTTTTCATAATGATTTGTCAGTTTGAGAAGAATATTCTGCAACTCAAATTGGGAAGTAAAGGAGGAGACAGTATGGTGATAAGAATGGGATGGGATGTGAAAGATATTGCACTATTTTCTGTTTTTAAAAGAAAGCAAAAAAAAAAAAAATAGGACACAGAGCTGATACTTGAGGAATGACTATTGCAGTACTGAATTGCTGACAATGGGTAATTCAGGATCTCCGCTTTGATCCCTTCCACTACTATTGTTAGCGGAGCTGGATGCATGAACCTAACTCTTAAAGTATATTTGAAAAAATAAAAACACAATCAACTCCATTCTGAATCAAGCAATATGGGTAAGAGCAGGCATGGAAGTCATACATATCATACAATCCATAACACCAACAACAAAACAAATTAACAAAACTACATCCTTAGTCAACCTTCCATCTTCAAAATGTAGAATACTACCCTATCTGTGGAATAGATGGCTGAAATGTGACACACATAGTAATAACATGGTTAAACTGCGAACTTAATTCTTATAGAAAGTTATTTGATAACCCAACCTCTCTTTGATTGCCAGAAAAGTCACTTGGTTACAACTTAAAATTTCCTTTTTCAACTATTTATGAGACAGAAAAGTGATATATCAATTGTACTATACTGTCTTTTACCAAACGTCCAGCTCTTCAAACACTTGAGTAAATTGAAAAAGTCCAGTACATACCCACACAAAAGCAAATTATTCTCAGATTCTCTCTGTTAGAATCTCTAGCAACAAATTCTCACTGACAAACAAATTTAGCCTTTCTTCGCATCTCAGTTATTTTTACTTCATTCTACCCACTATATTGCTAATACTTCAGTCTTTGACCCACATGCATGTATGTGTTCTCTCGCATGTATCTGTATGTATGTATGTTTATATATATATATATATATATATATATATATATATATATATGTACGTGTATGTGTGTGTGTGTGTGTATATATATATATATATATATATATATATATATATATATATATATATATATACATACACACATATATATACATACACACACACACACATACACACACACACACACACACACACACACACACACACACACACACACACACACACACACACACACACACACACACACACACACACACATACCACTTACCACAATTATATTACTGTACACCTTGTATCTTTTTCTTGAGTTCAAGTGAATGTATAAATTCATAAATAATGGTTCAGAAATGTATCACATTTTGCTGATATTAGAACTGCTCAGTGCAACTTCCCTATGACCTGTCGTTTTAGCTCAAGAACCAGAAGCAAGGAATAAAATCAAGAACAACATTTAGATATTTCTCTTTCATACTTACAAACAAGCTTTACATTATCAAGCATTTTCTGAAGGATATAAAATCTGAAATTCCATGCCTGTCATTATTTAGTGACCGCAATCTGCAACAATTTGCGAGAAGCCATGCATTTTACAAGGAAGAAACTAAAAATACATCTCGAGTTCTTTGCTCCCTAATTCTGGGCAAAGCCAAAAATAATAGGGGACTAAAAGGGGCAATTTTTTAAAATATTATTTTATGTATTTTTAATCAGGTAAGCCCACTAGGCAAAGTGTACCCTATCAGTGGTGACCTGAGAGCACTGTCTGGTTAAATGCCTTGCTCATAGTCACAAAGTAGGTAAATGGGGGTGAAAAGATTTAAACCCTGTACCTTTGACTACAAGAAGTAGCTCATTATCATTACTGCCAGTCAACTACAAATAGTTTAAAATGTTAACAGCACAGTAAGTGTTGCATGCGTGTGCTCATACCCATGCAGTTCCTGACCAATAACAGCAGAGCCAGATCATGGTCAAATGGGGCCCTAGGCCGAGTATTGGACTAGATCCCCCACAACAATATAATTTGGCTATTTCTCACCTTTTGCTATTAACACTGTTCAAACCTGTCAGTGTGCATGCTATTTCTTCTTTACTTTTACAATGATCATAGCCATTTGCAATTAATTTATAACAGTTATTAAAAATGTTACAGCAAAAACACTGGCAGCCATTTAAGGAATAAAACAACCTACTCTCACATTGAAAACAGACAGCATGAGCAACTGTAACCACTTTTACTTTAAAATCCACTTTTACTGAAAATGCATCTGGCAATCCATTAATACAGAAAAGAAGTGCATGGATTTATAGTCAAACAACATATAGTGAAGAACTACTTAGGGGTTATCTGAAGGGTGCAGGAATTCAAATAATAAGTGTGTAATGAGATGGCAAACAGATTAGGACACCTTCTGGACACAAACGTCTCTTTTCAGGATTAACCCAGGAACACTCTCTGGTGAAATGACATGGTCAGACTCACACTAGCTGAATAAAGGCTGAGGGAATCAAAATTTGCACCACAGGCAGCAGCTCATTAACAGCTCATAGCTTTAACTCATCTACACTAAGTATCAAAGTGTTTCAGCCCAGTACAGTACATTTCATACTCCCGTGACTGCAAAACGCAAGTTAAATACAAATGCATTCACAAATAATATTTTAACATTCAACTCACAGACTTCATGCTGTGCAGTTTATTTATTGACAAATAAGCATGTGATGCCCCTGCACTGGCCCAGTAATCAAGGAGCCTCAATTCTCACCACTGTCACCAGTGAGGGACGTGCACATTGGGAGGATGACAAGTACACACACAGTAAAGTACAGTTTCCTTTAAGAGTACATAGAGATCACAGTCAGTCTGGGGCTGGTTTCTCCCTCTCTCTCTCCAGATCCCCAATAAGACTCCTCACTGGCACAGCTATAGGGTTACGATCTCAGCTGAGTAGTCAAGCCAAAACCTCCAGCACCCTCTCTGTCCAGCCAGTGTTCCGTGTCCTTGTCCAAGTAGCTTACACACACACACACACACACACACACACACACACACACACACACACACACACACACACACACACACACACACACACACACACACACAGAGGCACTACTGGGGAAGGCTGGTACAGGTTAATTAGCTATGCTGCCTTCTGCCCAGACTATACGGTAGTAATCACTACCACCAACCACCCTTTATCAGCTAGTATAAGGCTCTTCCCAAAGGGTGACCAATTCTACTGTGTAATGTTACTGTTATCCAAATGGTAAGTGTGACCAAACATTTAAGACTATTTAGGAGTGGCCCATACAGTGTCACCAAATACATATGCAAGTACTTTAAGAGCTTAAATATCTCTAAACAAACCAGCCACAGTTAAAAGGTTTAAATATATTTAATAATAAATAATACAAGACAATACTCAATAATTTGACACAGTGACAACAGAGTTCAGAATCACAGGAAATACTTTAAAACAACATTGCAGGACAGTCTCACATACATAAAGAAAGCATCTAAACTAATCCTACTAAGTTCCTATCTATCTCTAAGAGAGATACTATGATCTAAGTCTTACTTGCAGAGCAAAGCAAATGCAAGTGCTGAATGGATTTTTACAGGTCCAACAACAAGATACAAAATGCACAGACTTTCCCTCTGAGATAATTCTTAAATTACTATCAAACATTACTGCTGGGCTATCTCAGATTACATCATTCTTTGACACCTGCCTTTAGTTCCCAGGCTAACAGATACCAACAGAATTTAACATTTCTCTGTGAAAAATACTTATCTCTCAGACGTTTTGCCTGGAATTGGAAGTCGTAAAACTCTTAAACACTTTTACCTTTGAAACCTGTAATTATTTCTGTTTCCAGACAATAGAAAGAATATCTAGCTGCAGACATTCTGTCTTTTTGCTGTGTTAACTAACTTTATAACATCATAAAACTCTTCACTTATTTTCTCAGAGTTTGCAAGTTAACTCTGTATGTTCCAGCTACTACTAAGAAAACACACATTTACATAGGCACATAGTTTATACACATTTCTGCTCTTTTCCAGCAGGGTACACTGTGGTTACATTCTTGAAGCTCAGTACAGAACATACAATTCAACACACCAGTAGTTTAATCTAAACATAGCATATAGTTTTCTTACATTTGTAAGACAAGCATACAAATCATATTACTATTCACAAATAACATAGAATTATTTACAAAATTCCAGCTAGATGGGCTGGCAGCCTTCACAAAGCACACTATCAACAGTCAATAAAACAAGGAAATGAAGGATCATATTATATGATGAACCCCTGTTTACTGCAATCAATTCCTTCTTTTACACCATAACTGTTTTGTGATGCAGAATACACACATAAACACAAATACACAGAAGTGACCAGCAATTACAGCTCCTTGTATGACTGTGTACATTCATATATTTGCTTGCAATAAAATGAATAAACAAATACATGAATGCTGTTAGAGTCATACAGTGCATTCCACTGTACAGCCCCATGCCTTCCCAAGCTCTTCACTCAGGAATTATAGATCCAACCTAGCAATCAAGAACACATTTTAAATATTTCTCTTACATTCTTAGAAAGTTGCATTAGCAAGCATTTTCTGAAGAACATAAAGTCTGAAACACACATGACTGCTGTTATTTAGTGATTGTAACCCACAACAATTTGCCAGAAAGCCACAGATTGTAAAAGAAACATAACAAAATAATTATCAGTTTCTTTGCTGAAACATTCTGGACGTTAACAGATTTTTTTTTTGTGGTGAGGGGCAAAGGGAACGAATTTTGAATACAATGTTTTTATCTGTTTGTTAACTAAGTAAACCTATTGGAGAAAGTGTCCCTTTTCAGGGGTGACCCCAGGAGTACTATCTGAGTGACTTACTGTTTCACAATAAGCAAATCTTTTGCAATGCAAATTGAGCATGTTGGAAGATTAGATAGGTATATGTATCACAGAGTATATCCCTTCTGTGGACATGTCTTCTTCTCCACATAAGCAAAGCACTTAACTTAAAGTATTCAGATGTAATCTAGATGAATGGATGGGTAACGACAAATTCATCCCTGGCTTAGCACCTTTGTGCTTCATACATAGAGGAGTAGATGACCAAGGAGGGGCAGGCACAAAAACTCCTTGTTTCCAGGCTTGTCTCAGGCTTATTCAATCTTAAAAAATAAGGGCTAAAAACTTCATAGGAATGTATGGCTAGGCTTCTAAATATCCTCATGGAGCAATAGCTTAGTTAGTACCTATAACCCTATGCAGGTGCAGGATTCATACCCTGTTTTTTTTTTAGTACAGGAAGCAGTTTATTAACTGCAAAGAGCCTTAAGTTACAATCCCAGTTCATCTAAAAGGTTGGCAGAAATACAATAGGTGTTGTGTGGACATAGATTTTCCAAACATTGAGAACTCTAACAACTAATTTACCAAAATAAACAAGAATTTACAGGAGGCCTGGCAGTTGATGTTTGAGGATTAAAGTTCCAAGCTCTGAATGAACTACCTCAAGAATAAAGGGTTTGATTCTTTTTAATACTGTGTGATGATGAGCAAATCCCTTAATCAGGTACCCCTAACTGGGGCATTTCACACACACCTTTCCCTTAATGGACAGCTCTTGACATGAAATGTAGCAAAAGACATGTATGTGCTTCTTGCTGATGAATGCTGCTGCATAATGTAGTGGAGTATATGTCTCCCAACAGCTTGACAAGACATCTGGGAACCTTTTCACAAAGGCTTTTCTGTACTGGTGTAAGTAGCACGCTTGTAAGTCAGACACATGATGATTTAAACAATGCATTTGCACTTTATTTATTTTAGTTATTTATTTATTTATTTGTAGTTTGTTAACCAGGAAAGTTCATTGGGCCATATTGAGCCCTTTTTCAATGGAGGCCCGGGGAGAAAAGCTCCAAGTACATACAAAATATATATTGGCAATTAATACAACTATAGGAGAGAAAGCTCAAGTACATACAAAATTTGTTGGCAGTTAATACAGTTATAGGAGAAAACATGAAAAAAAAGGTGCACTTGCCCCTTGTGCCCCCTCTAGCTCCAGCCGTAAATGTATATGTGTGTGTGTGTGTGTGTGTGTGTGTGTGTGTGTGTGTGTGTGTGTGTGTGTGTGTGTGTGTGTGTGTGTGTGTCTGTCTGTGTTGATGTGTATGCAGGCAGTGAAATGTTGTGTGGATTTCAGTAATGTGACATTTGTGAGTTTACTGCCAGTGAGTTAAAGCAAACAAGGACTGAATTAATGATTTACTACTTGTAAAGTAAAGTAATATTGTATAAGATAAAACTGAATGTGGGGATGACCAAACAAAAACTTTTCTTATGGAGGGCTGGGTCACTACGTAGCAGCTTTCCTTATAGGTATCTGCCCATTTCATTTCCAAGTCTTAAGATATTTTAATTGGACAGTCTCACTGCTCATAACTCCCAGTCTCTGCCTTTCCCTTTCCACTGCAGCTCTGTTCCCTGACCCTTAGATCAAGGTATGCAATGATGCTGTGTTTTATTAGAAGCTTGTTATGTCCTGCCATATCACTGTTGCAGTATTCTTTACAAAAGGCATCCCCTGCCAAAGGTAGCCCCAACATCCGGCCAGTATATGAAAGCCTTAGATTTTAAAGACATTGTACATCACACACATACCTCTCAACTGTCCAGATTTTTGCAGAATGTCCAGCTATTTGGCTCATATTTTGGTCTGTTCCTCATAAAATTTATGGTTTTCTGGCAAATCACTGAGATGACCTGAGGACTGAAGTCACTAGATAATGATATACATTTCGGTTTCAGTCTTCAAATCCTTCATAAACTGTATGTTAAAACAAACCCTGTTATTCTAACAACTTTCTAAGTTTATAAGAGCAATATTTAAAATATGTCCCTATTTTTGGGCCTTTGTCCTCCTGTTTTGTCTGGCTTTGTCCAGATTCCTTGCACTAACAGGTTGAGAGGTATGATCATGTGTATGCTCCCTGTTGAAGGCATAGGGCATAAAGGTTACATACGGATGGACGTACCTCAGAACTTCTTTGCCACCACTTAGAATACCATCCATAATCACTAGTCTGAATGGTCCTTCTTCTGTGCTGATTATTGAAAAGTATTTCAGATAAATGCCCCATTAGGGTTTCTTCTTATCTATTTTTACTTTTACTTTTTTGTGAGTTTACATGTCATCCAGAAAGGGAAAATGTCAGTGTGGGAGGCAGATTCCCCATAAAAATGATCACAAGTGGTATCTTTTCTGTTTGGGTGCTTCTCATGATTATACACAGTGTTCTATCTGCCAAGCGGTTGTTCCTAAGACCCTATGTCGTCATCTCTCCTCCTTATCAATTTACCTGGGGAACCAAAGCCTTAAATTGTGGAGCAAGGTGCTATGGCAGAATCTTCCTATCCTGAAGGTCAGTCACTTGCCAAGAAAAAGGCCAAAAAACTCAGGTCTGATTTGGCTGCTGTCCCACTTCTTCAAAATTCTCTCTCTCTCTCTCTCTCTCTCTCAAGGCTAATGAAAGGCAGAAGGATCACCCAGTTGTTGCATCAAACTCCTCTGTCATGACCCTGTAGGAGGCCGGCATGGATTAGACTTGTCACACATCCTTAGAGGCTCTGCTAAGAGGGATACTGCAACTCCTTGTTTGGTAGGAGATTCCCACTATGTTGGTTGAGTAGGGTCTGAACTGCCTATGTTTTTTAGGATGGATGTTCCCCAGAAGAAAAAAAACAGAAAAGTAAACATATTTCCCCATGCTACTAAAGATCCCCAGCATGAATGGCAGGAGGGTGGCCTAATGGTTAAGGTGTTTGGCTTACAAACACAAGGTGCAGGGTTTGAATCTCACAAGGGATACTTGGCTAGGCTTAAAATGGCTCGCAAGGGCAGTTAGTCTACTTTTACTCAAGAGTTTTCTAATTCCTTAATGGCATTAAAGCCACCCCAAGGAGTTTCTGTGCCTGATCCTACTTAAGCATCTACTTTCCTTAAGATGCCCAGAGAGCAGGAATCATCTGAAGGGGATTTTGGATTTGGGGGAAGAGAATTGAGCATACTCCTCTTAAATCCTTCTCCTTTGGATTATGGATCTAAGGAGGAAGATTCTATTAGTCCAGACTCACTCTGGAAGAACTCTTCTCTTGTATGATGAAATATTTCAAATGGGATTGTTCTCAGGTTAACGTTTCTGATATTCAAAACAGGTATTATGAACTCCTCCAAATGGAGTCTCCTAAGCCCTCTGTTGTTTCCCCTGTCTTGGCTGCCCTTCTAGATACCTTTTCAGCAGCCTCTGTGGCCCCTGACTCAAGGACAGTAGGGCTAAGGAACATTTAGGCAAAAAGGTGTATACTGCTGCCACCCTGGATTTTGTGGCTATTAATTACCAGAATCATATGACAAGGTATGTTCTAGGCCTTCTGTCTCAAGCTTCTGAGACACTCTCTTACCTCCCTAATTCAGAAGGGAAGCACTTGGTCCTTTCTCTATTGGGCTCCACCTCTCAAGTGGCTCACCACTCTATTAAATGAAGTTATAATGCAACCGATGCTTCTTCTGGGGCTGCTGCCTTTGGTTTTGCTTTGAGATGTTACTCTTGGCTTCATCTCCAGTCCTTGCTTGATGATATTAAGGCTAAATTGCTGGATGCTCCTATTGATAATAAGAACCTCTTTGGTTCTGCAGCTGCTGAGCTTTTTAAGTCACTGAAGGATAAAGGCAAGGCCTTGTAGGAATTGAAACATGCTTGTTTGTGTCTCCTATCCCTAGGGTCCAGAGGAATTATCCATCCACATATGCTTTTGTACATAGACAGCCTTGGCCACCTCCTAAAGGTAAGAAGGGTTCTAATCATGTACCTCCTACTAAGTCTACTAAAACTCCTACTTCTCAGAAGCCTCATTTTCAAGACAAACCAGGTTCTATCTGACAGTTTTCTTCCCTTTTCCCTGGGTCAGGTTCACTTATCCCTTTGTCTTTCCCTGTCCCTTCCCAGTTGGTTAAGTGTCATTCAGGACTCTTGGGTTCTGTCCATCATTTGCTAGGGATACTTCATGGTGTGAAAGCCCCCTCCTCCTTTTCTGGGCATCCCTCAACTTCCACAGAAACAGCTTCCTTTCTTCCCAGACCTGCTTCAGGGCCATTTGGTCCAGGGCACCTGCTCAAGAAGGGACAGGGTTTTATTCTAGGATGTTTCTGGTTCCCAGGAAGGAAGGCACCTGAAGATCCATTCGGGAGCTTTATCTGCTCAACACCTTTCTAAATGTCCCTTCCTTTTGCATGCTGTCCCCTCAAACCCTGCGCTCTCTTCTTCTTCCCTAGGCTTTGTTAGTATCCCTGGATCTCAAGGATGCCTATCTTCACATCCCTATTCATTCCCTTTTCAGAAAGTTTTTACATTTCTCTGTTTCTTATTTCATTTTCAGTTCTCTGCTTTGCCCTTTGGCCTCACTACTGCCCCAAGGGCATTCACCAAATGCCTCATTCCTGTCATTGCCTTTTGCAGGATGAGAGGAGTTCAAATCTTTCCTTATCTGAACAACTTGCTAATTCATTCTTCATCAACTGAGGTTTTGCATCAGCACATCCAGTTTTCAGTCTTTCTCTTACAATGCTTGGGTTTACCTTAAACTTTCAGAAGCCAGTCCTGGTTCCTTCTCAGGATCATGTGTTTCTCATTTGCAGGATCCAGGCCATTCCCATGCTGGCATCCCTACCCCCACCCAAGGCTCTGTCTCTAATCACCTTTTTTTCAATCCCTTCTTCCTCTGGCTTCAATCATGGTCAGGGATTTTCTCAGGGTTTTAGGATTCATGGCATCCACCATTCCTGTGCTGCTTCTAGTCAGACTCCATATGAGAAAGCTACAGTGGTTCCAAAAGTCAGTGTGGCTTCAACACTGTCATCTACCAAATTTTTTGTTTCCTTTCCTTTCATGCCTCAAATGAGCTTCAGTGGTGAGTTCAGCAGGTTTCTGTCAACCTGGAACTTCCCTTTCAACCTCCAGTCCCCTCTCAGGAACTTGGAACTTTTTTGGATGTCTCAGACAGGGGGTAGGAAGCTTCTTTCAGTTCCCTCAAGGTCCAGGGTCTCTGGCCTCCTCATCAGAAGTCAGATCACATCAACATAAAGGAGATGAGTGCTCTCTTTTCAGCTCTTCATATTTTCCATTGCCTCTTTCTTCCAGGGCCTCTCAAAATCTTCACAGACAATGGCAGTGATGTGGTACATAAACAAGTAAGGGGGTACATAGTCCTACCTTTTTTGCAGGCTGGCTCTTCAGGTTTTGGATCTAGCTGTCCAGTATCAAGTGACTCTTCAGGCTGTATAGATTCCTTCAGAGCAAATATAGTGACAGACTATTTGATCAGGTCCAGTACACATGCTCATGAATGGATGCTTCACAGAGATATGTTTCTTGACATTGCCCATTGGTGGGGTACTCCACAGGTAGAACGTTTTGCCTCCCCTTTAAACAGACAACTTTTTTCTTTTTGGCACCAGAGCCCACAGTCCAAGCCAGAGGGCTGTGGACTCTGGTGCCAAAAAGAAAAAGTTGTCTATTCTCCATGCCTTCCTTCCCCTTCCTCTGATTCAGAGGGTCCAGTTCTAGATAAAGCAAGACTCCCCCAAGATGTTGCTGGTGACTCCCTTTTGGCCCAGGCAGCACTGGTTACCCCTTCTTCTTCATTTAGCCAGGGGAAATCACCACAAATTGCCTCACAGGGTGGACCTTCTCACACAGAACAAGGGGTCTCCGATCCATCCCCATTTCTCCACTCTTCAACTGACACTGTGGGTGAAGGGTCTGGATCCCATTTAGGCATCTTTTTCTGAGGATGTGCTTAGGGTTCTGCAGGAAGCCAGGAAACACACTACCAGGAAATCATACTTATCCAGGTGGAAGAAAGTTACTTTCTGGTGCCCTTCTTGTAACCAGGATCCAGTTTCTGTAGTTATCTCTTTGGTTCTTTCTTATTTTTTTTTTAATTTCTCTAAGTCTTTTGGGTTTCTAATACCATGACAGGAATGGACCACATTCCTAAGTCAAAGTATGATTAAAGTTCATGAAATGAGTATTGTTTCAATCTTTGATGTCAGCCAAAAGTGCTCTTAGCAGCACCCGAAATGTGTCCATTAATAACTCCTTCTGCAATAAGTATGGGAATACATGTATCGGTAACATATCTAAATACAATTGTAGTTTCATTTTTATTAGACCCATTGCTCCTACTACTATTGGAACTGTCTGGGTATCCTTTCTTCCACATTGCTCTCATTTCTGCCTGCAGATTCTTGTATTTTATAACTTTGTGTCTCTCTGTACACAGGACACAGTAGTCACTGGGTGTAGCGATTTCAATGATCGATGCTACTTTTGTCTTATTTTCATGTATCACTATATCTGGTTTTCACGTATCTGTCTTTTGAACTGTTGGTAATGGGTGATCCCATGTGTTATAAACTTCATTATTTTCCACAATGCTTTGTGGCTCACATTTCCAGTGTTTTTCAGCCACTTCAGTACCATAATGTTTGCACAATCCCCAGTGCAACAGTCTTGCCACATTATTATGTCTTTCAGTATACAGTTCTTCTTCCATTAGTATGTCACAACCAGCAACAAGGTATGCAACTGTTTCCAATTCAGTTTTACAAAACCTACATTTGTCTGTTTCTCCCACATGTTCAATGGACTTTGTAAACCAGTGTGTATATAGCTCACTATCTTGGGCTGCCAATATTAACCTTTCATCTCTTGGTTTG
Organism: Protopterus annectens; assembly: GCF_019279795.1. Classification (NCBI taxonomy): domain Eukaryota; kingdom Metazoa; phylum Chordata; order Ceratodontiformes; family Protopteridae; genus Protopterus; species Protopterus annectens. The sequence goes on from NC_056750.1 coordinate 140,101,792, forward strand.
AATTTGTCTCTCCTTAACCATTCCTGCATTCATTCCTGATCAACATGAGGTTCTTCCAGAACTTTTCTATATTTGCAACTATATTTACATTTTTTCCCCATTTCGTGCCTTCTCATCTGGTCCTTCACCTGATATTCTTTCTTTTGTTTTTTTGGGACATTCAGTTGCCATCTGATTTTTATCTACTTCTGGTTTGATTTCCATTCCTGCTTGACACCAATATCCTTCTGCTAAATTAAGCAGAGAAGTCATTTTAGATTTATTCTCCTCATGTTTCAAAACTTTCATTACATTTAGGTCTTGTGAGGTCAGCAGATATGTGTGGAGTCCCACAATTGCAGATCTATACATGCAATCAATTTCAAGGAGGCCCAACCCTCTTTCGGAATGGGGAATATATAATCTTGGTATACATTGATTTTTATAAATCATTTGGTGATCATGAAGCATCCTTCTTGTTTTCCTATCTAATCTAACCGATATGTTTTGGGGCCAGTCAGTCACTCCAAAACTGTAAGTTAGGACAGGAAGAGCAAATTGCTTTACAGTTTGGATTTTGTCCCTAGATGCTAGCACTGTTTTTAGAATTAATTTAAGTCTTCTAAAGTATTCCTTACAAAGTTTTATTCGCATTTATTCATGTTTTATTGTTGATCTTTCATCAGTTCCCAAATATTTATACATCCCCTCTTGCTCAAGTTCTTTTATATCACATTTTTGTCCCAAACTGATGTCTTCCTGGTGCTGCAGTTTTTCTGCTTTAAAAGTTGCTTTTGCACACTTATCAAGACCAAATGACATTCTTTTATCATTTGAAAAAGTTTTGACAACCTGCAGCTATGCTTTCAGTTCCTCATCTGATGAGCTATACAGCTTGAAATCATCGATAAAGAGAAAATGAGAAGTCTTTACACTTTGTTGTTTTCTAGGAGCCAAATTGTAGCCATGGCCTGAGCTGTTAAGTCAACAGCTTAATGGGTTAATGGCAAGGCAGAATAGCAACAGTGACAGAAAGTCACCCTGGAATATCCCCCTTTAAATTTTTATCCCTGGGATAATAATTTGTCCTTTATCATGGCTTAATTGCAAAGTGTTCTGCCATTGTTTCATGGTCACTGTAATGTAGTTTATCAGTGTAGGGTGTATTTTATACATTTTTAAGAACTCTTTTATCCATGAATGTGGGACACTGTCAAATGTTTTTTTATAGTCAATCCATGCCATACCTAAATTTTCCCCTTTTTACAGTTCTCCAGTATGACTTTATTTAACAACAAATGATCCTTTGTTCCATATGACTTTCTTTTATTGACCTTTTGTTCTACTGCCATAATTGAGTTTTCTTCTAAATGACTATAAACTCTGTCAGCATCAATTCCCGTGTATAGTTTATACGTCGTCAAAAGACAAGTTATTGGTCTATAATTTGTAGGGTAGCTTGCAGGTTCAGTCTTAAGTAGGAGCATTGCTAAAACTTTTGTATAAGAATCCAAGTAGTGAGTTAAGTAACATTAGACACTTCTCCTTTAGAAATCTGAGTGAGTATGTACCTACACATCATCCCCTTCTAGAGGCATTTTTAAAATTGACAGAAGATGAGCTATATAAATATTATGATGATCACAGTATTAATGGTAGATCTAGGAAAAGAGATAATCTTACCTGGAATGAAGACAGAGTCTTAAGAAGTTGCAGGATGACTCCACTATCGTAATTAGGCCTGCCGATAAGGGAGGCCGCATTGTAGTGATGGATGCATCGCATTATCATACCTCTATGGAACATATGTTGAGTGATAGTTTCTACGAAGTTATCAACATGGACACTGTTTATGATATTATCAGATATGTTAGTGACACTCTGCTAGACAGAGTAAGTTGATAGACGAGGAACTCTATGACTACCTAAGTATTAAGACACCGCTTATTCCCATTATTAATGGGTTACCAAAAATACACAAAAATACCAGTGATCCACCCATGAGGCCTATAGTCTCGGGCCGTGAATGGGTAACTGAGCACTTATCTGTTTATATAGAGAGACATCTTAAGCATGCTTTAAATGGTAACTCTTTTGTTTTGAGAGATTCCAAACAGTTTTTAATAGAGTTATATGAGAGCATTGAACAGAATGATACCACATCTGACCTCTTATTTGTTACTTTCGATGTACAGTCACTATTTACAGTTATTCCTAATGGATTAGGACTAATGTATGTTTCAGAATATTTGAAAGAACACAGTGACTATACCAATGTCATGATAGATTTGATAGTGCACTTTCTAGAGCTGGTCTTGGAGAATAATTTATTCATGTTTAATGATACCATCTATAGGCAATTAGATGTGCCAACAGCTACGCCAATATGTTCTTGGCATACTGGGAAGAACATGTATTATTCTGTGAAACTTTATTTAGAGAACATGTTATCTTTTATCGATGTTTTGTCGATGATCTTTTTGTCCTTTGGAAAGGAAGTGAAGTACAACTTCAATCTATGTTCTCAATTATGAATAATTTGACAAATTGTCTACAATTTACTATGCACTTCTCAGCACATAGGATTGAATTTCTAGATCTATATATTGAAAAGTTATCCAATGGTCTGATAAACACGGGTGTGCATCGAAAAACTTGCTATTGTAATTCACTACTTATGAGGTCGAGTATGCACCCACTATTTGTTTTTAGGAACATCATGAAGGGTCAAGCGATTAGAGCCTCTAGGTTAAACCCCATGGATAGTGGCTTTGTAGCTGAATTAGATGACCTGAGAGAGAGGTTAACATATAGAGGGTATAAGATCAATGAGGTTAACCTATGCATAGAGGATGTTCATCAACTGCGTTCTACAGTGGCAACACCACACTTTGGACCCATCAGCTCTACTGAAACTAAAAAAGAAAAAAGGGTCGAAAGTTATGTCAAGTTCTCGACCTTGTTTGTCTCTGACCATTTTGAAGTTAAGGAGATCATTGCTAAACATTGGGGCATCCTACAAGTAGGCGAAGATTTAAGGCAGATAGGTGGGAATGAACCTCATTTCCTGTATAGGAATAAGAACAATTTAAAAAGGATGCTTTGTCATCCAAAATTTGAGAGGAATTCTATGACCCATGGCTATACTAAACCATGTGGCCGTTGTAATTTTTGTTCACACATGGATACTAGTACCAGTTTTTTTCATCCTAACCTACAGATTGTTTTTAACACCAATGTTGATGCTGATTGTAAGACTCCCAACATTGTATACTTAGTGGTGTGTCAGTCCTGTTCATCTTTTTATGTGGGCAAGACAAATTGCCCACTTAGAGACAGGGTCAGAGAACACATATATCACATTAAGAAAGGTTCACCTCACAATGCATTAGCAAAACTTACAACCCTATGTGGAAATACTCATAAGTTTTTATTTAAGGTTCTGGAGATTATCATTCAGAATAGGAGAGGTGGTGATATTAGGACATATACTGAGAGTAAAGAAAGTGAATGGATTATTCTTTTAAGAGCTGATAGGGGGTTAGGGCTTAATGAAAGAGCTTCCATAAAACCAAAACTGAGACAGCATAGGAATGTTAGATAGTTATGATATGCACACATATACGTGTATATACATTTCTTTTCTTTTTTTATATGTCTTCACATTTCATATAGACTTCTATGCATTTCTATGCTTTTTATGTATTTCTTATATACAATCAATAGTTTTTATACATTTTAAAAGTTTTTATTAGGTAAAATTTGGTATGTTTCTTTAAGACTTGATAAATCAATTGATTTAAATTATGTATATATACCTCAGCTTATGTTAATTCAATTTGTTTAGATCTGAGGAAGCTTGCATAGCGAAAGTGCTTATCTGTGGATATCTGTTTGGAATAAATTAGTTGGAACTGACTTTGAGTTTATCGGAAGTTCTTGTTAATACTTGCTTCGTCTATATCCCATCACGTTTTTTGTTTGATTATCTATTTTGTTGTCTGGGATAGTAGCGTTTACCTGATCCAGCAGCGGCCGTGGTAATTTTTATAAACTTAAGTAGGAGCATTGTTTTGCCTGTTAGCCAGGTTGGTGTCTGTTTGGGGTGCGCATATAAATAGTTCTTACTCATGGCTAAATCTTTGTGCAAATATGTTAATACTTTAACCAAAAGTTAGGTACTATATCTAGGCCTGGGGTTTTCCAATTAGAGACTTTTCTTAACTTTGTTTCAATCTCTCTGGCTGTTATTTCATCCCATTTCATATCCTGTTCCTTTAAACCCCTTATTCTTTCTTTTACTTCTATCCATTTAGCATCTTTGTTATGTTCCTCAGGATCTTCATAGATACTTCTCCAAAATGTATCTATTTCCTCTTTTTTGGCAGTCTTTCAATTCCTTTTACCTTGTTTCCCAATTCTCTATAAAACTTTTTTGGGCCATCAATATATTGCTTATTTTGTACTTTTCCTTTATATTTATCTATGTATTTTCTATGTTTTTCTGCCTGTGCTGAAATTTTTAGTTTGTTATTTGTGATAGTGCATGATAGATCCTGGTCTGTTCTAATACTATGCATTGCTTTTACCACATCTATCTTTCTTAGTATTTTTGTCAATCTATTCCTTCTTCTATAGTTTTCTAACAGTGACACTTCTTGTCTTAATTGCTTTATAGTTTTGTCTATTCAAGACTTCCATGATGGTATTTGATTTCTCCCCTTCATTTCCTTCTCTACCCTGTGTTTTTGTTGTAGAACTTTATCAATTATTAATTTAGCAGCACAGTAATATATCCTGTTTGCTTCTGTTTTATTATCTGGATCTCTATAGACAGTCCTAATTACTGCATTCATTTGTTTTATCAGACTTCTGACTTTTTGGGTTTTATTGACCTTCTGCAGTCTATGGTTAGGGAACATCCCTTGTTTTCCATTTCCTGTGGGCATTCTACAGCAGGTTCTATAGCATCCTCCTGTGGCACCTTCTCTTCAATTTCATCCTGTGTCATCTGTTGCTCTGTCATATGGAAACTCACCGGCCTATCACTCCTCAACATTGACTTCATCAGAGTTTCCACAGTTTCCTGTTTCTTTCCTTGCTGCCTAGTTTCAAGTGAATGTTTATACTGGTTTCCTGTCCAAGGCTCCAAAATATCTTGATATGACACCTGACAAATTGCTTCCTGTTCCACTAGTTTTCCCTTAATTTGGGTATCCATTGCTCTATCCTGTTGTGGTGCTTTCTGCATTCGATTTTCTACACTGAATCCTTCACTTTGCAGGTACTCCATAACCCCAGTTAATATTTCTTTAACTTCTCCATTACTAATCTCATTTTCTGTTTTCCTCTTTGTCTTCTTATTTTTTGTATTGTAAAGTTCTCCATGTCTGGATCCCTTTGCCTGTATTTCTCTTCAAACATCTTTGGTGCTGCTCTTTTTGTATTTGTTAGTTTTGCTTTCTCCTTTGCATAAATATCACACCATATTGCATCTCTTTTTCTTTCCCATGTCCATGATTCTTCTTCAGATGTCTCCTGGTCTTCCCATTTCTCCTTACTATGGGGACTCATTCCATCATGCTGTGATATAACCTGTGTTAGACCTTCTACACCAAATCCTTCACTTTGCAGACACTCCATAACTTCAACTTCTATTTTTTTAACTTCTACTTTACTAATCTTATTTTCTACGTTCCATCTTTGTGATTTTATTTTTTTTATTGTGAAATTTTCCAAATCCAGATGCCTTTGCCTTTATTTTTCTTCGAATATCTTTCAGGCTGCCTGCTTTATATTGGTTAATTTAGCTTTCTCCTTTGCATAAATATTGTACCATATCAAATCTCTCTTTCTTTCCCATGTCCATATTTCTTTTTTATACTTTTCAACTATCTCTAGGTTTTGTTGTTTATATTTTCACACTTCCTCAGATGCTTCTTTTTCCAAACAGATCAAAGTTTCTTGATCTATATACTGTTTATTGTGGAAGAGATTTTCTTTATGGTGCATTTCCTGTAACCAGGATCCAGTTTCTGTGGGTAACTCCATGTTGGGTTAACATATTCCTCTGTTTAAGCTCACCTTTCAGTTATTTCTGCTTGCCTGCCAGTGACTCATCCTGTTGCCTCTAGGTTTGAGGTCAAACAATTTCTTAAAGGCATCCTTCATATCTGTCCTCCCAGGAAGCCTGTCCCTCCTTCCTGGGACCTTAATTTTGTTTTAGAAAACTTGACTCAGGTTCCTTTTGTGGCTGCTGCTTCTGCTTCCTTGCAGCATTGTAGCTGGAAGACTGTATTTCTTTTGGCCCTTTCTTCAGCTAAGACAGTTTGTCAACTCCAGGATTGTACTGCTGTTCCTTCTGTCTTCATTTTTCACAGGGATAGGCTGTCTATTCTTTCTAATCCTTCTTTTATGCCTAAGGCGGTTAAAGAGTTGTCTCTTAATTAGTCTATTTATTTGTCCTTCTTTCCTTCTCTGCAGTTTGCTAGTGAGAAGGTTCTTCACACCTTGGATTTGCATAGACATCTAAGATATTATTTGAAAAAGACTAAGGCTATTCACAAATCTGAGCAACTTTTTCTTTGTTTTCAACCCAGACCTCTAGGTTTGGCTGTTTCTAAGCAAACTATTTCCTCCTGGATCTCCAAGGCCATTACTTGTTGTTATTCCTTTCATGGAAAATGTTTTTCTACCTCTGTAAAGAGTCATTCTACTAGGGCTGTTGCTTCCCCTGGTGTTTTTTTTTCAAATGTTTGGATACCATTTCCATCCCTGAGGCTGCTTCTTGAACTTCTGTATATACCTTTATTAAGCTTTACAAACTGGATGTTGTTTCCAGAGCAAGAGTTGTCCTTCCCACAGCTATCCTGCATGGTTTCTAGAAGGCTCCTCTGTGCCTTCCTCCTCACAAGTTTCCGCTTCAGCTTTTGTACTCTCCCTTTTGTAAAATTCTGCAACAGTGATATGGAAAGATGTAGTACAGTTGTGTAATATCTTACCCTAACAGTAGATGTCCTTCTCTTCACTGTTGGGCTATTCGCTCCCTGCCTCCTCCCCCCTTTTGCTCTATTCTTTTCCTTCTGTTATTCTGGCCTGGAATTCTTTTCTTTTTCCCCTTCTGGTTGCACATGTTCCTTCATGTTCCTAGGAGTAGCTGTTCTTTCTGGGGCTTTTCACTTCTGAGGTATGTATATCCGTATGTCAGCTTTATACCTTATAACTTGAGTAGGGAGCATGTGTGTAATGTACGATGACTATAAAATCTAAGGCTTTGGTATACTGGCCGGACATTGGGGCTACTCTTGGCAAGGGATCCCTTTTGTAAAGAATACTGCAACAGTGAAGAGAAAGACATCTACTATTGCGGTAAGATTTTACACAGATATACCTTCCCTAATAGCCTGTAGCACTCACTCTGAAATGAATGGCCTGGAAAGTTACAGAAAATGGAGCTTGTGTCATTAAGAAAAAGAAGTCTGAAATGAATAATCTAAACAACACATTTGATTATGCATATTTTTACAGCCATGCTCGTAAAAGTAAAGTACGTCTGTAATAATGATTTATCATTCCTCTATGAACCAATGCATCATTAAGTTGGAGTTGGAGACTTGAAACTACAAATGAAATGAATTAAAATAAATAAACAGTATACAAAAAATCTAAATGCTGCCTCATTAAATGACTTCTCAATACTGATAGTTCATCAGTACAAGTACATGTTGCTTGTGCTAAGCAGAAAATCTAAGATTTTGATTAATGTATTTTAAATAAAAATTAATTTCATGGGAATTCTGTACTTATTTTGAAAAATTGGCCTCTGTACAACAGTCTTAGCCAAAGTAAATGTCAAAGTCTCAACAAATCCAATCTCAAACAAAATAACTGTAAAGATCTCAACAGGCCCAACTTATTTTCCAGCGAATATACTTAGCAGCTTTAGAGTTAACGTCTGTTTTCTCAAATCGCTGCATGTCTGGCAATGAAAGTAATAGTGAAACCAAAACAGACAGTAACGCAGTATCAAAGTAGATCGAAGAAGTATAAGAAAAGAGGATGCAGTAATACAACAAAATAGAAAGTAATGTAACAAAAGAGAAATCAGTATTAAAACAAAACAGAAAGCAGGAAAATAAAACTGAATGTAATGTATAATGAATCAGAGAGTATTAATGGAAAATGTAGAAAAAAGACAGGAACGTGGTAATAAAAACTGGAAATAGTTGTTACATAAAGGCATAACAATTCAAAATTGATGCAGTTCCTAGTGCTTATTAAGGAATTTACTGAGAGGCTAGAGAAAACTGCTAGGGATTAAGTAGCTAGAGGCCTCAGCAGCACAAGACAGGGAAAGAAAGAAAGCATAGATGTGATTGGAAATGTTACGTGAAACAGCTGGGTCTTGAACCACCTGCAGCTCAAGAGCTGAAGCTGAAGGAGGCCAAACAGGGATAAGACACATGACAACCTGAGTGGAATCTTCTCAAATGAAGGAAAGACTTTACGTCTTCTTGGAAAGTGAAAAATACAGGTGTGTCTTTCAAAAAAAAGCGATCGCCTCTGTGTTCCAGTACTGGCTGACAAGAGACAGTGCGGACTGATCTATGATTATGCACTCTACAGCAAGAAATTATCAAAATGCAAGAAAGTTCAGAGAGCCTTAATGCCACTTATAAGCAGGACGAGGCACTTACTCAAGGTTAAAGGTCACAGACTACATTGTGATATTTACATAGGATAAAACATCTCCTTTGTCCTGAGTAATTTATCCAGAGCAGATGGGAAAGCTTGTAACACTTACGATTTTATGATTTAAGATTCTGGCATTAAACAGAGACGGTATGTGACATGGAAGCAAGTACCATAAATTGCATCAGTTTCATCAAGGTTCTTGTACATTTGATGCTTCCTAAGCAGTAGGTGACATCTGACAATAGTATAAGCATATTACCTGCAACAGAATGTACTGGGAAACACCCAGACAAATGTTTGACACTCAGATTCTTTTATTTAGTGGAAAGAAGTTAGTCTAAGAAGACAGCCTGTGCACAAAGTGACTCAAAAACTTCACAGAAAACATAGTAAAACAGGTACACATTTTGTAGCAACAAATGTCAAACAGCAGCACATCCTGAGTGTGAAGGTGAACTCCTCATGACAAAAGGGCTATGTATTTTATAAAAAAAGCTAAATTTTATGAGGGATAGTTTATCCATGGGAAACTATGGTACTGGATAACTTAGCTACCAGTTAAACAAAGAAACTTAAGAAAGATTCATTGAAAATAAAACTGTTTATAAAGGTTTAAAAAAGGGGTTATCCAAGCCAGGCAGGAGACCACCAGTCCAGGACACTTCTGATTAGATCAGCTGTGTCCTACCAAAATGGATAATATCCCAAAATGTAAAACAATATATACATATAATGAATCTATGATATATTATCTAAAAAACTTACAAGACATTTTATTAACAGACAGCTGTGCTTCAATGAATTTAAAGGCTAAAATCAGTATTTCAAATAGAAATACCAGTGTTAAAAATTCATCAACACCAACACTACCAGTAAAAGGCTACAAGCCTGCAGACTCTCCCATCATCTGGGACAAGACTGTGGATCAGCAAAAAGGCCGTGGCCTGCTTCTCTTCTTGGGATTGGTGCTAACATTTTGATTCTGGTGAGAAAAGAAGCAAAAGAGTATTGTATCCCCGCATTGTGAAGCTGTGCTGAGACCAGCATTAGCAGTAGCCCAGCAGTAGCCATTCATGCGACTCCCCTCTTTTCATCATTCTTGACAAGCTAATTCTTTATTTTCAGTAAGTACTGCTTGATTTCTGTCTAACTTCAGAATATCTGCCTTAATACTTCATCTTTAAATTTTCAAGGTCTACGTATTAGTTTCCCCTCAAGTGTTTGGCAGTGTTCTGTACAGACACAGACACCTTGAGTGACATTTTTTCTGTAAAAGGAATATATAAGGAAACAGCTCCAGTACTTAGTAATAATGACCATCCCTTCTTGCATGTCTAAAGGTCACTTCCCTGCACTTTGTCCTATTAACCTGGTAAACATGGGCATTCTGAGGCAGTGTAGCAACTACCTCATGTACATAGACAACTCTCTCCTCTTACCTCCCAATACTGAGACTTGTGAGAGATGCACTTATATATCCAAAATGAAAGCCATGCAATGTCAAGCCAAGACCGGAATAGCTGGTCAAGAGGAGAAGGTCAACACCTGCACCACACCACATGCAACACATAGCCCTCCAGAACACCCACCATCACAGCTCTCACATAAAAACACAAACCACACACCCACCTTCGCAGAGGCTCTCAATAGAAATCTACCCAAACAGCAGAGACCTCCAAGGCAGACATGCACTTGACCACCACAACACAGCACAAAACAAAAGACACATAGCTCACCTACACAGTGTGCCCCTCAACCTAAGCCCCTAAGGCAAAACAGCTTGCCCAATACACTAATCATAGGTGACTCAATAATGAGGCACACTGATGTCCCACTCACTAGGTTGAATAAGGAGAAGGTAACAGTCAGATATCTATCAGGTGCCAGAATCCAACACATAACACATGCACTCGGGTCACTTCACAACAAGTACAATTATGACTCTGTCACTTTCCATGTGGGTGTGAATGGCCGGAAATGCACCTCCCTGGACTACATGAAAAGCAACCTGGAGAAGCTCTTGGATTATGCGGCCCAGGCAGGTATGACCCTAGTCCTGAGCAACATCCTACCATCACCCAGAATGATACCACAGTATAAGCAGAAAATGATTGACTTCAACAATTGGCTAAGTGTCTGGTGTCATTCAAGAGGGGATCCCAGTATCTATCTGCTTGGGATGACATGATTGACAGACCTCAATGCCAGAGATGGCCTGCATCTGTCACCTCTGGGTTTCCGTATACTGGCTAAGGCTCTTACCACCCCTATAGTGCTTTTTTTAGGTGATGTTCCAAAAACCAAATTACCACCATAACAGTTATAAATAAATGCAATCTGAGGGCCATGCTGCTCAACTCTAGAAGTCTAAATCTCAAGATGCACTTGCTCAAAGCACTCCTCAAAATGGAGAACATCGACATTTGTGCTGTAATGAAGACCTGGTTTAAAGCAGCAGAAAGCACCCCTGCACTATCAGACTACAACTCATTCCACACCTTTTGGCCCCAGAAGATGGACCAAAGCTCCAAAGGTGGTGGTGTCTCCATATTCATAAAAGATATGCACACCTCTAGACTAGTCACCCAGCATAACACATCTGAGATACTTCAGGTACAACTAATATTGGGTAAGATGGCAATTCAGGTCATAGCCTGCTATAGGTCCCCAACTATGTCCCAAGACTCTCACTACATGTTCCTAAGCACCCTGGAAACTATTAGGGTTTAACCCAATACTCTCATACAAGGTGACTTCAACTACCCCTCCATCAACTGGGAAAACTACTCATGCACCAATACACTGGCCCAACGCTTCCTGGAATTCATCAATTTCAATGTTCCAGACCAGCACATTCTTACCTCCACTAGAGGATGCAGCATCCTTGACCTGGTTATTACTAACATGGGCAACCATTGCTCTACAACAATAGTCAATTGAACTAACCAACTTAGAAACTCAACCAAAAAGCAATAATTACTGAAAAAAAACTTCTACTGTAAACTTCAAACTCATCATAATCTAAATAACAGTTTTGGTTTTCATAGACTCCTTTCAGCCCACCTATAAACCAAAGACACTCTTCAAAATAACTTTAAAATACACCCTATTACATCTCTCATCTCTAGACTTATTCAAAAGCTTCCAAAGAAATTGCATATCCAGTATACTATTATTATAAACAGGACAATCCAAGAGGAACCATCCCAGACAAAATAAAATATTCATTATTTATCCCATTAAGGTTTGATATGGTCAACCACTCCATTTAATTAACACTCTTACATCCCTCTCCTTTTGATATCTTGCCACTAAATGGTTTTTACATCCTACCTCAGCAATAGACAGCAAGCAAGTTGGGAAAAAAAATTTCCTCCCTCACACCCGTTTCCATCGGTTACCTCATCACTCCATTCTAGGACCTCTTCTCTTCTCCTATTCATCATCAATGATCTCTCAGTAACCTGATCTGCTCTGCTTCATCTCCTAATGAACTTTCATCTATTACTCTAAAATGTCTGGACTTCACCATCTCCTCAAATAATGCCACTCTCATTACTCCTGATCCAACACAAAAAACTTTTAGGAATAACAATTGATAATAACCTCTCCTTTGATCAGCATATCAAACAACACCATAAAATAGTAACCTCATCATCCAGAGCCAAGATTGCCCTCTCACCTTTTGTCAACTCTTCTTTATGCCTCACCACTTTGCCACTGGTAACCCTTTTAGAACTCATCACTGTATTAACCTGAAACTTCTAGGCTGCTGCTAGAACTAAAAAACCTTCTTTAATCCCTCTCTATTCAATAATACTGTAGGAAGGAACTACACTTACCACATCTCTGCCTCTCTTTAAACATAAAATCAAGATTACTTCCAAAGCCACTGGCTCTGTTCGACTAATCCTCTACTGAAAATGGAAATATATCCAGCTAGAAATTCTTCCCTGGTTAGTTCTGACCACAAACTAATCACCATGGAAATTTACATCTCACCCACACCCCCCACAAAGGTAACCACCAGTAAAACTTCTCCAAAGCTGACTTTGGGCTCCTAAAAACAGATGTGACTAACTTCATGGCACCCATGTCAATGAAAAATAGATGCATGACTGTCGATTCATACAGCAATGCACTGTACGAACATGTACATAAATGCATGGAACTAACCATACTCAACAGAACCAAGATGCTCTCCTCCAAAAAATGGAAGCCAATCTGGTGGTCCCCTGCCATTAATAAACTCTACAACAGAAGGAAGAAACTGTTGCAGAAAAAGGTGAAGTCCCAAGACTGGAAAAACTTTCTTATTAGCTTCAAGAAAAAGTTGAGATCCCTCATCAAAACCTCTAAAGCCAGCTATGAAGGCAGAATTGCAGCAGACACTAAAAACAACCACAAAGCCTTCTACATTTATATCAAGAATCTCCATGGCAATACCCAGGTTTACTCTGAGTTACTGCACAATAGTGCCTCCTATACTGAGCCAACAGATATTGCCAACATACTGGCTGACAGATTTACCCCCTCACCCCCCCAAAGGACCAATCACAATACTGGAGGAATGCCAGGCACCCAGCATTACTGCAGCACAGGTTAAAGCTGCATTATCCAAGGCCAAGAATACAGCTTCCATGGGACCTGACAATATCCCTGGATGTGTTCTACATGAACTACAAAGTGAACTGGCACCACATCTGTGTGCCCTGTTCAATCACAGCCTCACCTCAGGCTTTGTCCCTATCGAATGCCACACTGCTACAATCATCCCTTTCCCATAAAGGGGGAGTGACTACAGACCCTGAGCATTATTGCCCCATTAGCCTGATGAGTCTGATTTGTAAGGCTATGGAGTGCACCATCATGGACCTAATTAACAAGAATATAGGGAATCTCCAAACTCTAGATCCCACGCAATTTAATTTTGTGAAAGGTAGATCATGCCTGCTCAACCTGGTTGACTTCTATGAGTCAGTCACTAGAGCTGTGGATGAGGTCAAGGCAGTTCATACAGTCTACCTCGAGCTGGCCAAGGCCTTTGATACCATTCCCCAATCAAGAATTATTGTAAACTCACAAAACTAGGCATCAAACCCTATATCACTAGGTGGGTTGCAAACTGGCTCACAGATAGAACTCACAGTGTGAAAGTAGTGGACCCTAAGTCAGACTGCTGACCACGAGTGGAGTCCCACAGGGATCAGTCCTGGGTCCTCTCCTGTTTGGCATCTACTTCTCAGAAGTCCAAGCCAACATGGAGGGATTCTGGCTGACCAAGTTCTCAGACGACTGCAAGCTGGGAGCCATTATTAACTCCCCAAGCGATGTAGACATCCTACAGAAAGGTCTCACTGAGACCAATGACTGGTGTTGAAACCACGGCCTTAAGCTTAATGCCAAAAAATGCATCGTCATCCCCTTTGGGAAAAACTCAGTTCCCACTATTTACCCCATCGATGGGAGTCCACTGAACACTGAAGGCATTATAAGAGATCTGGGGACACAGGTTGACAGCAACCTCTCCTTCGATCACCACATTGCCACTGTGGTCAGAAAGTCCTTCTGTGTAAAACATCTCATTACCAAGGGTTTTGCATCCAGGAAGAAAGAGATCATCATCTGACTCTACTCTTCCCTCATTAGGCCAATCATTGAGTATAGTGCCCAATTTGGCATGTACCTCACTAGACACATGCAGCAGCTGGAAAGGCCACAACAGTACCTTGCGAAGAGGATCCTGGGCCTTAAACACATGTCCTACATGGACAGACTCAAAAAGCTCCAGCTATTCTCTGTCTCATATTGTCTACTAAGAGGTGATCTCTGCTTGACATACAAAGCCATGTCTGACCCAGCTCTGTTAGAAATGCTACATCTAAAGAAATCCCAATCCCTCTGCACCACATACTCCAGGGATCTCAACCTCATTACCACAATCAACAGAACATGCTGGAAAGACAGGTTCATAACCCAGAGACTGCCCAAGTTATGGAATAGAGTTCCCATACATGTCAAACAGAGCACCTTACTGGCCCTCTTCAAGAGAAATCTTGATGAGTGGATGGGAAATAGAAAGTTCACCCTGGGGATCACTCCAGTGGCTCTACTTGATGGAGACACTGGGAACTAGCGACGACATGATTCCAGGGCACTTCTATGGGCTAGGCTTGTAAAGGCTGCAGGGCCATTAGCCTAGAACACACCTATGAACCTATGAACACACCTTTGTGTGTGTTAATCAGACTCCCCTCCCTGCAAAAGTACTCAGATCGCTACACCCTTCTAGTTTGTAGTAATTCAGATGGCCACATCTTTGACAACAGCACATTAGCTGCTGGGGTGGTCTCAGAGAAAACACTCTATTTCTCAATGATGCAGCTATTGCTATCAAGCATTTTTGATCCTTGAGGTCAGATATGGCTAATAATGCATCAACAAATTGTATGGTTACCATTAGATACACACATACCTCTGAATCTCTTAGAGCAAGAAATCTGGACAAAGCCATAAATAATGGGGGGACAAAGGCCCAAAAATAGGGACACTTTTTAAATATTGCTGTTAGAAACTTAGAAAGTAGATAGATTAACAGGCTTTGCCTTTTTATTGCTTTTATTATTGTGTGTTTTTAAAAAAAAGTTTCTTTAAAAAGACAAATTCTTTTTATTTTTTTGGATAACTAATTCTAAATTTTACTTCTACTCTGTAGTGGTTGTGCACATTTCATAATCTTACCAAATTTGTTTAAGAATGTGTGATGTGGTGTACTTAACTCAGTACGTATCCTGGTTATGTTCGTGGTTTTATTAATGATTACTTACGCACATATTTTTTGAGTTTGGTTATTATTCCGGGTATATACTTAAGATTTCTTAAGTCTTTCTTAATTCTTAAGATTAAAATTCTGGGCAAGTGTGAACAACCTCCTTCACCCAGGCCACTGTAGCACTCCTTCACCTCTAGGGTCTGAAAATAATACCTCTCATCAAACTGCCAATGCCTTTAACACTTTCTTCACAAACACCATACAAACTCTAGCCAGCCAATTATCTACAGACAACTCTGATCCCCCTAACCCCTTACCTAATACTCAGCCAACATTTCAACTACAACCCATCCCCACCTCCTACATCCATAAACTTATCCACAAACTCAAGCCTTGCACCCCCTCAGCCGATAACTTACCATCTGAATACCTTCAGCAAGCTGCCAAAGTTATCGCCTATCCTATATCCATCCTGATAAACCGTACCATAACTGAAGGAACCATTCCCAATCTCTGGAAAATCTCTCATATTATTCCCTTACACAAAGGAGGTAATGCTATTGACTATTCAAACTACAGGCCTATAGCCCGCCTCTCTCCAATAGCTAAGATTATGGAAAAATGCATTCACCAACAGCTAATGAACCACTTACTAAAACATAACATACTAGCAAACTGTCAGCATGGTTTTAGGCCTTATCATAGTACCACCTCAGCTCTCCTATCCTTTACAAACACCATTAATAATAACCATAATAATAGCAGTCTCTCATCAGCACTCTTTCTCGACCTATCTAAAGCCTTTGATATGGTTAACCATCAATTACTCATAAACACTCTGTCATCCATTCCTCTAGACACCAAAGCAATTCTCTGGTTTAAGTCCTACCTTAGTAATAGACAGCAAGCAGTTCTTTGGGACAATCAACTATCTTCACACCTTCCCATTTCCCTGGGAGTCCCTCAAGGTTCCATTCTTGGTCCTCTCCTTTTCTCATTATTCATCAATGACCTTCAAATAGCCATTCCTCAAACAACCTGTATACAATATGCTGATGATTCCACTATTATATGCTCTGCCAACTCTATTTCTGAACTGCAGTCTCTAACCCAGACAGCTTTTAACACCGTAGAGACATGGTTCTCTAAACGGTGCCTTCTTCTGAACACTAAAAAGACCAAGTTACTACTGTTTACAACAAACAGCAAGTCCCCCCCCATAGATTTCTCCATTCAATCTAGCAATGGTACCCTTATATCCCCAGACACTTCCACCAAACTATTAGGTATTACAATTGATAATAACCTCACCTTTGACATTCACATTAATAACACTATTAAATCTGTTAATAAAAAACTGGGCTCCCTATATAGGATAAAACCTTTCCTGACTCCAACTGTCAAAATGACTATTGCACACTCCCGTTTAATTTCAACTCCATTGTATGCAGCCCCCATTTACACTAATCTAAAAAAAAGTAATCTTACCAAACTATCCAACTCCTATAATGGTATTGCTAGATTTGCCACTGGAAACCCATATAGAACTCACCATTGTCTTAACCTTCGTCAGCTAGACTGGCTAGAACTAAAAAACCTTCTGTTACTTTCCCAACTTACCATCACTCATAAAATCTTCTATCAACCTAACAATACTCCAGTACTAAACAACCTTATATTACCCTACAGGAACCTTGATTCCTTACGCTTCTCCAATAAACTTCTATCTAGGACCACCAAGTCTAACAACTTAGCTGGTGACTCACTTTTCTCAAATACTGTTGGAAAACATTGGAACCTCTTGCCCTCTGACCTTACTGCACTTCTATCCCTTTCTCTCTTTAAGCAAAATCTTAAGAAATATCTTAAAAATCACTGGCTATGCCCTTGTTATTTCCCAGACTGAATCTCTAGGTATCTCTTGTCATTTCTTGCCATTCTGCTCTTCTCTTCTCCTTCCTGTCTATCCCTCTACTTTAGAGGCAACTCAAATAATCTCTACTACTTGACAACAATTATTATCCTTTCTACTTAGCTAAGAATGTACCCTGCTGGTAGTATTTCCTGCCTTTTGCTTTATACCTCCTCTTTTTCTTCCCTAATATTTTTTCTGATATATGTTTAGTAAATTAACCATAGGAAAGTTACTGTCTGTGTAACTATTTTTACCTAGGTTTTAAAGATACCTCTAATAATGTCTATGGACTGCCCTAGACTTACATGCTGTAAAATGAGCTGTTGATGTATGATGTATCGATTAGACTAATGTGTATTCAATTTTAAACCTTTTTTGCTGTGGTGGTGGTGGTTGTTGAAATTGGAGCTTTTCTTCCTGGGCCTCCACTGAAAATGGAAATATATCCAGCTGGACCAGCCCGGTTAACAAATGTTAAATAAAATAAAAATAAATAAATAAATTTCTAACACATTTTAAAATATTTTTAAATATTTTTATAAGCATTGGCTTGGTTTTAGTTTGCTCTGTGATCATTTTTCACTGCATTGCCTGTATTCTCTTAAGAACAGCCATAATTGCATGGAGGCTTCGCAGTCATTGTATCACCTCATTGGATGGTTTGAAACTCATGATGTTCTTTCTTTGTATTACTATCTGATGATGTTTCTTACTAAAGGAATAAAGCGATTATCTTTTAATTTTGTATTTTGAATTTTGCATCTCATGGATTAAAGTACCGCTTACTGCAACTTGGGTTCTGTGATCTCTGCTTGACATACAAAGCCATGTCTGACCCAGCTCTGTTAGAAATGCTACATCTAAAGAAATCCCAATCCCTCTGCACCACATACTCCAGGGATCTCAACCTCATTACCACAATCAACAGAACATGCTGGAAAGACAGGTTCATAACCCAGAGACTGCCCATGCTATGGAATAGAGTTCCCATACATGTCAAACAGAGCACCTTACTGGCCCTCTTCAAGAGAAATCTTGATGAGTGGATGGGAAATAGAAAGTTCACCCTGGGGATCACTCCAGTGGCTCTACTTGATGGAGACACTGGGAACTAGCGACGGCATGATTCCAGGGCACTTCTATGGGCTAGGCTTGTAAAGGCTCCAGGGCCATTAGCCTAGTACACACCTATGAACCTATGAACACACCTTTGTGTGTGTTAATCAGACTCCCCTCCCTGCAAAAGTATTCAGATCGCTACACCCTTCTAGCTTGTAGTAAGTCAGATGGCCACATCTTTGACAACAGCACATTAGCTGCTGGGGTGGTCTCAGAGAAAACACTCTATTTCTCAATGATGCAGCTATTGCTATCAAGCAGTTTTTGATCCTTGAGGTCAGATATGGCTAATAATGCATCAACAAATTGTATGGTTACCATTAGATACACATATACACACGTACCTCTGAATCTCTTAGAGCAAGAAATCTGGACAAAGCCATAAATAATGGGGGAACATAGGCCCAAAAAAGGGACACTTTTTAAATATTGCTGTTAGAAACTTAGAAAGTAGATAGATTAACAGGCTTTGCCTTTTTATTGCTTTTATTATTGTGTGTTTTTAAAAAAAGTTTCTTTAAAAAGACAAATTCTTTTTATTTTTTCGATAGCTAATTCTCATTTTAATTTGTACTCTTTAGTGGTTGTGCACATTTCATAATCTTACAGAATTTGTTTAAGAATGTGCGATGTGGTGCACTTAACTCAGTACGTATCCTGGTTATGTTCATGGTTTTATTAATGATTACTTACACACATATTTTTTGAGTTTGGTTATTATTCCGGGTATATACTTAAGATTTCTTAAGTCTTTCTTAATTCTTAAGATTAAAATTCTGGGCAAGTGTGAACAACCTCCTTCACCCAGGCCACTGTAGCACTCCTTCACCTCTAGGGTCTGAAAATAACACCTCTCATCAAACTGCGAATGCCTTTAACACTTTCTTCACAAACACCATACAAACTCTAGCCAACCAATTATCTACAGACAACTCTGATCCCCCTAACCCCTTACCTAATACTCAGCCAACATTTCAACTACAACCCATCCCCACCTCCTACATCCATAAACTTATCCACAAACTCAAGCCTTGCACCCCCTCAGCTGATAACTTACCATCTGAATACCTTCAGCAAGCTGCCAAAGTTATCGCCTATCCTATATCCATCCTGATAAACCGTACCATAACTGAAGGAACCATTCCCAATCTCTGGAAAATCTCTCATATTATTCCCTTACACAAAGGAGGTAATGCTATTGACTATTCAAACTACAGGCCTATAGCCCTCCTCTCTCCAATAGCTAAGATTATGGAAAAATGCATTCACCAACAGCTAATGAACCACTTACTAAAACATAACATACTAGCAAACTGTCAGCATGGTTTTAGGCCTTATCATAGTACCACCTCAGCTCTCCTATCCTTTACAAACACCATTAATAATAACCGTAATAATAGCAGTCTCTCATCAGCACTCTTTCTCGACCTATCTAAAGCCTTTGATATGGTTAACCATCAATTACTCATAAATAATCTGTCATCCATCCCTCTAGACACCAAAGCAATTCTCTGGTTTAAGTCCTACATTAGTAATAGACAGCAAGCAGTTCTTTGGGACAATCAACTATCTTCACACCTTCCTATTTCCCTGGGAGTCCCTCAAGGTTCCATTCTTGGTCCTCTCCTTTTCTCATTATTCATCAATGACCTTCAAATAGCCATTCCTCAAACAACCTGTATACAATATGCCGATGATTCCACTATTATATGCTCTGCCAACTCTATTTCTGAACTGCAGTCTCTAACCCAGACAGCTTTTAACACCGTAGAGACATGGTTCTCTAAACGGTGCCTTCTTCTGAACACTAAAAAGACCAAGTTACTACTGTTTACAACAAACAGCAAGTCCCCCCCCATAGATTTCTCCATTCAATCTAGCAATGGTACCCTTATATCCCCAGACACTTCCACCAAACTATTAGGTATTACAATTGATAATAACCTCACCTTTGACATTCACATTAATAACACTATTAAATCTGTTAATAAAAACTGGGCTCCCTATATAGGATAAAACCTTTCCTGACTCCAACTGTCAAAATGACTATTGCACACTCCCATTTAATTTCAACTCCATTGTATGCAGCCCCCATTTACACTAATCTAAAAAAAAGTAATCTTACCAAACTATCCAACTCCTATAATAGTATTGCTAGATTTGCCACTGGAAACCCATATAGAACTCACCATTGTCTTAACCTTCGTCAACTAGACTGGCTAGAACTAAAAAACCTTCTGTTACTTTCCCAACTTACCATCACTCATAAAATCTTCTATCAACCTAACAATACTCCAGTACTAAACAACCTTATATTACCCTACAGGAACCTTGATTCCTTACGCTTCTCCAATAAACTTCTAGCTAGGACCACCAAGTCTAACAACTTAGCTGGTGACTCACTTTTCTCAAATACTGTTGGAAAACATTGGAACCTCTTGCCCTCTGACCTTACTGCACTTCCATCCCTTTCTCTCTTTAAGCAAAATCTTAAGAAATATCTTAAAAATCACTGGCTATGCCCTTGCTATTTCCCAGACTGAATCTCTAGATAGCTCTTGTCATTTCTTGCCATTCTACTCTTCTCTTCTCTTTCCTGTCTATCCCTCTACTTTAGAGGCAACTCAAATAATCTCTACTACTTGACAACAATTATTATCCTTTCGACTTAGCTAAGAATGTACCCTGCTGGTAGTATTTCCTGCCTTTTGCTTTATACCTCCTCCTTTTCTTCCCTAACTATTTTTCTGATAATATGTTTAGTAAATTAACCATAGGAAAGTTACTGTCTGTGTAACTATTTTTATCTAGGTTTTAAAGATACCTCTAATAATGTCTATGGACTGCCCTAGACTTACATGCTGTAAAATGAGCTGTTGATGTATGTTTGTATCTGTTAGACTAATGTGTATTCAATTTTAAACCTTTTTTGCTGTGGTGGTGGTTGTTGAAATTGGAGCTTTTCTTCCTGGGCCACCACTGAAAATGGAAATATATCCAGCTGGACCAGCCCGGTTAACAAATGTTAAATAAAATAAAAATAAATACATTTCTAACACATTTTAAAATATTTTAAAATATTTTTATAAGCATTGTCATGGTTTTAGTTTGCTCTGCGATCATGTTTCATGGCATTGTCTATATTTCCTTAAGATCAGCTATAATTGCAAGGAGGACTGGCAGTCATTGTATCACCTCATTGGATGGTTTAAAACTCATGATATACTTAATGTGAGTTCTCTGTATTACTATCTGATGATGTTTCTTACTAAAGGAACGAAAGCGCTTATCTTTAATTTTGTATTTTGAATTTTGCATCTCATGGATTAAAGTACTGCTTACTGTAACTTGGGTTCTGTGAGTTCTTTGCTGTAATATTTTTACATTTTAGTCTGCTTCTTCTGTTTTTCTTTTACAATGTGTAGACTCCTGCGTCTTTGGGTTTTTCTACATCACTTCAATCAAAATAGCAACTAGTTGCTCCAACAATGATCGACACCTAAGTATTGAAAAACTAAACACGGATCCACAAAGGATCAAAAAACAAGCCCACATTATGTTTTTGTAGGAGGCAATCCCCCCTACACTCCTCAGTGAGTTACTGTGTTAAATAATCTTCTTAACCAGGTCAGTCCAACAAAAGCGCATTTTCAGTGGAGACTGGAGGAGAAAAGCTCCAGTACATAGACGAAAAATTATAATTGCACATAATAAATTCTGAAATAGTGTAAAAATATCAAAATTACAGAATAAGACTTACATACACAGTAAATATAAGTAGTTACAGTAGAAAACATTTACAAGGTAAATGTAGGAAAAAACACTTTTTTTTGACAAGTATATACACATTTACATGGGTTCTTGTAGTCAGAAGAGTGGAGAAAGGTAAAAAGAGAGATAGCAGTAGTTAAAATATAGGAGTCAGATAGTACTGCTAGGGTGTTGGTAGAAAGATGAGGAAGACATTAGGTAGGGGCATGACAGTGACAAGACCTAGAAGCAAGTAGAAATTGTTTTAGCTTTTTTTTTGAAGAGCAAGGGGTGGGTTGTGGTTCTTATGCACAAGGTTAGTTTATTCCAGGCCTTGACTACAGTGCATTTATACAACATTTTTCCTACATTTTTGTTAGGCGTATGGATGTCAAGGAGTTGTTGATTGGATGTACAGAGTGAGCGACTGGGAGTTTAATATGTGACCAGGGAGAAGAGGGAGGGGCAGGATGTGGGTTTGTAAAGGATGGAGTGTAGGATGCAGAATTGAGTCAACTGGAGTTGTTGGAGAAATTTTAATCATTGGAGTGTGTCGAGAGCAAGGCAGTGGCATAAAGTATGTGGTAAGTTAGGAGCGAATAGAGCTATTTTGTGCTAGGTTTGTTCTAACTTAGATAAAAGTGTAGATTGGATATTAGTAAAGATAGGAGTTGCATAGAGAAGGGAGGGGAGGAGGAGTGATTGGGCCCAAGAGAGTTTAGTATCAGAGGTAAGGAATTTTTTTGTTTCTATGTAATAGTCCTAGTTTTTGGTGTTTTATTTGATAGTTTGTTGAATATGCAGGTTAAATTTCAGTTCATCATCAACAGTGGTCCCTAAACATTTGGTGTGGGGGTCTGGGTTAACGGTGGTCTTATCAAGGGATGTTGTAGTAAAGGAAGATTTACGGTGAGCTGGAGGACATGGCAGAAATAGTAAAAGTTTAGTTTTTTTGGATATAAAATGAGCTGGTTGTCTGAAAGCCATTTTTCAATGTAAAGGAGAGTTTTGGGTGTGCGTGTGGAGGTCAGAGATAGAATTTGAGATGGTAAGGAGTGTTGAATCATCTGTGTATTGACTAATGGAGGATTGTTTGCAAGCAGTATGTAGGTCATTGGTGAAGACATTGAAAAGTAGAGGTCTGAGAATGGAGCCTTGGGGGACACCAGTTTTGATGGGTAGGAAGGGGGAGTAGAAGGTGAGCTATTGGAGAGGTAACTTGTGAACCAGTCAAGAGATGGCCCAGAGAGGTTAAGGTTTGATAGCTTTGAAAGAAGTAGAGGGTGGTAAACAGTATCAAAGGCCTTGGAGAGGTCAAGGAAAAGGGAGGATACTAGTTGGTTGTTGTCTGTGGCCTGGGCTACTGTGTAGGTAAAAGATAACAGTGCAGTGGTTTTGCTTTGGTATGGCCTGAAACCATGTTGTGTAGGAGTTAGTAGGTTTTCCTGGAAGAAAAAAATGCATGAGCTGAGTGTGGATGCATTTTTTAAGGATTTTTGATAAAGGTGAAAGTATAGCTATGGGCCTATAATTGGATGGGTCAGTAGAATTTCCACCTTTCTGCACAGGGACAGTGTAAAAGGATTTCCAAATGTCTGGGTCTATGGCTTCTTGAATGGATCTGTTGATTAGTAGACTGATAGGGTAGGCTACGGATTCGGTGGCAAGTTTGAGGAAGGTGGGGGGAAGGTTGTCAGCAGAAGGGGGAGCAGGGCTTAAGTTTGAGAAGCAGTGTTTTGATATAGGCAGTAGAGACTGGTTTAAGGGAGAAAAGGTTGGTGCTGTGTGGTTTTGAAGAGGTGGGAGGGTGGACAGGGTTGCAGCTGGTAACTGTTAGTTTTTGAATAGTATCAATGAAGTAGTTGTTTAGAAGGGTGGCAGTTTCTAGTGAGGAGTTATTTGGGAAAAGACAGGGAGTAGAAGGATTTCCGGGATGTAGAATTTTGTTTACAGTAGACCAAAACTTTTGTAGATTAGATTTTCTGTTGAACTGGGGTGAGATGTAGAACGTTTTCTTGTCTCTGTTAAGTTTCTTGGAGAGATTCCTGAGTTGCCTATAAGATAGGAGCAGTGATGGTGTTTTGGTTTTAACCCAAGCCTTTCAGGCACTATCTCTTTTGTGCATAAGGGATGGGGTCTCTTTAGGTAGCCATGGGGAATAGTTAGCTTTGATTCTTTCTCCTAGATGGGGCAAGGGAGTCAAGAATATTTAGGAATATTTGATTTTATTATTATTATTATTATTATTATTGAATATTTGAACTTTAACACAACTTCATTGAGAGGGAGCTGCTTAAGGACTGACCAGTCAATGAGTGATAGTAAGGAGTTGAAAGTTTCAGGGTTAAAACTGGTCAGCTTACGACAGACTCTGTAAGTGTGTGGTTTAGGTGCTTGGAGTGTGTGTCTTTGGATAAGGGTAGGAAGATGGTCACTCAAGCTATCTGGTAAGGTAAGGGAGTTGTGGTAGAGAGTGGGGTGTTAGTGAGGATCCAATCAAGGATGTGAGTATATGTTTGACATTCCCCAAACTCGAAGCATTTCTATAGAGATCACTGTACAGTGGGGATCCAGGAATTTACCCTTTTCTCCACCATAGTGCAATCTTGGAGTTGGTATATGTAATTTGCAGAGGGGTGTTGGGGGCACAGGGGTACTTGTCCTTCCTGCAAAAATGTAGATTTTGGTTGTTTTGCTTCATTTGAATTTTTGGAAAGTCGAACATATGGTCTAAACTATATAAAGTTCCAATTTCCAAAAATTCGATTATCTGACATGAACCTAACCATATACACCCTTAAGTAGATAGACTTCAAAGTTCTAGCTGCCCTTTAGGATGATTTAATAGTGTCCACCTCCCAACTCAAGCAGGGCTATACATGATAACTTTGGTGTAAATTTGCGTTTACCTATACAGTCATCAGAACTAGCCTCACACTCCCTGTTAATTATTTATACTGACTCCACATTGCACTACAGTGGGGAAAGGGCATATTCCCTGATCCTCACTGTACTGCAATCTCACATTGACAAAGCCAGTACACTTTGATCAGCTGGTTTTTGATCAGCTGTACTGGCTAAGTCACTTGTTGATGAACGGATTAGTTGACAAAATGTTCTGCTCCCTTATATAAACACACACACACACACACACACACACACACACACACACACACACACACACACACACACACACACACACACACACACACACCAGCACACAAATACACACACATACACCTACCTAACCACACTACAACAAACAAAACAACACACACAAACTCAGCATAACACACAAACACACCTACCCTACCTATATACTAACTCTGAGGTCGCACTAAAGACACAAACACACAAATACCACAACTACACCCACACACACACTAATATCCCTACCCAGTACCCTTACATAAACATCACTTACCTGACACCCCAGATAAATCCACAAACCACACTGCACATCACGAACGCGACACCACAACAGCAGATTCGACATAGTGCAGTTTCGCGTAACTGCACTTTCCACAATTCAGTCTCGAAATACTGACACTCGACATTTCAGTATTTTGGGATTGTCTAGTGAACCCATATATATATGTTTATAATTTAACAAACCTAGCACATTATCATTGACAAGATTAGACTACACTTTATAGCATGGCACTGGGTGAGGATACATCAAAAAAAGAGTCAGCTGCTACACCTCTGTTGTGGTGGTAACTTGTCCAACTGTTGTGCCACTGATGTGGGCACAAGCTGCCCATGCACTAGAAAGCCATCAGGGGAGTATTAGAACTGACTGTTCAGAGGACTGTCCTCCCATATTTGAAGGAATATTGGACGGCACAGTGGTGCAGCGGTAGCGTTGTTGCCTCACAGCAAAAGGTTCTCCACTTCAATTCTCGGCTGGGGTGCCTTCTGTGTGGAGTCTGCATGTCCTTCCTGCATTCGTGTGGGTTTCCTCTGGGTGCTCCTGTTTCCTCCCACCTTACAAAGACATGCATCTGGAGCATTTCTTCCTGGGCCTCCGCTTAAAATTGGCTTTGTTCCAAGGCAGACTTTCCCGGTTAACAAATGTTAAATAAAATAAATAAAAATAAATAAAAGGAGGCTGTCAGTTCTAGCACTCTGGCATTGTGCTTTCAAGAGAGCTAGGAACCTCAAACTCATACACCATATGAAATACTTACTGATACAAGCAGCCATTTGGGTGCATGTGTACACAGGAGCAGACATATTAACTTCTGCCTTGTGCTGCAATTGTAGGGGTCCTGTGTCTAATAAAGCATACACCCCTCAATTACAGGCCACAAATGATGGTCAACATGTTCTTCTGTATCCAAAACCAGTATGGCTAAGTCATCAAAGTAAATGCTAAGTGTGGAAGAAGTAATGAGGTAGTGATGGAGCAGTCATGTGATAAGTGTAATATAAGGTCAGAACTAATGAGGTGTGATAGAACAGTCGTGTGATACATGAATGTAAGGTGAGAGAAATGATGAGGTGGTGATGGAGCGGTCATGTGATACATGTAATTTAAGGTCAGAAGCAATGAGATGGTGATGGAGCAGTCATGTGGTGCATATAAGGTCAGACGTAATAAGGTAGCAATATAGCAGTCATGTGATACATGTAATGTAAGGTTAGAACTAATGAGGTGGTGATGGAACAGTCAAGTGATACACATAACATAAAGTCAGAAGCTCTGGCCTGGGACAGAAAAAAGAGCTTAGCAGAAAGAAAATGAAAGAAAGTCACAGACCGAAAGATAGTGAGAAAGCCTGAGGAAAAAATGAGAGATAAAGAACAAAAGAAAAACAGCCCAACAGATGCAAACTGCATCCTGACCTTCAGTCCCTGACAATGTGGAGTTTACATTCTCTTGCTGCAGCTGCATTGTTTTGTTTTTGTTTCACAGATTACTTCAGTTTACTCCCACTTCCCATAACATGATATTGGCTACATTAAGTTGTTTGTCTGTGTAATGTAGTATGCATTCTTTCCCTCGGGGCATAGCTGAAAAGGGCCCAGGGACTAGTATGCTTAGCTAGTTAACAAATTGTAGAAATATAAATGCATTAAGTAACTTGTCATAGATCATGAGGCTTTTGGATTTTGTGAGTGTGTGTGAGAATGTGCTTGAGTATGTATGGATGCATGGATGTATTTATATGTGTATGCATGTATGTGCATGTGTGGGTGGTTTTGTAGTTTGTGGGAGCCTCTATAATTTATTCTCATTTGCCTGCCTCACTTTAGCTGTACAGGCTGGTCTGCACTGTGAATTGTAGCACTTGGTGAGGAACATACTTCTGGGCCTATGTGCTAAGCCACATACTCCTGAATTCCTTTCCAAAACCTCTTCAATATTATTTCTATCAAGTGAAAGAAAGGCTTCTAAAAGGCTACTGTTCTCTATACCTCCTAACATCATATTTAATAATTTCATGCAGATTCCTGTTAAATTCCCAATCTGAGTATGTTTATATGGAATTAATTGGTTCACAGGTAGGAGTCAGCCCCTGGATTCTGGTGTAACACAGCTTCATGATGCCAGTTAAATGCCAAGGCATCAAATGACTTTATTGCATGTCTTCTTTCTGGAATTCTGTATACATTATATATGAACACTCTTATATCAACTTACTTTATTTTTCACATTTCAATTTACATAAATACTTTATTTCCAGTGATGTGATAACACACTGATAAATGTTTCATTGAGCAAAAATGTTTCCCTCTCCACCTTGTTTGCAGTTTTTTTATGTCTTCGCTCTGTTTTGCTCATTAAATTTGGCACACATTTGACAAACTGGTTTGTTGAATAACAATCTTCTCTTTACTGTATTGCAATCACTATTTTGATTTATTCAGGCTGTTGCAATATTATTATCCTCTGTGATTTTTAGCTGTCTTATTTGTATTTCATCTCCTTCATGCAGCTGTGATACCACAGGATACCTACCCATTTATTTTTACTTAGTTATTCAATAACCAGGTTATCTAACTAGAGTGAAACTATTTTACAGATACCTGAGGTGAAGAGCTCCAGCAATATTTAGTTATAGTTCTAAGAGAAAGTAAAGTAAAAGAAACTGAAATGAAATTAAAACAGCCCTTGCATGTAGCAAAGAACAATATTATTTATTTGAGAAAGTTATACATAGTATAGTAAGCTGGACATTATTGCATGGCAAAGTATAGAACCGGAGAAGACACTGAGTCTCTGCATGTAACCATTAACAAATTATCTGACTAGCTTAATATAAATGTCCAAACCTTGAGGTCAGATTGATAAACAAATATAAATATTCTGTAAACAGTAAAAGTGATTAAAACTGTACAAATAGCAATTTTATCAGTAAAAAGTATTCTTTACAGTGATAAAAGTCTGTGTACTCATACAGTCTTTTTCATAAATAATGTAATATATTATAATGCACATAAACCTCAAATTATACTTTTGCAAACTGTCACAGATTTTCATATTGTGAAAAGTATACAACCTAGCCATATATTGTTAGACCATTTTTGTTAAACAGACGTGAGCTTTCACTTGCTAACAAAAATTCCTCTGTAAGTGCATGTTTATTGAGACACAGAAATATGAAAACATATGTTTAATTGTATACTTGCATATACTAAAACTAGCAGATATCTCTCAGGTTGTGCAACACAGAGTGCAAATATTAAAGAGAAGTTTCTTCAACAACATCTAAGGTGTCACCTAATGTCATTCAACAATTTATAAGTCAATTGTTTTTTGAAGTATTAAGTACATATGGAAATATTGCTTATTTTCATAATTACTAACAAATACAAACAATATTTCCAGAATAGTGTAATATAAAGCAGTATTTTCAGTGAATTATCCTGTCTCCCAAATTGATGTTTCATACCATACACCTCAATAACATATTGGTCTCTCAGTTATGAAACTATGAACATACGTATGAAATATGAAGACATGGTAAACAGAGATGAAATTCTCCACTGCAGGACATACTACACTAACAATCTTAGTGTAATTTTACTAATAAGTCCTTGCCCTTTTTTAATACTGGCTAGTATTAGCTGGTAAGTCACTTAGTTAAGAAGGCAGATCCAAGAAATCTAGGCACCATAAAAAGTATGGTTGTGAGCTGGAAGTACACATGAAAAAGCATTTTAGTCTTGAGTGAGTTATACCAGCAGTACGTTAATACACTACTCAGGCATGGAGCACAGGCATACAAGTCACACTATCCAATAATACACACACACACACTAATATATACGCACATGCTGTTTTATGTTGGGGGATAAAGCTTCCACCAAGTTCCTCACTCTCTCACATAAAAATGTTAACTCTGAGGTCACCACTGCCAATGGAGAAAGGCCATGGTGAATCTTGAAATATTGTTGATATAAAATCCACTGCACTTTTTATAGTTCTCATCAAAACTCTCAGAGAACAACTCAAACAAGCAAGAATATTGGAAAAGTGCATATTTTCCTGAAGGTCACCATTGTCAGCTGTTTTGCCTGACTTGGAAGCAGTATAGCCACCTAGTGATCCATAATAGTAGTGCATGCAAAGCTTATGTTTATAGGAAGCAGATACAGGAGGATCTTGAATTCAGATTTGTATATTTTGGCCTTCTGCACCAACTAGTCTGTATACATAAGCATGGTATAATACACAAATAGTGCTACAAAATGCAGTGTGAAAAACAGGTGATAAGTTAAAGGGATAACATCAAGAAGCATTTATTTGTAGAGAGAGTGGCTGGTCCTTATAGTAAATTAAATGTTTTGACAGTTGACTAAAGGTCTGTAAGTGAATTTCAGCTAAGTTGGGATATGCTGCCATCCATTCTCCTGCCTGTATGCCACATTACTTATTTCTTTATTTATTTTTTGCTCTTTAAACACAGCCCATTTTCAGGAATGTGACAAAATTAAGTATTAAGTATGTATAGTTTTATTGGCTGCTCCCTTCAGGCACTTAGATAGACTGTGTCTTATTTACTTGTATTGCAATATAATACAACATAGAAACAAGGAACGACACTGCTACCTGTACCTATGCTTTGGTGACATTGGTTATTATATATAAGATCTTTCCCTCCACTGTAGTCAGCCTTGTATTTAGGCATCACTGTAAGTTTATCTGATAACTGTGCCCTGGTTACATATTCCGAGTGAGAGCGATTGGTTGCTGTAGCAGTGTAAGTTTTATACACATTATACAGGACACAAATGTTTGCTCCCACAATACCTTTTTCAGTTCTGGAAGCATAGTATAATTACCAAGATGCTATAGCAATGGGGACCTGAAAGCTGAAGAAAGGATCAAAGCACTGGGAATGATTCACACTCAGAAGAAGAGAAAAAAAAAAACAGTGGACAGGGAGAAATGAAATGGATGCACCATGTTACTTTTGAGAGGCTGGAACTGTAATACTGAACAAGTCCTATCTATTAGTTACATACTGTTGTTAAACCACTTCACTACTAGCTTCTCCTTAGCCAAAAATCCACTTCCATTCTCTATCTAGGACTATTGCATGTTGTTTCAGGTTATCTGGAAATTATGGTGGAATCTTATTGTACATTGTTACCACTCATGATTCCGTTCTTTGAATCCTTTGCTTGGTACCTTTTTTATTTATCTACTCCACTGTTTTCCAGCATTCTCTCATTATGTTTTAAGCACAGTGAACTAAGATTTGGGAACCATGCTTACAACATTCTCCTAGATCTAATGACATCATGTAATCATTTCTTCTGTTACATGCCCTATAGTTTATGAGTTTATAATATATAAATCCAGGTTATTATCATTTAATGTATATAATTACTCACTCCATAAACAATCACATCAGTTTATAACCATTGTCATTCCCTATTACATTATACCACAGTATAAACACTACAGGTTTTTAATGTACAGATTGCTAATCTCCGTGAATATGTGTTTAGTCATGTACACTCAAATATCAGTTTTTAATTCTTTATTATTAACATGAAGCATTTTGATGTTTACTGTTGATACTGGTAATACTGGTAACTGTAAACTAGCGTGAGTTTTTGAAATGTTGGAGCTTTTCTGCACAGGTATCCATGGACAACAGGCTCTCCTCATTCAGATAACCCAGTTAAAAAAAAAAACAGAATTAAATAATGTGCCACAGAGAGGAGGAATGCGTGGTAACTGAAAGGGAAATATTTCAGAGTAACATATACAGGTATTAATTCATGGAGCAGGCTGTGGTACCTGAACACACAATTGCAAAACAGTGGTGGATTATATTCTAAGGTTCATGCAATATATATGAAAAAGGATGTGGAAAAGGAGACAGCTGCATAGAGTGAAATGAATCCCTAGGGAGCAGATGATGGGCCAAAGACCTTCTGCTAGCTGCATCTGTGCAAGAAAAAACAGCAAAATAGTGCATCCTTAGCACAGAAAATTCTTTATTAAATAGCAAAGCTTCAGCACATCTCCTGGTGCCTTGCAATGTGCTTTCAGAGGGAGCACATACCTGTGCACTACACTGTAGTTACATAGGCTGATAATGAGTCTTTCTCCCGAGTGTGCAGATTAACTATATAAATACACAGTCTGGTCCTGAATGCTATTGCTCTTCCCTCAAACACAGAGGCATATTATTGGTGCAGTGTGCCATGTTATTGGTGCAGTGTGCCACTGCAGGGTGTGCTTTATTTGAGGAGCAGCTCATACAAGTGGTACAGGAGTGACTGGGGGCAGAGCTACGGATGCTGGAATTATTGTCTGTGTCTCTGTTGATATCAAGGTAAGGTAACTTGTGATGGCGCATCGTCCTTGTTTCCAGCTCAGTGTATGCTGTTGCTTAGAAGTGCAATGTTCTGATTGCAGTAAAGTCGACATCTGCAGTCACGGGAAATGTGTGATAAAAGGCCGAATACACTGTTAAGAGATGAGGAAAAAACACAAGAAAGTGTGCAGGAAAGAATACAGTTATCAGAGGTACTGTGAAGAATTAAAAGTACAAATGCAGGCACTGTATCATGTCTGTAATGGCATTTATTTGAATGTTTGTGTAGTATGCAGTGATCTAACAAAAGTATGTCATTAAAATTTAGGAATTTGGCTGACATGCCAGAAAAGCTGATTGTCATTTATCAGTAATGTACAATATCTATATTTACACATGAAGATAAAGGACCTAGGTAGAGTTAACAGTTAGAGATTTAACTAAAGAGATATCACCTTAAAAGTCACACCTTTTGGTTCTACAATTGCCTGTTGCCCTTGAGATTTTTTTTTATTTTTCTCTGTTTTTCAGTTAGTCTCAATGCTGTTTGACACATCCTAGCACTGCCACTGTAGTGAGAAACATTTTTCTACTAGAAATAACATGGTGCAAAGGATAGAAGAGAACTGGGACTAGAAATAACATGATACAAAGCACAGGGGGAACTGGGGTTAGAAGTAACATGATACAAAGCACAGGGGGAACTGGGGTTAGAAGTAACATGATACAAAGCATAGGGGAAGTGGGATTAGACGTAACATGATACAAAGGAGAGGGGAGAACTGAGATTAGAAGTAACATGATACAAAGGATAGGGAAGAACTGGGACTGGAAGTAACATAATACAAAGGAGAGGGGAAAAGTGGAACTAAAGTAACATAATACAAAGGAGAGGGGAGAACTGGAACTAGAAATAACATGATACGAAGGACAGGGAATAACTGGGATTAAAAGTGACATGATACAAAGGACAGGGGAGAACTGGGACTAAAGTAACATGATACATAGGACAGGGGAGACCTGGGACTAGACGTAACATGATACAAAGGAGAGGGGAGAACTTGGTAAATGTTTGGGTGGTCTAATAGTAATATCAAGCATGAATAGCATAACTAGGGGTTACTAACTTCTTTTTAGGGCAAGGATAGGAAAGGGACAGAAAAGGGAAAGGTATTTAATGAAAAGGCAGGGTCTTTTAAAACTAGCCTGTTGTCATATGGGAAGTTATTATGGAATCAAACATAACTGAATGCTCTTTGAGATTGCCAGTTGTCATATTTTCATATTTTAAGAACATCTAAGAGCATCAAAACATCATAAAAATCTGAATAGACTCAATCCACAATTTAACCAAAAAAGACACTGGTACCTACCCCACTATCTCTCCATATCCATCTCCCCACACAGCCTCTTTCTCTCTTAACCCTGCCCCTACAGCTTATATTAGATCACTTTTCAGCAAACTTAAACCATTGTCTCCGCCTACTGATAACTTACCTCCTCTATTCCTTAAACCTGCTGGAAATTCTATTGCATATCACATCTCCATTTTAATCAATAGATCAGTCCAAGAAAACACAGTCCCAGAAATCTGGAGGAAATTATTTGTCATACCCTTATGTAAAGGTGGAAATCCTGCTGATCGCACTAATTTCAGACCTATAGCCTTTATATCTCCCCTATCAAAAATACTTGAAAGTGCATTCATAATCTGCTCCTTGATCATCTTTTACAAGAGAATCTCCTAACCCCGACTCAACATGGCTTTCAGCCTAACCATAGCACATCTACTGCACTAATATCTTTCACACAGTCTATTGTGAAATCTTATGACAACAGTAAGTTAGTCTCCTGTGTTTTCCTTGAACTCTCGAAAGCCTTTGACAGTGTTTCTCACAACTTACTTCTGTCTAAGCTAACTAGCCTTAATCTTGCCAACTCTGCACTTTTCTGATTCTCTAGCTACCTCTCCAACAGTCTTCCGTCCATTAGATGGCTCTCTGCTTCTTACTCCTTCCTCCCTGTCCAAACAGGGGTTCCCCAAGACTTCATTCCTGGATCCCTGCTATTTAACATTTTTACAAACAACCTCTACACATCCTGTCCTCACTCCTCTTTAATACAACATGCTGTTGACTCTACAATTCTCTCCTGCTCTAACAATCTCTCCCTCCTTCTCACCCTTACCCAAGAATCTCTCCACTCAGTTGAAAAATGGCTAACAACTAATCAGCTCTAACTCAGCCCTAAAGAAACAAACTCCTTCTCTTCTTTTTAAAATCTTTCCAACAGCACAAAACTACCTTCAGTGTCACCTCCCCCAATAACAGAACTATCTCAGTAGAACCTCATACAAAACTACTAAGAGTCACAGTTGACGATCAACTAAAATTTGATCTCCACATTCAACAGTGCATCAAAAAGACTCATCAAAAATTGTGCTTCCTCTACAGGCACAAAAAAATTCCTCACAAATAAATAAAAATGATCTCTTGCACAAGCTTTCCTCTCTCTCTCTCTATATATATATATGTATATATGTATGTATATATATATATATATATATATATATATATATATATATATATATATATATATATATATATATATATATATATATATATATACATACACATACCTAGGTGGTGTAGTGGTGTAGCAGTTAGTGTTCTTCCCTCATAACAAGAGGTTCTCTGGTTTGATTCTTGGTTGGGGTGCCTTTTGTGCAGAGTCTGCATGTCCTCCCTGCATTTACATGGGTTTCTTTTGGGTGCTCTGGTTTCCTTCCACATTCCAAAGACATACAAAAGGTGGACTGTGAACTCTAAATTGGCCATAGGTATGAATATGTGTGCGAGTGTGGTGTGCCTGACCCTATGTGCATACATGGAGAAGGGTTGGGTGCTGGGCTAGCAACCCAACCCTGTAAAAATTGTAACCACTATTGAACCAACAAATGCCAGAAAGTGCTCATTGCCTCATGTGCTGACTGGGATGGGAATGGATGGATGGATGGATATATATATATATATATATACACACATGTATGGATTTATGATACTGCATCAAATATAGAAAATATTAAGCCACTAAACTTTGAACATAAAATACTGACCCTCACATTATCAACCTCACCCCACTGCTAATTATATATATATATATATATATATATATATATATATATATATAACTCTCATTTAACTGGAACTCAAGCAACCAGAAGTCTCAAGCAACAAGCAAAAAAAAAAAAAAAACAAGAAATACAGTACAATTTTCATGTGTTGCACTTTCTCCCCCCCCCCCCCCCAGAAACATACCTTATGTTTTTAGAGTTTTAGAGTTTTAAAAGCAAGATAGGAATAAATTCCCCCTTTCTGTCCAACCTAAGAACAAGTCAAACCAAACAAATAGTATAGGATACAGTATTAGTCAGGCCTGTTTTTAATAGTAACTCTCAAGCAACCAGAAACTACAGTTATTCTGCATCTACCAATCCCCATGGATGCCGGTCAACTGAGAGTTTACTGTATACCAACTTTCTGTAGGGAGGCACATCCAGACTGTCCTCTTCACCCCTTGCTAATTATATATACAAATTCAGAGGTCGAGATTTCACTATAGTGGGGAAAGGGCAAAATCTCTGATCCCCATTGTTCTGCAATCTTGTACAGAGAAAAAAGCTATATATTTACGTGGCTATAGATAAATTATATGTAATATATAAACATGGACTGAGAAAATAAATCTTTTCATCCATGTTGATAACACACCAGAAAGCACAAAAGGCTTTACTACTATGAAAGCTGTAACACATTTAGGACTGCCTCACACACAGTGACCAGAAGCAAAGTGAATATCTGACCCTGAAAAAGCTATAGTATGCTTAGCACTGGCACAAAGACGCACACACACACACACACACACACACACACACACACACACACACACACACACACACACACACACACACACACACGCACACGCACACGCACACGCACACACAAACACTCACACAAGAATAGCAGTCCAAAACAGCTTTTAAAGTTGTTTGACTTTCCCATCACTCTTCAGTGACTGCTGTTATGCTTTAGCAGGAGAAGAGAGCTTAATTGCAGTAAAAGGTGGTTTCCTTTTTCTGAAATAAGAGCCTAACCACAGTTCTCCATATATACACTCTCTCTCTCCCACTGTACATATATACATATACATGCACATATAAACACACACACACACACACACACACACACACACACACACACACACACACACACACACACACACACAGGTGTGTGTGTGTGTGTGTGTGTGTGTGTGTGTGTGTGCAGTTTGTTTAGTTGAGAGTTTCATAACAGGAATCATACATCCATTTGATCAAGGCACATTTCATCATCATAAATTGCTGTTGTATATTTGTAATTTGCAGTTTTTCAACTGAATAGTTGTCAAAAGTTTTCATTGGTGACATGTGTGTGTGTTTAAGTGTGAAATATGTGCAATGAACAGTATTTGTGTGTTTGGTGAAAGGTTAGTGTTCATGTCTGTATGACAGGTTGTGTAGGAAGTGCATGTGTCTGGTTGATGAGGGTGTGCTGGTTAATGACTGCAGGTTATGACTGGTAGTATGAGATAGAAAGAAGTGGGTTTAACAAATAGTTTCTATTTCACCACTACTGCAAGTTCTTGTGGCCGGTATGTATAAAGCTGTGGGGTGGGGCAAAGGGATTCTGCAAAATGACTCATTTTGTTTAATTTAGATGCTTTCTTATTAAATGGTCAACTGAAGAGGATGTAATTGGTATATAATCCAATGCATATATGTGTGTGTGTGTGTGTGTGTGTGTGTGTGTGTGTGTGTGTGTGTGTGTGTGTATGTGTGTGTGTGTGTGTGTGTGTGTGTGAGAGTTTATATTCACATATGACTTTGATTGAAACACAAAGCATTAAACAAACTCATTGATGATTGTTATTAATCACAACTAATATCAATGAAAAAGGTAATCACCCTCACGCCCCTGGAAATTAAATATACTAATGCCAGGGTAATACAAATGGAAAGAAAATGAAAAAGCTCAGGAATTATGTAGTGGTTGATATAATGAACCTTTACCTTTACATAATCCGGACCACTGTACCACTAACGAAAAACACCAGCATTTCAGCAGGAGATGAAATATGTGCAGAAAAACTCATATAGCACTTATTACAGGTTTATAGTAACCCATCAAAATTCACTTTCTCTGACATCGGTATTACAAAACAAACATATCAAAACTGGACTTATTGAAGAAAGTAGAAAGTAAGCTAACTCAAAACAATGTTTTTCGTAGTGGGGAGGCAACCCCCCCCCACCCTAACTTAAATATACCAACTCTGAGATCATGCAAAACCAGATAAAAGGGAAAATTCCCACTTCGCAGGTATTCTTGAAATTCTGCACAGACTACCCCCTTTCCATTCATCGTTTTAAATTAGATTTTGTTTGATAAAATTGAGTTGAACAAAATGCATTCAAAAGAACACCTTTCACCTCCACATATATATCTTACTGACTCCACTTATAGCTATCACATTGACAGCACTCTGTTGAAAACTGATTCTGCAGTTAGGGGTCTAGGAACCTATGTGGATAATGGACTGTCCTTTGATTACCAAGTAGCCACTGTTTTAAGGAAGTCCTTTTTTATTGCACAGCTTATATTTAAAGGTATTGCGTCCAGGTCCAGGGATGTAATCATTCCACTCAGTATGCTGACCATTGAATATAATGCCCTATTTGGTATGTACGTGTCCAAAAATTTGTCACAATTGGAAACAATATTAGCAATGTTGTTGTTGTTTGTCTTTCAGCTTTTCCCGGTTAGGGGTCGCCACAGCGGAACTCCAGTCCGCTAATGATTGGCAGTAGATTTTCACGAACGCTGAGGTGCCAGCTCGACATCCAACCTTCAATGAAGGCATGCCCATTTACGCATGTCTTTCGAATGCCCACCCAACCACGGGGAGGACATGCAGACTCCACACAGAAGGCACTCCCCGCACTCCAGCCGAGAATCGAATGGGAGAACCTCTTGCTGTGAGGCAACAATGCTACAGCTGCGCCAATGTAATAAGAAAAAGAATTGTCACATCAAAAACAATTAAATTTTGGTTTGTTTCTTGTGCATAGAATATGATTTCTTACTTTTCATTAATAATATAATTACCCTATTAAAAGTTATTTGAACTTTGAGAAATTCTCAGGAAATCTCGCCATAGAATGTATGAATTCAGAAACACTGCCTTCCCAGTCAGAATATACTTCTGTGAACATTTTGTGTTTGTATGGACAACAAAAGTCATTGCACATGCAAGAACTACAGTATATAACTGTTTGGGTAGAATAAAAAGTTATATTTAAATGCAGATGAATGTACAGGAGGATTTCCAACACCTAGCCAGTAAAAATGTATTATAAAAACTGAATAATTCTTAATATTTCTAATTTATTTATACATATAAAACAAACAGCACAAATTCATGAACCCACAATGCCAATTTTTCATATTGCAGCTGGAGTAGACAGTATCATGGAGAATCCTGATTCAAGGACATCCCCCCACCCTACCCTTATAATAAAGAGTGGACACAAAGCTAATGTTGTACAAAGCAATATATACAGAAAAAGTAGCACTTATCTTATTTAAGCAGATATCATCCTGAAAACAGTATTCTTTTGAAAAGCACCTTTCGCAGGAATCGGACTACAGTCTTCTGTAGCACAATGAGGGTATGTGCATCTTGCTGTACTTCTGTCATGTACATTTACTCTTCCGAGTGTGATAATTATGCTAATTAGGACTCAGATCATTATAGTTTCTGAATCACTCAATTTGCATTGTGAGCAAACCTTATAAACATTGTTGAGATTTCTACACAATGCTGTGCATATACCTGTGTGTAGCTGCACTCATGCGCAGGCAGACACGTATTTTGGGATGTGGGACTTTTCCTCCTATATTTAACCATCTTCCTATGGAGTTACTGTAGAGCATGTATTGTCAGTAGCATACACAGGGATGGAGGACTGCCATGTTTCACACCTTAAAGTGCCATTGGATTCATAAAAATACACTGCCTACATTGTCACAGTTTGCCATCCATCATGCAAATGAGGTGCCTGTCAATGATTGCCATTGCAAGGAGGCTGGGACATGCAAGAACTGTTTTAGGTACCAATTCTCTGCCATTTTTTATGAAATCTTTCAAGATGAGACATTATGGCTGGAGAAGGAGAGAGTAGTAAACCTTTTAGAGCACAGAGGTGATGTGAGGATGAATTCTAGATATCTTTCATTAAGAGTTACATTTGGAAGCACCTTATACCAGGTCACAGTGTAAGGCTAATGCCTGGACTAGTTTGTCCAAGGATGTCACCCATGTTACTGGCACCCATGCATGGGGAAGTAGTGTCATCACCATTACAGTGACATGAGTCAATGCACCTACCAGAATGCCAGGGTGATTATACATTCTGCCACAAAAATGTCAGGATACTAATAGTAACAATTGTCAGCATTACATAACAATGTATGGCATTGAGATACCAGTGGTACATGTGTCCTAACTGGGACAGATCAATGGTATTGCTATTACTGTGCAATGTTACATGTGTTTCTCTATGACGCCTCTTGTATAGGTGGACAAGTGGATCTTTATGTTAAATGTCTTTTGTTCTCACATTAATAGGATGCCAGTGGGTTTAATTCCTAGGCACCCCCCACATTACTGTAGTCATAGAAAACATATGTAAATTTTTCCGTCCATTAGTATCACTGCAGCACATTCATATATAAAATAATCATTATCAGTTTACTGCGTTGTGTTGCGGTAGCATTGTCGCCTCACAGTAAGACGCTGTCTGGTTCGATTCTCAGCTAGAGCGTCTTCTGCGTGGAGACATGCATGAATGGGCATACCTTCATGAAGGTTGTGCGTCAGGGCTGGCAACTCGGTACGTAAAAATCTACTGCCAATCATTAGCGGACTGGAGTTCCGCTGTGGCGACCCCTAACCAGGAAAAGCCGAAAGACACAACAACAACAACAACAACAAAAAATTATCAGTTTACTGCAAATTTTGCAAATTGCAATAGTACTCTATGTCTTTTGCCTTTAACCTGTGATTGATATATGCATGTCTGAGCATGTTTACTTTGATATATGTACAGTATTCTTAGACATAAAACGTACCTCTAACTACAGGTACACACATGTCTGTCTAAATAGCCCCAGCCATTAATCTTCTATCAATAATGTTGCATGTCAGACTGCCTGTTATTTTAGATGTTCCTTGTTTTATATCTATATATATATGTATATATATATATATATATATATATATATATATATATATATATATATATGAATTCAGTTTAGAAGCTCGAAATACTGAAATATCGAAATTCAGTATTTCGAGCCCATAAAGTGAAATCCTGAAAAAAGTGAAAGCTCAGAAGCATGAAATTCAAACCCTCGAATACCGGCGGTTTTGAATTTCGTGCTTCTGAGGTTCCGCTGTGGTTATGGATTCAGGTAAGTGTGTATGTGTTAAGGGTTTTTGGTAGGGGCTGTGGTGTGTGTTAGTGCGTTTTGTTGCTGTGATGTGTGCATGCGAGGAGAATGTAGCTTGTGTGGTGCTGTTTTGTGTGTGTATGTATGTATGTAGTGCGATCTCTGAGTTAGAATATTTAAGTAGGGGGGTGTGGGGGGTGCAGCCCCCACATGGGGACTTGCCCCCTGTTTTTATGTAGTAGAGAGCTTGTGTTTGTATGTGGGGAGGAAGGTGTGTGTGTGTGTGTGTGTGTGTGTGTGTGTGTGTGTGTGTGTGTGTGTGTGTGTGTGTGTGTGTGTGTGTGTGTGTGTGTAGTAAAAGCGCAAAATTCAAAATCTCTGGGGTGCAAGATTTTGAATTTCGCGCTTCTGAGTTTTCGTTGTTTTAAGGTTTTGACTTTATAGCCTCGAAATACTGAATTTCGACATTTCAGTATTTCGAGGATATATAGTGAATCCATATACACACACATATATATATATATATATATATATATATATATATATATATAGATAGATACACACACACACACACACACACACACACACACACACACACACACACACACACACACACACACACACATATGAATTCTGAGATCCATGATTATTTAACTCCTTGCAAAGTATATTGTTTAATATCATTAGCAACAACAGGTAGTATACAGCTTTCACATTATGCCTCTTCTCTTACCCTCCCTGCCACTATCTACATCTTTTATATATTTTTTGTTTATTTTTATTGTTTCTTTCCATTTGTTTTATTATTTTTATACAGTAGTGTAGCAACCTGCAACTGTCCATTCGGCAAGGTCTGCTGGTCCCCCTCAGGTGGCAGCAGCAGCATAACCATCATCATCATCCCCACCACCAGCTGAAGCACTAGACACATTGGTGTCTTAGCCTGTGATGGTTGCCAACACATCTCCCATCTGCATCAGATAGTCCTGTACTTTAGGTTGGTCTAGTAGTACCCACCAGTAGTGGTGTGAGTGGGGTTGACCTCTTTGTTATCCATCGGCAGCAGGTAGACATTGTATGGGAGGTCATTAACAGCAGGTTAGATGCCCACATTGGCCAGATGGAAACCATGCTCTGTTGACTTGTTAAATCGCGTCCCTGCCCATCACTGACTCCACCTTCTGAGCCATAACCCACTGGTGACAGTGCCCAGGGTGACAAGTAACTTTCCACTGTGTCTCAGCTGGCAGAGACTGCATCTGCAAATGCCCACTCCTATTCCCCACCCAGATGTTAGCTTTCTTTTAGTGTCCATACCTACAGATGTTGGTTTAACAATCACCAGTATCTTTCTTCTGTCTGATGTCTTCCTATACATTGTGTTCCCACTCCCTCATTCTGTTACTGCCACGGTGTTAGTCTTGTTTGTCTTTCCCTGCTGCTTGCCTCCCCTTTTCACTATACATTGCGTTCCCACTCCCTCATTCTGTTACTGCCACGGTGTTAATCTTGTTTGTCTTTCCCTGCTGCTTGCCTCCCCTTTTCACTATACATTGTGTTCCTACTCCCTCATTCTGTTACTGCCACGGTGTTAGTCTTGTTTGTCTTTCCCTGCTGCTTGCCTCCCCTTTTCACCTCTGTCCTAGACTACAACTTCCAGCATTTAATACGGTGAAACGTCACACACACGCACAAAAATCTAATAAAACAATCATCTT
This sequence comes from Protopterus annectens, assembly GCF_019279795.1. Lineage (NCBI taxonomy): Eukaryota > Metazoa > Chordata > Ceratodontiformes > Protopteridae > Protopterus > Protopterus annectens. The sequence goes on from NC_056750.1 coordinate 140,144,070, forward strand.
TTTTTGTGATTGTACATTGTGTAATAGGTCATGGAAAGCACCCTCACTATCCATATCTAACTAATGAGAACTGGTATTTCTTGTTGTATAGCAAAAATGAAATAAAGTTCAATCTATGTCATGCACAACATAGATTGTTGGCAGTCATGCAAATGAGCTGAATGTCATTGTGTGGCAGTTGTCAGGTACAAAACTGAGTAAAGCCTATGTCTCTATATGTTTCTATGGCTCAGTTTGTTAATGTCCTCCTTTGTAGACTGTTAATGCACAGAGTTTCCATCCCCTTATGGTCATGCTCTTTATTTGAATTTTCTGTTTCCCTTCTTTTGTTGGGTAACATTCCATTTATTTATGTTTCCCTGATCCCTTCTGTACAAATTCTGCAAAAGCTCACTTAGTTAACGCTGTGCTTATGAATGAATCACTAGTTAACGCTGTGCTTATGAATGAATCACTAGTTAATGCTGTGCTTATGAATAAATCACTAGTTAACGCTGTGCTTATGAATGAATCACTAGTTAACGCTGTGCTTATGAATGAATCACTAGTTAACGCTGTGCTTATGAATGAATCACTAGATAACGCTGTGCTTATGAATGAATCACTAGCTAACGCTGTGCTTATGAATGAATCACTAGTTAACGCTGTGCTTATGAATGAATCACTAGTTAACGCTGTGCTTATGAATGAATCACTAGTTAACGCTGTACTTATGAATGAATCACTAGTTAACGCTGTGCTTATGAATGAATCACTAGTTAATGCTGTGCTTATGAATGAATCACTAGTTAATGCTGTGCTTATGAATGAATCACTAGTTAACGCTGTGCTTATGAATGAATCACTAATTAACGCTGTGCTTATGAATGAATCACTAGTTAATGCTGTGCTTATGAATGAATCACTAGTTAACGCTGTGCTTATGAATGAATCACTAGTTAACGCTGTGCTTATGAATGAATCACTAGTTAACGCTGTGCTTATGAATGAATCACTTAGTTAACGCTGTGCTTATGAATGAATCACTAGTTAACACTGTACTTATGAATGAATCACTAGTTAACGCTGTGCTTATGAATGAATCACTAGTTAACGCTGTGCTTATGAATGAATCACTAGTTAACGCTGTGCTTATGAATGAATCACTAGTTAACGCTGTGCTTATGAATGAATCACTAGTTAACGCTGTGCTTATGAATGAATCACTAGTTAACGCTGTGCTTATGAATGAATCACTTAGTTAACGTTGTGCTTATGAATGAATCACTAGTTAACGCTGTGCTTATGAATGAATCACTAGTTAACGCTGTGCTTATGAATGAATCACTAGTTAACGCAGTGCTTATGAATGAATCACTAGTTAACGCTGTGCTTATGAATGAATCACTGAATAAGTCCTGAGTTTGATTCCACTGTGATTTGTTTTTTTGCTGCTGCTTCCTTTCTTTTGTTGGGTCGCACTCCCTATGTGTTTCTCTCAGCCTTTTTGTATGCTTTCTGCAATATTTCACTTAGTTAAATCTGTGTTTAAGAGGAAATTACTAAAAAAATTCTTGCTTCCATTCCCATAAGGCCTGCCTTTTGATTAGTGCCTCCATTCTGTTGTTGGGTAACATTGCCTTGACATGTGCTTCTCTGACCCTTTTGATATGATTTATGCAGTAGCTCATGTAGTTAAAGCTGTGTTTAGGAAAGAATCACTAAATACGTTCTTACGACATTTCCTTTGAGGCCTGTCTTTTGATTACTGCCTCTGTTCTGTTGTTTGGTGACATTCCCCATATATGTGTTTCTATGACTCATTTGATATGATTCTTGTAATATTTCTTAATTAATGCTGTGCTTTGGAGAAAATCACTGGTTAAGTCCTGGGTTCAATTCCCTTGAGGCCTGTATTTTGATTACTGATTTCACTCTTTTGTTGGGCAACATTCTCCTCAAATGTGTTTCCCTGACCCTTTTAGTAAGACTCCTGCAGTAGTTCATCTAGATAATGCTTGTATTTATAAGTATGTTAAAAACCTGGGTAGAGGGTTCAAATCCCCTCAGGGCTGATGTTTTGTTTTTCATTACTTTTACCATTACAGTATAGGTACACAAATACATGATGATGTTAGGAGCTGTGTAGGTCAGTACATCATGTTATTTACTGTATCCTACTATCCTGTGTGAGTGTCCCATTTTGCCAGTGTTCAGGTATTTCAGATGAATATCTCTGCGTCATATCCCTTCTTCATTATGTATGCATCCCTTCTATGTTCACCAGCTCCATTTGTAATCTTCTGTCAGTTTCAATTTCTGTTTTTGTTGCCTTACTACCACCTTACACTGACCCTTAGCAATACAATTATACCTTTACTTTGGCCATAAGCCATTTTCTGCATTTCTTTTGCCTTGATTCATATCAACAACTCTACACATTACTATTTATGTGTGCATGCAGTTGTGCGTTAACTACCATAAAGGCTTGTACATGGCCAGTGTTTACACCAGCTGCTCGTACCTTATTAGGACCACGACCACAGCTTGCTCTATCAGAATCTTCCTGCTGGCCCTTAATGAGTCTATGATGAGTAGTTGCTCATCGTGCTAGATGGCCTGGCCACATGCATTCATAATGAGCCTCGGGGCTCATCACAGATGCATGTTTGACAGTATTAGCTGTCACAGACAAGGTGCTTCTGAATCCCCAGGAAGGATTCAGTCAGCAAATATAGTAATCTGACACTGAGATAAGGACATGCTTTACAGTAAAATTTAACTTAAAACTGAATAATTATTCCAGGCATACCTTACAATGAGGTCAAACAAGTTTTGCATCAAACAGCTTTTCTGTTGTGTCACTGAAGTAGTGATCTTCACAGAATTTTGTAAATAGGTGTATCAAGTTAACTCTGGAGGTTGCATAATTTTGTTCATTGCTGATCTCCTGTGGGAGAATACAGTAGTATGCATGAGTAACTTTACTAGAATCTGTCTCACTTGTCTTATGTCCAAAGGCATACCTTTTAATGGTAGTGCTCCTTCATTTTAGAATAACACTCCATCTGGAATGTCTGGGCTGATAAAATTATAGCTGTACACATGAAGGTTATTTTCTAACTTTATTTTCCCAAGAATTGATTTATGTGGCAAGTAAATAAAAGCTTCAGACATTCAGCTATTTAATATGCCTCAATGGAGATTCACTAAAAATATGTGCGATATAGTGTAGCAGTTATTACTATGGTTAATGTGTCAGCAGTAATGTGGAATAAACTGCCGTTAGTATAAACAAATCCACTGTTTGTGGATTCCAGAATGTCAGCTGTTTGTAGCTTTAGTAATAAGGGAAATCTTGTCACTAGATGAAAATACATTACAAAATACCATTGCTTCACTGTCCCATATTACGAGTACTCTTTCAGCATATACTGAAGACTAACTCTTGTGTTTAAAAATAATTTTGTTCTCAGAATGTGAAGTCACAGCTGACAAATCTGCAGTGTGCCTTGGCAATGTGAGCAAAGATTACCTCTCCTAACCATTGCCCATCCCCCCGATAAACGTCTTCATGTGATTTCCCAGAAAAATGTCCCCTACGTCTGAGAAATATTTCTCCTTTTTTCTGATTAGCATAAAAAACAGCAGGAGGTCTGTTTAGAGAACTGAAATATAAAATATCTGATTTAAAGGAAGCTAGTTATTTATTCTAGCAGTGCTAAAGCTGCATCAGAAATGTGGATCATGAAATAAACTGTCTTTTGTTTCTTGTAGGTGAAGTATGTTGATGCATTTTAAGTGACTTTTCAAGTGTCTAACTGATTATACTTCTCAACAGTCTGTATTCTTTCATTGTGTATTTCAGAATATGAATTTCACTGCACCTCTTTATCTTTGCAGAATGCAAAGAATTGCTTAAGGTAACTACAAATATAGATATAGACTAATCATTTTTGAAGGTACGACACATTTCAGAATAATGCATAAACTTTTAAAGGAGGAGGAAGGAAATCATGCTTCATTAACTGAAAAGAAAATTAAGACATTAAAAATGCAGAACATACTTTTAGACACCTCTTTAATTTACTTTGTATCATTGAATGCATGTCTTCTTCCTAGAACTTAGGTATGAATTTATAAAATTACTACCAAGACAGTACCTTTTCATTAGTCAAAGGCGATCTTGTGATGCCACATTAAATATGTATGCATTTATAGTTGTCCTCTTTTTAACTCAGAACAAAACTATGCAGATCAGTCCTCCTGCTTCCAAAACTGTTTTTTTTTTCAGGCTTCTACAGCCAGAGAAGAGTTCCCACACCAAACATGGCTTCTGCCTATGGCCAGCAATGGTGGGCAAACCAGGCAATTGTCCAGTAAGACCAGTGTTTTGGGGCAAACTGGATAATTTCCCAGGGCCCTAACCCTCCTGCTGACTGCTAGTTACTAGAAGAAAACAAGGTATCAGTGGACAAAAATCATGCATGTTAATGCAGCATGAACCATGTAGTTGGAAAAGATGGGCAGCTGGTTACAATAAATTGTCTTTTAGAAAACCATTTGAAAGAAGTCATATTTTAAAGCTGTCTAAGCCTGCAGTTACTTCTAAAACACTAATATAACTGTATCTAAAGTTTAAATATGTTACTTTGTTATTGTCATTCTGGATTTAAGTACTTGGATAAGCTCTGACTGTCTTGCAATCCTTTAAAGGGAGCTGTACTATGTCCACTTCTAGGTGGTACAAGGCTTGGTAGAACTAATGCGTATTTGTTTGAAACAAAGTTGAAATGCATTGCTGTGTCCATTACTTGGTGGTGCTATCCTTAGTAGGGCTAATGTGTGTTTGTGACAAACAAAACTGAAATACTTTACTCTTACAATTATGTTTATCATAATCAGACATATTGAGGTTTGCATGGTCATCAAATTGGGTAGGGGGGTTGTCTTTGTGGAAGTAAATGACTGAACCTGCTGTTATCTGTTCAGGCTGTGAATAATCACTAGCTTGCTGGGCTAGTGTACATTTGTGTAAAACAAGTTGGAATACTTTAATGTTTGTGTGTGTGTATGTGTGTGTGTGTGTGTGTGTGTGTGTGTGTGTGTGTGTGTGTGTGTGTATGTGCACGCATGTGTGTGTGTGTGTGTGTGTGTGTGTGTGTGTGTGTGTGTGTGTAAGCACAACTGAAAAATATTACTGCAGCCATGTTTAAAAATTTATTACAGTCAGCCATCTGAGGTCCATACAGTCACTAAAGTGCCTATAATTGTTGAGTTTGCGGATTGTTTGAGTGGATAAATCTTACTCACCCTGCTATTATTTGGTCAGCTTAAACCATCATTAATCTAGCTTTGCAGGATTACTGTGCATTTATGTGAAACATTTTGGAAAACTTTACTGTGGCTGTTTTGTGTGTTTGTGTGAAATAGAGCCAAAATACTTTACTAGGGATATTTTTAATTTATTTTTTTTTTATTTTATTGCAATATATATATATATATATATATATATATATATATATATATATATATATATATATATATATCTGAGGTATGCACAATCAAATAAGTGCCTATACTTTCTAATGATGAAAGTGACTGAACATGTTGTGTGATCATGTTAAATGGTCATCACTCTGGTTTTGATGGACTAGTTGCACAACTGTGTGTAGAAAGTTAGAATACTTTACCATGGCTATTGTGTGTTTGTGTGAAACAGAAGTGAAATACATTACCATAACCATTATTTTACCACAGTCAGACATTTGAAGTGTAACAGTCAAAAAAGTGGCTTTACTGGCTGGGTACTGGGGTTGTCTACAAATGAAACTACCTGACCCTTCAGTCTCTAAAATATTCTTGGATGACTGGTGCACACTTGTGTGAAGCAAGTGGGAATATTTTACTTTGGCTACTGTGTGTTTGTGTGAAACCAATTTGAAACATGTTACAATGGTTATTTTTATCATAGTGAAACATGAAGTATAAACTATCAACAAAGTTTCTATAGTTGCTGTGTGTGTGGTTATCTTTGTCTAGACATGGCTGACTCTGCTGTTTATTTGATCAGATTAAAAATCATTAATCTGGCTTTATAGGACCAGTGCGCATTTGTGTGAAGCTAGTTAGAATACTTTACTGTGACCTTTTTTCTAAAAACAGAATCAGACATATGAGGTCTATGCAGTCAATAAAGTGGAAACAATTGATGGGTAGAGAAGATGTTTGTGGATAAATGAGACTCAGTCCTCCTGTTGTTTGATCACAGCTAAACAGTTAAACAGTGACTAATCAGGTTTGGATCAATTTCACAAAGTATTATGTTTGCCAAATTTAGAGTAAAATGAATGTATAACCAAAAATGTCATCCTGTCAGAGATTTAATATTTTTTAGCTATGCAGTCCCGGTCTACCCACAAACACTAAATTCATGCAAACAGCTTTATAGCAAGCAGGCCAAAATTTTCTCCTTGCTAACACAAGGAAGCACCACCACATCTCTGTAAAAGAGCAAGCTAATCACCTATATACAACCTTCTGTTTCTTAAATACTGCCCATAATTGACACATAAAATGGATTTACAGTTTGTATAATATGTCATTCACTCTTGGGCTAATAATATCAGTGTTCTAGTTTGAATTATATCACACCTTTGTGGGGTAATAATGGTCTTTCAGATTTTTGCAACACATGGTTGGGATTTGTTACCTAAGAAAATGCAAAGTATCAATTGCCATTTCACTTTTGTGAAAGAAGAGTATTCTCATTCAAAATCAACAGCAGTTCTGAATGATTACCTAATTTACACTGCCAAAAGACAATACTTTCATAAATGTAGTACTATTGCCTTAACCAGTACAATTTGTGTTTTGAATCACTCTCAAAGGCTATTAAACAAGTAAACAAACCAGATTCTTATTTCTTAATGCATGCTCTTAAACATACAATTTTGTGTATGCAATCTACCATTTATTAAGATATTCTCAAAATGTTCTAAAAACATCTTATTGATGCAATTAGTGTCTTATGCTATATCTGACTAATAAGTCAGATATGTAATGTACATTTTTCTTGTGCTTGGGTCATGGCTAAAAAAAAGATCAAGAGACTGGCCTACTTACTTGGTAAAGAAACTGGAGAGTTATCAATAATATAGGATTACTTTGAATGCTAAGGTGAAATATTTGGAAGCCTAAGGAAATTATATTTTATTTTATTTTAGATATCCACTGATTGGTCCACAGAGAAGGTAGATACAACTACATTTATGTGATACTTGAGGTGAAGCTTCCTTCAATATATTAGAGCAAAATTAATTACACGGATTCATCTTTGTTTATCAGCAAGCTTATTTAATGTCAAGATTTAGGCCTGCTTGCTCAAGCCATTCCTTGCTTGGATACCTTATAGGTTGATCAGTACAGTAACTCTCATGGGCTCTTCAAGTAGTGTTTCTTAATCCCCAATGAAATCTGCATCTTTCCCTGCACTGTAGTTATCATTGTCTTACCAGACTTTATTTATCACTTTTCTTTTGTTTCTTAGATCTTTTATGGTGAGGTCAACAATACATATTCTGTATAACATTTAGTTGTGTACCTTTTTCAGGTGTTCTTTATTATTCTGCCATTTATAGACTTTGTTTCTTTGTCTTTGCTCAGAGGTTCATAGTTATATACCAGGCTAATGACCACTAGGGCCTGTATAAGGCTAGCTGTGCAGTCCAACCTAGTTGTGTCCCTTGATGTGTAATTATCCAGCCATTATAATTACATATAATTTACAGGGGGCAAGTTACTTCATATAAAATGCCTATTTAAAGTCTGGAGCTGTTGTCTTTAGGAGTTCTTGCTCATGTTGTCCTTATGTTCCTTAGATGTGCACGTTTTCTGAACCTTGCATTTATACCAACACTCTGTGTGCCCTTTTGCATCCCTTTTCCACATGTCCCCTGACCTATGCCTATGTACTTTATCCATGTGTCCATTCAATCTCCTATCCTTCTGTACCTTGTACTTGTTGCTCTTGTATTCCTTGTCATTAAGTACCTTTTCCTTGTTCCGCAGCATGTTTTTTGTCTATGTGTGTTTCAGTCCTTTGTCTGTTATGTTCCTTATTCTTGTTACTCGTGTCTTTGTACCCCTTGCATTCCTTGTTTTTTTTTTTGTCCTTGTGTTCTCATGTTGCTTTTCTTTCTGTTATTTACCTTGAGCCTCATGTATTACATGTTCTAGTGTCCCTTGTCCTTCCATCTCTTGTGTTCCTTGTTCTTGTACACCATGTCCTTGGATCCCTTGCACTCTTTATTCTTCTGCTGTTTGTCCATTCTCCCCTTGCCTTCTTGTGTCATACATATTTCTTGTTTTTATCTCCCTAATCCTTGTATTTCTTTCATTTCTTTTTTGTGTTTGATTACCTTGCATTCCCTTGTTCCCTTTGCACTCCTTGCCTTTGTTTCCCATGCTTTTTTGCAGAACATTTTGGTTTTGTGTCCCTTGTTCTTGTGCCCATGTTCCTTTGTGGTTTTGTCCCTTACGTTCTTTGGTTTTGTGTCCCTTGTTCTTGTGCCCATGTTCCTTTGTTGTTTTGTCCCTTACATTCTTTGGTTTTGTATCCCTTGTTCTTGTGCCCATGTTCCTTTGTTGTTTTGTCCCTTACATTCTTTGGTTTTGTATCCCTTGTTCTTGTGCCCGTGTTCCTTTGTTGTTTTGTCCTTTACATTCTTTGGTTTTATGTCCCTTGTTCTTGTGCCCATGTTCCTTTGTTGTTTTGTCCCTTACATTCTTTGGTTTTATGTCCCTTGTTCTTGTGCCCATGTTCCTTTGTTGTTTTGTCCCTTACATTCTTTGGTTTTGTGTCCCTTGTTCTTGTGCCCATGTTCCTTTGTTGTTTTGTCCCTTACATTCTTTGGTTTTATGTCCCTTGTTCTTGTGCCCATGTTCCTTTGTTGTTTTGTCCCTTACATTCTTTGGTTTTATGTCCCTTGTTCTTGTGCCCATGTTCCTTTGTTGTTTTGTCCCTTACATTCTTTGGTTTTATGTCCCTTGTTCTTGTGCCCATGTTCCTTTGTTGTTTTGTCCCTTACATTCTTTGGTTTTGTATCCCTTGTTCTTGTGCCCGTGTTCCTTTGTGGTTTTGTCCCTTACATTCTTTGGTTTTGTATCCCTTGTTCTTGTGCCCATGTTCCTTTGTTGTTTTGTCCCTTACATTCTTTGGTTTTATGTCCCTTGTTCTTGTGCCCATGTTCCTTTGTGGTTTTGTCCCTTACGTTCCTTGGTTTTGTGTCCCTTGTTCTTGTGCCCATGTTCCTTTGTTGTTTTGTCCCTTACATTCTTTGGTTTTATGTCCCTTGTTCTTGTGCCCATGTTCCTTTGTTGTTTTGTCCCTTACATTCTTTGGTTTTGTATCCCTTGTTCTTGTGCCCATGTTCCTTTGTTGTTTTGTCCCTTACATTCTTTGGTTTTGTGTCCCTTTGTTCTTGTGCCCATGTTCCTTTGTTGTTTTGTCCCTTACGTTCTTTGGTTTTGTGTCCCCTGTCCTTGTGCCCTATGTTCCATGTTTTTGTGACTCTTGCTGTTGTGCTGCAAGTTTGCCTTGCTATTGAATGACATTTTCTTGCATGATGTATCCTTAATTTCATTGCCCTGGTGTTCTTTTATTCTGTATATATTGTAGTTGTATCCCTTATCCAGGTGTTCTTTGTCCTCCTGCCCTTTATCGCTTTTGTTTTTCTGTTCCTTGTTCATAGGTTCATAATTACATACTAGTCTAATGATCACCAGGGCCTTTGTAAGCCTAGCCATACAATCCAAACCAATTGTGGCCCTATGCATCATGAGCGTTTATTAGGAGGAGGTATGTTTGGAAGTTTCTAGAGGGTATGGGAGGGGCTATGTTAGTTTGTCCATTTCTGTCTACCTCTGTCTATCAGAAACATGGGGGCCAGACCCAGGGTGAATTTCCAATTTCCCATCCAATGGTGAAAGTTACACTTAAACATAGTTAGGGATGGACTCTGTTTCACTTGCATGGGGGCCTGTTCCAGAGCATGAGGATCCTCTGGGATACATATCTGTCTTGCCAACATGTCTTATTGATGTCACAAACAAAATTAAATCCTTAGATGATTCTTGGTTCTGATGCTGTTTGGTTTGCAGATGTGCAAAAGGCCCATCAGAGCTTGATCCAGGGATGCCTTGTATGCTGAGCATAGATCACCTGTCAGTAACCTGTAGGAGACTAAGTACAGTGAAAGGGCTTTAAGGCTGTCTGTACAGGACAATGTGTTTATAGGCTGGAGCCACCTAGTAAGGAACCTTTGTGAAAGTTCCAACTGTCATATAGGTCTGGTTAGATACATGCTGTAGGGGGCATGATACTCAATGAAGAGTCTAATAAGGGCCAAATAAAGTGGCACTATGACTTTCTTGGATGCCATACCCTTACGTATAAGTTGGGCATCATAGAATGATTTTCTTACTACCTTGGCTATATGTTCGTCAAAGGTCAATATATGTTCCCAGATCCCTGGCTACAGGGTCAACTCTTAGGGGTGTCCTATCAATGGAGTAATTAGCCTGGGTGGCAGTTTTCCCAAAAGGCAATATAATGCATTTAATGGCATTGGGTTTTTGTCTATGACTTTGGCACCAGTCATTTGTCTGTATTGGACCCTCTTGTGAGATCTTTATGTCATGGGGGAATCTATGATAGCTCCCAGTTTGTAGTCATCTGCAAACTTGGTCAACCAAATGTCATTATTCTTTACCTCCTAGAAGTAGATGCCAAATTTAAGTAGTCCCTGCTTGGAGCCCTGGGGTACTCTGCGGTTGACGGGTCTCTTAATGCAGGTGGTATCACCAATCCTGACTTCCTGGATCCTGTCTGTGAGCCAACTGGCAATCTAGTGAGTTATGTAGGGTTCATGCCAGTTAAGTGAGTCTGTCAACTACACCCAAGTGAGGTATTGTATCAAACCCTTTAGCCAGGTCCAGGTAGGTGGTTGGCACCATTTTCCCCTCATCCATTGCCTTAGTGACCTTCTCAAAGAAGTCTGCCATGTTTAGTAGGCCTGTTCCGCCCTTTACAAAGCCAGACCTGGTTGGGCCTAGTGTCTGAACATTGCCTATGTCTTTGTTGATCATTCCCATGATAATTCATTCCATGACTTTGCATATCAGATTAGTCAGACTAATAGGTCTGTAATTTCTGTCACCCTTGTGAAGTGGAATAACTGTTGGAGTTCTCCATTCTTATGGTACAAAGCCTGTTTTGAGGCTATAGTTGAAAAGTGGCTCAAGTGGTCCTGATAGTCAGGGTCATGATTCCAGCTACTTAGGAGGCATCCAGGGGTATTTTCAGGGCCTTTTGAAGCTGTAATTTTGGTCTTAGCGAGCTGCTCTAATACCTGCTCCCTGTTAATAGTTGGGGGTTTATGCTAGTAGTATTTCATGGAGGGAGGCAGGGGGAAGAGAGGATGAAGTCTGAGCTGAATTTGTCAGCCAGTAAATTAGTTATTTCTCTCTGCTCTGTGAAGGTAGGACCATTGGCCACCAGTCTGGCACACTGATGTGTGCTGCCTTTGAGGTCTCATACATACCTGTAGAAGGTCTTGTGGTTCACTTTAGCCTGTGAGGCTATCTTGACCTTATAACTGGCCTTGTTGGACTTAATTAGTTTCCTTAGTTTCCTGTTTAATTTAGGTAGAGAGCTCCTATCATTATTGGAGTTGCCCTTCTGAATTTTAGCTATGACTTTTTGACTTCTGTTTTATACCCTATTAAGGTTAAGATTCTACCAGTATGGTTTGTTTTTAGAGTTTGTTTTGGGCTTACTTCTATTAGGAACAGCACCTCTAGTAATATGGCAAAAAGTATTTTTTGAACCTATATAGCCATTTATATGGTTGTGCAGGGCCTCTGTGAACAATTCCACATAGGTTGTTATGAACTTGGCGTTGGGAAGGATGTAGAATTTTGATAGACTATCACTTAATAGGGTGTAGTTTGCTTTGGAATAGTCCCTAACAGTTACAGGGTTTGCTGGGGTTACCAAGTTAATTTTTATTTAGAAGGAGGCAACTTTGTGGTCTGACCTCACCAGTGAGGATGTGACATTGGATTAAGGGTGCAGCACTCTCCCATATGGGTAAGTATCAGGTCCAGTATTTTTGAGCCTCTGGAGAGTGTGAGCATTATCTATTCAATGGTATTTGTGTTAATAAAGTCCCAGAGATATTGTACTTGCAAATGTGAGGCAATGTATGTTTTCCAGTCTACAGAGGGGTACTTAAAGTTTCCCATGAATAGGGTAATTGGTTTAATGGTGAGTGTATCCAATAGGTCTAGGTACAAGCTATGGGGCTCTATAGACTTCGAGGGTGACCTATAGTTTGCAAGGATATGGTACGGGACTTTGTCTGTGGTAATTTGCATGCGGATAAATTCCAGGACATTGTCCTGTTTAACAAATGTAAAAATGTGCTTGTTCTAATACAGATTGAGACTCCTCCACCATCTGTCCCCGACTGTGCAGCTGATGGTCTAAATGTGTTGAAAGCACTGAATCCTCACTAGGCTGCAGTACTTTCTTTGGATTTATATCCTATCTTAGTAATGGCATGGATGCTTACAGTCTCCAGCGTGAGGAGAGCTTGCAGGGTGTGGAGTTTCTCATTTAGACACCTAGCATTGAGTAGCAACATCTTTAAGTTTTTTTAGGTTTTAATTGCTATGTCAGCAGGTTTGCCAATTTGACATTGCCTAAAAAGGGCCCTAAGGTGGTGGATAAACTTTTAGCCAATATTTAGAAGCCCAGGGGAAACAGGTACAAACCATCCCTTGCAAAGCAATGTGATCTGTTAACCGTGTCCCACCATGCTGATGAATATTGTGTCCCTTGACTATATAGCCCTTGAGCTCCTGCCATTGTATCACCTGTCCTTATTCCTCTCATGACCTTTGTCCATATGTTTATGGTTGTCTTGCATGCCCTTATATGCCTGGTTTTGTTGTGATTACTGTCTTATTTATGTAGCAAATGTGCCTGTCAGGTTTCCCCTGACTCTATACCACATAACAGTGGCATATAGCTGTCCTGTGTTCCCATTTGCACTATGGCTCATCCCCTGCTGCCTCACCGTCCAGCAGCAGCACCACCAGCAGCAGAGTATTGTATGTGCCTAGTATGGTGCTGTGACCATGAGACATGGAATGCACATGAATCTTTTTCTGCCACATACATACTTTTATACAGCAAATACCCAGTTGCTTAAGGTGTAAACTGTTTATGAATACCACTGAAAATAAAAAAGAAGCTCATTGGAATATGACTATATCGATGCCGTCAATGCTTATTACTATAAAAATCAATGATCCTTGACAATAAATAATCCAGACCTTTCAATGAAGCCATCTGTATACTAAAAACTTCCACGCCAAGTAGAGATTAATATTGTTTGCTTATTTTAGCAAGTATTTCTTATTTTGTGAGGAAGACAGGGTAATAAACAACTTTCATTATCCAAGGCCGCAGCATTTCCTGTATGATTTGGATGTGTAGAAATTCGATGCTTAGTCATAGTAACAGAAGGAAGGAACAGAAGCTTCTGCCTGGAGCTGAACAGTACACTGGCAAGGCTGGGTGTATGGGCATAGGAACACATGCACCAAGTAAGCCATAATGTATAGGTTAAAGAAATGAAGCTTTAAATGGCAGCATTTTGCCCAGCACATGAGCAATAAATGTCCCAGCTTCAAATGCATGTATGAAATTAAAAGTGTACAAGTAAACCGGCAAAGAAGATAACCATATCTAGAATGACATGACATCACTACTTTCTATTTCAAAGTTTCTAAATATAATACTTTCAGTGGATAAGTCCTTCCTCATCAAATTATTCTATTGAAACCAATTATTTTAATAGGGAGGTTGAGCCTTTCTGCAGCCTCCCATGTTGGGGCATGCCCCCTTACTTAAATATAGCAACAGCAAGAAAAAGACAACCATAGAGGGAAGATGGATGTTCCAATGAATTTCTGGTCTTTTGTAGAGATGGGATATGATTAAGTGTCTTGCTCCCATTTTGCTATGTGTTCTGTATCTTTAATTCAGTATTTATATAATATATCATACAAAAAATAGCAATTATACTACTGTCTCAGTGAATGGGTGGTGAACTAGCTCAGAAGGTAGTGCACATTATCACAAATGGTGGCTTTGCTTGTGTCTTGTTACAAATGTGAACCTTTTTACTTATTTGAATTCCATAAGCATGCAAACACTACCCTTGACTGTTGATACGACATGCCAACTGTTTTCTTAAGTCAGAAATACAAAACATCTTTCATTAAAAATATATATAAAAATTACTTTCATTAACAGATGATAGAAAATGAAGAAGGGTGAAAAACACCTGTTTCCAGAGAATAACAAAAACATAAACTCCAGAATTCATGGCAGTTACACTTTTTGGCAGGCTAAGGCCACTGCAAGGACTAGAACTGCCACTGATCATTCTGGGTAGCAGACTTTGAATAAATGAAAAATAGCATTGACTGATGGACATACCCGGTATAGTACAACACATGCTGCACTTAATAATCCGTCAGCATGTCTCTGTATGGAACCACTCAGTTATACATACAATAACTAAGCAGTTGTCATCCCCAGGTTTGTGGAAATCTCACAGGCAGAATAATAGATGCATGCATATGCTTAGATCTGGCCTTCAAGACTGAGGGGGGATTCAAAAAGCCTTGTTGGGATGAGGAAGAATTAATCTTGGAAAGTTTTGATATTGCAGTCCTGGGGAGTGGCAAGTATTCATCAGCCATGGGCTGCCCTCAGCACTGTTCACAGCTCACAGAGAATCACTCTGTTTAGTAAAATTCTACTCTACAAGGAAAAAGTGAACATCACCAAAATATGGCATTCACCTGCTCAGTCCTATGAAGGTAAGCTCAGAGCAGGCAAGTGTAGCAGAGCCATGGGAGTGGGGTTTGTGTCAGAGTGTGTGTGTGAGTGTATGTGTGTGTGCGTGTGTCTGTGTGCGTGTGCGCATGTGCGCTCGCATGTGTGTGTGTGTGTACGTGTGCATGAGTTTGTGTGTGTGCGCGTGTGTGTATGTGCGTGCGCGCGTGTGTACGTGCCCGTGTGAGTGGATGTGTGCGCTTGTGTGCATGTGCGTATGTGCGCGCGCGCGTGTGCATGAACGTGTGTGCGTACTAATGTGTGCACTTGTGCAAGCGTGTTTGTGTGCATATGTGCGTGTGTGCGTGTGTATTTTTTGAATACAATGCACTTGGCAGGGCCTGTTTTGCTGCACCAATGATTGCATGATTGCTGCTTGGTTGGCGGCCAATAGTGCTGCACAGTCATACCATCTGTATATCTGTCTATCTATCTATTTGTCTAGCTGTCTAGTTATCTATCCATTTTTATCCTAACAATGAGCATTTATAGAAAAAGTGTATCTGTCCCCAGACAGGATATACTATGTTTATCACCACTTTACTTGCATTATCAGTCATTTATCACCACACTACCTGCAACACCAATCACTGTATTTAAATCTCATTCACCTGAATGTGAAAAAAAGCAGACAAAAAAGAAACAAAAGCAATCAGCCAATAGAAAAGAAATTGATGGCAAAGTCAGCTTGAATTTTTACTGAACTAATTAAAATACACAATCAACAATATATGCTAAAATAATAGAATAAACATTAGTAATCTACTAAAATACTTGTACACTATCAGCAAAAATCTTAACTGAATAAAAAATAACCTGAGAAATACATTACCGAGCCATCAAGAGATATCCCATTTACAAACCTTCTTGTAAAATTTCAGTTCAGAAAATGAAGTGTGTAATTATGGTATCCTATTAAAATGAATGGGAAACAGTTTCATTAAAGAAAAGCAGAAAAAAGTGAAAATAAATGGAATATATGGGGAGAGGTTGGCCATTCAATAAGTGAAATGTCTTGTACTATAATACTAAAGAATGTATTCTATGATTTGCACCTTTGCTACTTATCACAACACTTATTCCTTAAATTTACAGTATAAAATATTTCATATATTTTAGCTATCTGACAGAAGGCCTTGATATCCTTTCCCTGATATACATTCATAGCTATATATATATATATATATATATATATATATATATATATATATATGCCTAGCCAATTATCCCTTGTGAGACTCAAACCCTGCACCTTGTGTTTTCAAGGCAAACACCTTAGCCATTAAGCCACCCTCCTACCCCAACACATTTACACCCACTTAAAAGTGTATTATTTAGTCCTAATTTACAGTATCAACAAGCCTTGCAAGTCTTGAACCCTGGACCATGCACACTGAGGTCACTGGACTTACCACTAAGACATCTGGGTTGTATGCCCTTGCAAGCCATTTTAAGCCTAGCTAATTATCTCTTGTGAGACTTGAACTCTGCACCTTGTGTTTGTAAGGCAAACACCTTAACCATTAGGCCATTCTCCCAACTAATATACGCAAGGCCACTATTCAAGTGGTCCACCTAGTGAATTTTGGTTTAAGTTTTAAATGGAAAATACCTAAAAATTGGATCCATGACTCATTAAGTCCAAAACACATTTAGTCTAAATACATCTGATAGAAAAGTGCAGTAGGCTATAGAGTATTAATGCTGGTGTGGTTTAGAGTGTGACGGTGGTAGGTGCTACAAGGCATATTATTCCAGTGCACCATTTGTATCATTCTATTGCCCAATCTCAGTGATTCATTATAGGTTCATAGGTGTTTACTAGGCTAACAACCACAAGGGCCTTTTTAAGCCTAGCCATGCATCCTAAATCTCTGACAAGTTCTGATACCCTTGATAAGTGTAAGCATGTACCTGGGAGATGAACCATTTACAAGTTACCTCTTTCCATTAGAAACATAGGTGTCAAACAAGGGATAAATTTCCAGTTTATCATCCAATTGTCCAAGTTGCATTTGAATTGGGTTATGGAGGAACTCTGCTTCCCATGGATGGGGAGACTGTTCCATAGACAGAGTAGTCTCTGTGATACATAACTATCTCTCCAGCAGGTCCTGTTTATATCACAGGCAAGGTTTAAGTCTTTAGAATGGGTAATTCTGGTTCTGTTTGTTTTGTGGATATGCAGGCGGTCCATCAGAGTGGGGTCTGACAATGCCCTGTTTGCCAGGCATAGATCTTCCCTCAAAAGCCTGTAGGAGACAGCATACAGGGATAGGGCCTTGAGGCAGTCTGCATAGGACATATTACTTATGCCCTGTATTTTTTTAGTGAGGAACCTCTGTGGATGTTCCAATTGTTGGATATGCCTGGTTAGGTACACACCAAAGGGGCACTGTACTGAATGATAGGTCTGATGAATCCCAAATACAGTGGAACAATGACATCCTTGGACTTAGATGCCATACCTTTGTTTATAAGTTGCGCAATATAGAATAATGTGTGGTATTTTCTCTTTTCTCTGAAGATGTGTAACCATGGAGTTAGTATATTTATGAAAGGGGGTGTAGGGTGTGGGGGCTTGCCCATTCAAGAAAAGCAGGTTTGGTAAAATATCTGCTGTATATAAAGTTTTAGATATAATGTGATTTGACTAAATGTATTTTAAACTAATGCATTTTAGATATAATTTTAAGATGTTTCATAATTAGATGAAATATAATTATGTATATCAAGTGAGATCAATTTAAAGTTAAAACTTGAAAGAAAACTTTGCTGATGCCCTCCTTGCTGACACTAAACTCACTAACACCAGAGGTGTAGCTGGCTCAAAAAATATAAATAAATAAATAATAATAAAAAAACTAAAATAGTCTGCACCTTGCACTGGCACACTAACCAGGTGACCAGATACATATCCTCTCCATCCCCCAACTCTTCAATAGAAGAGCAAAAAAAAGTCCAAGATCAGGTGATGGGGATAGTGCTCCTGAAATACTGCCAGAAGCCAATGAGTTATCATTTCTGTGCCCTGCCCTTGACCCACCGTCCTCACATTTTAATTAAAAAAAAAAAAAAAAAACAAAGAAAGGAAAAAAGAAAGAAAAAATCTGTTTTTCTTTTAAACTGTGGCAAACTGCTTGCTACAAGTGTAATAAGCAGTTGCTACAGTTTTTACCCACACTGAGCACAACGGCAATCAGGTTTCAGTTAAAAAAAAGATATATATTTTTTAAACTGTAGTCAACTGCTTGCTGTTATGTAGTATGCAGTTTGCTGCACTTATTTCAGATAACACATACAAAGCTACATAGTTCAGGTTTTACTAAAAAAAAAATGTTTACTTTGAAACTGTAGCAAACTGCTTGCTGCTTCAGCTTTCAGTTTAGATCACACATGAAAAGCTACAGCACTCAGACTTGACTGCAAATGCAATGAAACATTTAAAGAATGATCTGGAATGGTGATGATGTATTGGGGCCAATTGTGCCCCCTAACACTTTGTGCATGGGAAGTTGCCCCCTTCGCCCCATTCTAGTTATGGTCCTGGCTGGCACTAAAAAAATAAAGATAACATAGCTGACTACAGAAAAGACTGAAATAAAATGCAAAAAAAAAAAGGTTTTACTGCAGTGGGCCAAGCCCCCAACACTTTTTGATGAGGAGGCATGCCCCATGCTGCTTATATCATATCTATACCAATTCTGAGCTAACGCAACAGTGGGGAAAAGGGAAAACTCTGTCAACTCCACTTTGTGCTGATAGCTTCACAGTTAATTACTAGGCATACTGATTAGAAGACCATTGCAGAGATGACTCATTTTTCCTAAATTCCTCAAATAACTATCTAGGTAAATTGCTTGCTTAGAACATTTCCTAGAAAAAAAGTATTTGTTGAAATAAATTAGCAATTTATTTGTGAATGGGTTTCTTTTCTGTTGTTATTCACAATTTTTGGCAAGAAAGCATTTTTATGTTCATCCTTGTTAACAAACCTCAACTTGAAACTAAAAAGCTGCTTCTACTGATAGTTTTTATTATTGCAAGCACAGAAACTTACTATATTGGTGCAGGGGTGTAGCCAGAAATGTATATTTTGTATTCAAACCTATCATTTTAAAAATGTACTCAATCCTCAAAATGCAACATCCGCGGTGGTGCAGCGGTAGCGTTGTTGCCTCACAGCAAGAGGTTCTCCCGTTCGATTCTCGGCTGGAGTGTGGGGAGTGCCTTCTGTGTGGAGTCTGCATGTCCACCCCGTGGTTGGGTGGGCATTCAAAAGACATGCATAAATGGGCGTGCCTAGGTAGAAGGTTGAACATCGAGCTGGCACCTTGGCATTTATGAAAGTCTACTGCCAATCATTAGCAGACCGGAGTTCCGCTGTGGCGACCCCTAACTGGGAAAAGCCGAAAGACCAGCAACTCAGTCCTCAAAATGCTAACCCCAATGCATATAGGAAGATGCATGTTATCTTTAACTGTTACCATTTGTTCCTATAAAAAGCTGCTTTTAGTGGCATATTCCTTTCACACAGGCATTCTTTGTTTACCTCTTTACTCTAAATATTCATTTGCATAGTTCTAAGAGATGATCACAAAAAAAGTACTCATTTGAGTACACTGAGTATGCCTAGCTACACCCTTGTATTGGTGGGTGTAATTGGTATAAGTATATTTTGCTATAAGTAATCAGTTTCAAAATAATCTGAAGTAAAATGCTCTGTCATAGTATTTTCCCACAATGCAGTCCTTCTTGAGAGAAATCAGAAAAACGTTAATTATTGACTGCTAGACTAACCCACATTATTGACTTCTCTCAACTTGTGTGTACTGAAACTTTCGTTACTGTATTCTGATCAGAACAGGAAAAATAAAAGAAGTGTTAATGAACTCTACTACAGCTCTTCAAGAAGGAAGTGTAGTCACTGACCCAGAGTGGCTTTGCCTCCAAGAACAGATATATACTATAATATGCTGATTATTCCAGGCAAGACAACACAGTCCATTGAATACACCACATCTCCTTTTCTATAAGGCCCTTTTTCACTTAACACAAAAACCCCTCATAGTAGGTCCAAACGGTCCGCTTTAACAACTCTTCCTGATCTGGTATTATACACCCTCTTCTCCCCTCTTTCCCATGGGTCCAACTGCGGAGGATGAATCGGAAGAGAGGTCCGCAAACTGCCGTCCCATAAGAAGTTCCGCGGGCTATAACCATTCTGCAGTGGCGTTGTCCTGTACCAAGAGAGCCATGCACGGATCGCGGCACTTTTTTAAAGACTGCCCTGAAAACTGAGGTCCATTATCAGACACAACACAAGTACCTGATGGACGCTGATAAGAAAGAGATTTTATTGCCATGGTCGGTCAGGACATTCTGTTGGAATGAGGGGCTCAGGAGGATTCTTCTCTGAGATGCACAGTCTGACAGGCTCTGGGCTTGCACTTCACAATGCCTTGATGTCCCTCATGCAATTTCACAAAACCCCATCTTTCACTGTTAGTGTGGAACCACATGGCCAGCACACTGTCCGCTTTCAGCTGCTCCCGTGTGTTTGGAAGGATGGCTTCACCTGCATGTTTTCCACAATACTGTTCACGTAGATATCCGTGTCCTCCATTAACTCTGTTTCAGGTAGATGCTAGAGCCTCTTCTCAAACTGTGTGCATCGTTTTGCTGTGTGAGAGTGACCTTGATGCGTATGCCACGGGTCTCCAGCCCCCATCCCCCCCATGTGCTGCCGCTCCCTCCCCCACCCAAAGGATGATGCATCCGAAACTCCTGAGTTCTCCTACTGTAGCAGGTGCTGCCCATCTCTGATGTCCTGGCAACGCCCCCAGACAAACACACATCCATGTGACAAATCACCCCTCTAATCTTCAATGACCCCATCTCGCCATCATTGGAAGTGTTCTCATTAACTCCTTTCACTTTCCCCATCAATGGCAGTGTGGTATCCTGGGGGGGTCTTCAGAGAGTATGGCGCCTTTTGGCTGAAGCTTTTCAAAGACTCCATGGTGATAGTGTCAACATCGCTTCAGGAGGCCCCCCAAAATAGCAGGCAGGGCTAAAAGCGCACATGCGGTCCTTTACAACACACACACTTTTCTCATGTCTGTGTCTGTCTCCATGTCAGCGCTGAAGTGCTCAGTGATCCGGTTTCTCCGCTGCTGGAGCACAGGAGCATTCTTCAATACTCTGCACCGCCTTGAACTGTCGGCTTGCTGCTTCTTAACCTCCGACTGTCTGGCCATATTTACAGCTCTCTAAGTCCAACTCTTTCTCCATCTGCATCCGCTGACAGTCTGGTGTCACGGTATCTGCAAACCCTTTATTGACCGCCAACATACGTTTACAATACACAACTTCCCCTGTCTCACAGCCCTCATTCATGCACTTTCCCCCCCAAAAGCAAGAGCACTAGCTAACAGTCCAACACAGTCCATTGAATACACCACAATTCCCTTCTATAATCAATGGACACTATAAGGGTCTATATTAGATAATCGAAGTTTCAGAACTTTGAACACTATATGGTTGACCCCATATGATCGAAATTCTAAAATATCGAATAACTGATAAAAAAAAGTCCCTTTAAGTCACTTTAAGTCCCCCCACACCTCCTACTACTTAAATATACCAACTCCAAGATCACACTTTAACGGAAAATGGTGCAGAAAGGGAAGATTTTCCTTTTGCTATGCTGTAGCGTGATCTCAATGTTTGGTTTATTTAAGTAGCGGGGGGTGTGGGGGCACAACCCCCCATGTGGGGGGTGCAGCGAGGCTTGCCACCCTGCTTAAACCCTTTTACTTTTCTTTCCTTTTGTTTTTTTTTTTAATTTTCGATGTACTGCAACTTCGATCACTAGTGGTTGATGTATAGTGATTCGAAGTTGTGGAACTTCGATAATTTAATATAGACCCATACTATAATATGCCGATCATCCCCTTCTACAACTGATAAATACTGTAATATGCTGATTATCCACTTCTACAATGGATATATACTGTAATATGCTGGCCATCTACTTCTACAACGGATGTATGCCATAATATGCAGATGATCCCCTTCTGCAACTGAAATATACTCTAATATGCCAATCATCCCCTTCCACAATTGATAAATAGTATAATACGTAGATCATCTCCTTCTATCAGTGATATATGCACTATAATATGCCAGTCATCCCCATCTACAACTGATATATACTGTAATATGCCGAATAATTCCCTTCTGCCACTGATATGTATTATAAAATACCAATCATCCCCTTCAACAACTGCTATATACTATAATATGCTGATCATCCATGTCACTGGGGATAAAAAAAATGGTATACTTCTTAATAACACTCAGAACCAAAAATAATATGGGAGCATATTTGGTTACTACTTGATATATATATATATTTATATATCTATACATACAGTACATATACATATATATATATATATATAGAGAGAGAGAGAGAGAGTCTATGTTAAATCAGCAAATGCTTAAAAAAGCGAATGCTGATTCATCGACCCTAGTTCACCGAACACTGACAATCCTGAACACTCAGAACAGCGATTTTTTTCCCAGGGGAAAAAAATCACTGTTCCACCAAAAAAAAAAAAAAAAAAAAACAGTATTTAACATGGGGGGGGGGGGCTGTGCCTCCACACCCCCCCTACTTAAATATACCAAGTCAGAGATCGCACCACAGTGGAGGAAACGGTAAACTCTCAAAACCGGCCCAGCAATTTTTTTTCCCTGAAAAAATCGGTGTTCTGGGTGTTTAGCATTGTCAGGGTTCGCTCAGATAGGGTTGATGAATCAGCATTTGCTTTTTTTAAGCGTTCGCTGATTCAGTATAGACCCTATATATATATATATATATATATATATATATATATATATATATATATAGATATATATATATATATATATATATATATATATATATATATATAGATAGATAGATATATATATATATATGTGTATCTGTAGCTAGAGAAAATAGGCGCTGGGTTGAATGGGTTGGAATATTATTGTTATATCTATCCAGGACTCACTCAAAGCTTACATTGACAAAGAGGATACTAACTGACACAGCAATCAGAAAATGAAAAAGGAAATTCTAGAAATTAGTCACTTAAATTTTACTAAAAAACAGATAAATTGTATAGAGCTGTTAAGCTAATAAATGTATCTGTTCTCTTCTTATAGTTGATCTAGCAGCTATCACACCTACACCCTCACCAATTCACAGGGGTAAGGAAGGTAAGTGGTTGGATAGACAGGGATGAAAACTTTTTTCTTCCACATTCGCCTTCAGAATCCTGAACTATCCAGACAACATGTGGATGTTTATTTCGAAATGTGCCAATACCTTAGAAGAGTTTTCTGCTTGTATGCCTGGTGAGGGAAAGTCTTATGTGAATCACATTGTATCCAACTTGTCTCAAGTTTCAAAACTTGCCATAAAAAGTGTGCATGATTGTGCAGATACTCTTTGCAGTGCTTCTGCTTCCACTAGAGTTTTGAGGAAATTTGAGTACACAACCAGAACTTTTAAGATGAGTTAAAATCAGAAATGTTGAGTTCTGCTCTAGTCAAGGAGGTTTTATTTAGACATTCTGCTACACAAGTCCTCAAACAATGAGATGAGAAAGGTAAATTGAAGCAGAAGGTTTCTATGTTTTTTTCAGGTCCCCATATTCTTCTCTTCCAAACCCTCTGCCTCTTTCAAGGGCCAGAACAAGCAGATAAGTTTTGTGTCACATGAATGGAGGACTACTATGGTCATTATCCTTCATAAGGGAGTGCCTACAGCAGATCCTTGAAACTGCAAACACATTAGTCTGACTAGTGTTACTTGCAAAGCCATGGAAAAAATCATCATGGAGATTATCAGCAAGGACATAGGAGACCTTCGGACACTGGATCCATCCCAATATGGCTTTGTCAAAGGAAGGTCATGCTTACTTAATCTGGTGGACTTCTTTGAAAAGTTCACTTAGGCAATGGATGAGGTGAAAACAGTGCATACTGCCTACCTAGATCTGGCTAAGGCATTTAATACAATACTCCATTCCGGCTTTATCAACAAACTTAGAGAACTAGGTATAAACCTCTTTATAACATGCTGGATAGCTAGCTGGCTCACTGATAGGACACAGGAAGTTAGAACTGGTGAGACTACCTCCACTATGAGGCTGGTCACAAGTGGAGTCCCCCATGGCTCTGTGCTAGGCCCACTCCTCTTTGGCATCTACTTCTCAGATGTCAAAACCAATGTCAAAGACCACTGGCTAACCAAGTTTGCAGATGACTACAAACTGGGAGCAATCGTAAAATCTCCTCAAGATGAAAACATTCTTCAGGAAGGTCTAATACAGACAAACACTTGTGGCCAATGCTTGTATTAAAACTCAATACCAAGAGATACATTACAGTACCTTTTGGGAAGTCTGCCACCCTGGGTAACTACGTCATCAATAAAACACACTTAAAAGTTAACTCACTAGTCAAGGATCTGGGAACTCATGTAGATAGCAACCTAGTCTTTGACCAGCATATGTCCGAGGTGGTAAGAAAATCCTTCTATGTTGCTCAACTTATAAGCAAGGGCATGGCATCTAGGTCCAGAGAGGTCATCATGCCACTGTACTCGTCCCTCATCAGGCTCATAATAGAGTATAATGCCCCCTTTGGTATGCACCTGAACAGACACATGCAGCAACTGGAACATCCACAAAGGTTTCTTACAAAAAGAATACAGGGAGTAAACATGATGTCCTAAGCTGATTCTTTGCTCTGTATCATACAGACTTCTGAGAGATCATCTTTGCCTGGCAAGACATCCCTAGATGCTGTTTTGATGAATCTTTTACACAACTTCAAAGCAAACAGCATCAGAACTACTAGATTAAAAAAACCTAAATTTTGCTTGCAACATAAATAGGATATGTTGGCGAGACAGATATGTTTCTCAGAGAATTCCCATTCTCTGGAACAGGCATCCCAACTATGTGAAGTGGAGTTCCTCTATTTCCTTATTTAAGTATAACTTGGACCATTGGATGGGTAATCAGAAATTCACCCCTGGTCTGGCACCTATGTCTCTGATGGATAGAGGCAGTTAGTAAATCATCCCCTATAAATCAAATACAAATCAAATTTGTGGTTATATTTGGGCTACATGGCTAGGCTTTTAGTCACTCTGTCTGATTTTATAGTTTCCTCCAAATGGGATTAGCCTATTGACAGCCAGAGTGACTGTGTGGGAGGGGTTTAGAGTTCTAGGAAGCTGGCCAGGTGCTGTATCCTTGGCAGAATACTAGCATTTACTGTTATGGGTAAGTGCAACTCACCCAACTGCACTCTTTCTGTTATTTATCAGCTAGTTGTGGTTAATTAGTGATTGGATTAGTTAGAGGGGCTCTGGACTCAGAAATAGATAGAAGAGGGCTTTTTTGTGAGTTGTCATTTGTTGTTCTGAATATAGTGTGTGTAATTTTAACCTTTTTCCCGGATTCCAGTTTTCCAGTTTTAATTAATGTTTCTGTTCTATAGCAGCTCTTTTGGGTTAAAACTACTCCTTTTCACCCCTAAATCCAATACTGATTGCAAAACAAACTTCAAAATCCCCTCCTCCAACAATGCAATAATTGAAGTAATCTTCTACATTAAACTTCTAGGTGTCACCATTGACGATAACTTGAAATTTGACTTGCATATTAACAAGGTACCAAAAAAAAAGCTGAATCTCTTACACAGAGTTAAAACACTATTTCAGCAAAAGTAGCAGAATAACCCTCACCTCCACCTATCTTCTTCTTTTAGCTTTTCTATATGCCTCACCAATATTTCTCAACTTTCAGGCCACACAAAAGGGTAAACTTCTATGGTGCTACAGAACAATAGCCAAATTCTCATCCAGTAAAGCTTACTTTTCTCATCACTGCATTAGTTTAAGTAGCTCAGCTGGCTACAGAAGATCCACTATATTATTCTCTCTCAACTACAAGCACACACAGTGTAGTGCATCATTCTGAGAGGTCCCCTTCCCTAAGATCTTTACTCCAAAGGTACACCTCTAACCGGCAGCGTGGTGATAAATATCTCCTCATGGTTTAAAAGTCCAGCAACATAGCTGGAAATGTCCTGTATTCCAACCATATCTCCAAGTCCTGGAACTCCATCCCACTCCCTATCAGACATACTGAAAACCCAGACTTCTTCAAAACGAAACAAAAACAGCTCCTTCTTAATTCTTGCCTATGCTGCTGTTACACACTGTGATAAGATTGCCAACCAGTGCTATCACCATAACCAGTGCTGTACTTAAATTCTGTTCAGCCACCTCTGTACTGAAACTATAGCATTGCTTAAACATTCCTTCAATGTACTATTCCTAATACATATTAAGTATATTTGGGAGCCTTTTTGTATTACCATGTCTTACTATTATACACAAATGTATAATTTATTTATTTATGGGAATGTCCAACTGGGAGAGAGCCCATTTTCAGTGGAGGCCTGAGGAGAAATGCTCCAGATTCATGTTTGAAATGTGGGAGGAAACCGGAGTACCCAGAGGAAACCCATGCAAACACAGGAAGGACATGTAGACTCCACACATAAGGCACCTCAGCTGAGAGGTGCCCTTCCCTGAGATAACAATGCTAACAGCTGCACCACTGCACCACTCTAATAATGTTTTATTTATTGCTATTTTGTACATGTAATTTTGTATTGTTTGCATAGAATGTGAAAATGTGATAGAGTGAGTTCTTATTTAACTTTATGTGTAGGAGCTTTTCTCCCCAGGTCTCCACTGAAAAATGGCTTTGTGCCTAACTGGACTTTCCCAGTAAACAAAACAAAATAAATAAATAAAAAATAGCGGCTGAGTTAGTTGAAGGACTACACAATTAGGTAGGAGAGTTTTTTGTGAGTCGTCATTTCCTAGTTTTCTTGGTTAAAGTATCTGTAATCCCATTTAAGGTTTTCCACTGTTTCTGGTTTTAGTTAGTATTTCTGTTGTTTTGCAGTGGATTGGGAGTGGTTGGGTTCATTAGAGTAGTGTAGGATTAAATTGGAGTGGTCTTTTCTGGTTAGTTGTCATTCCTTAATATTCCTGGCTACAGTGTAAGTAATTTTAGCCATTTTACTTTGGTTCTGGTATTTATTAGTGTTTTCTGTCATCTGGCAGCTGTTTGGGAGCTAATTAATGTTTTGGTTAGTTGCAATGGCTTAGATTTTTTTTCTTTTTGAGTTACCATTCAGTAGTTTTCTTGGATTCAATGTATCATTTCATGTAATTTGAGCTGTTTCTGGCTTTAGCTATTGTTTTATGTTGTTTAGTAACTGTTTTGGCATTATATATTGGCCAGATAAATTAAAGGACCTTAGAATTAGGCAAGTAAGATGCCATTCCCTGTTTTTCAGAGGTTCTGTCTGTGTAGCATAAAGTTTTATTTGGGTGGGGGCAGGTATTACACAAATAACTACTTTAATAGCATTTATTCTTCACAGTACATTTTATTTATTTGTTTACTGTGGATGTCTGACTGGACCCTGAAAGACCCTTTTTCAATATTGGCCTGGGAAGAAAATGTGCACAAAACTGTATATTTCTAAACAAAAAAAGCAAGAGTACAATTTTTAAGAAAAATAATGTGAAATATCGTTGGAAGAAGGACTACATAGAAAAATATACAGTTTGTAGGAACAGTCTTGTAGGCATGCAATTCTAAAATATATACAGTCTAATAACTGCAGTCTTGTTAAAGCTTCTGCCTGCCTGTACTTCACACATACGTTTTCAGTCTAATCGTTATTGACTTGATGTTCTGTTTTGAGAGTAAGATCATTGACGGTTACTGTAGGAACAAGAAGTAGAAGAAAAATTAAGAAATATTATTTGTGCATAATTTGATGCACAAAAATGTGTAGCTCAGTTATTAATGGTCTTTACAAGGGCTTATGACTGTAGAGGGCAGAGAATTGTTACAGGGATTCACAGAGATAACAGTGAGTGTCCCTGGCTGTACGTTATAACAGATAGAAGGTATGGGAATAGAGTTATATTAGGATAGAGGAATGGATCAGGTTCCGATCTAGGAGTTCAGGAGATGAAACATGAGGTTAGTCTTAAACTGTTGTGAATTAGACAATTGACTAATTGACGGTATTAAGGGACTCCAGTAGTTCAATGTGGATATAAAGTAGAGATTATCGCTGTTGCTATTGCGTGGTTTCTGTGTGTTTACAATGTATTTGTCTTTGGAACATAGCGGGGTGTATAATTTCAAGATTGACTCTATTGCTGGGTACTTATCAAAGCATGTGATGTAAAGCTTTATCTGTGATGAGAAGCAGTTAAGTAATTCTAGCCAATTTAAAGTTTTGTGAGCTATGAAACTGTGAGTTTTATTGGGAAGTCTGGCTGTGTATTTTGCAGTTTTTTTTGTAGGACAGATCTTATTTATTTAGGTGAGTGGCATGAATGTTAGGGAGAATAAGAGAAGCATAGAGGAGTCTAGAAAGGGGGTAGGTCATTGTTACTGATTTATTGGCTTGTTTAATTAGGTA
Source organism: Protopterus annectens (assembly GCF_019279795.1). NCBI lineage: Eukaryota > Metazoa > Chordata > Ceratodontiformes > Protopteridae > Protopterus > Protopterus annectens. The sequence continues at coordinate 140,172,613 of NC_056750.1, forward strand.
ATGGCATGTTTTGTGAAGGAGGCCTAAATTGTGCTGGGTCTTTGTAATTACCTTTTGGATACGAATGTCAAATTTTATTTATTTAATTTATCATTTTGTTGACCTGGAAAGTCCGATGAGGACAGAGCCTATTTTCAGCACAGGTCCGGGGAGAAATGCTCCAGATGCATGTCTTTGTATTGTGGGAAGAAACCAGAGTACCCAGAGGAAACCCATGCAAAAGCAGAGAGAACATGCAAACTCCACACAGAAGGCATCCCAGCCGAGAATCGAACCAGAGAATCTCTTGCTGTAAGGCAACAACGTTAACCACTGCACCACTACGATGCCCAATTTGTCATTGTTCTTACTGTTGTTGTTCTTGTCAATAGTTATATGTAGTATTTTGGTAAGAGGGACATTTTCAAATGTAGTAGTTTGGTATGAGGGACATTTTCAAGTAACATGTTTTGGAGTAGCAGACATATTAGTAACTGTGATTAATTAAGATTTTGGAGTGAAAGGCATTAGTTAAGTTTTGTTGGGGTTTAGTAGACGTTCCTCTACAGGGGTGCATGACTGTTTGCTGATGAGTTGCAGTCTGGACAGAACAGGAGTAGATCATATGAATGTGGAGTCATCTATGCATTGAACTATTGTGGTCTGGTCAGAAGCACCAGCAAGAGTGTTTATAAATAGGCTGATGAGCAAATGCCCCAGGATGGACCTTTGCAGTACTTCAATGGTCACTGGTAGTCAGCATTAGACTGAAGACTGTAACTGGATACATTGAATTACGTCTAATAGGCAGTCAGAAAACCAGTGTTAAGACAAGTTAGGCAGTCCAACGTAGGCTAGAGTATTACATAGAAGTGGATAGGATACCGTCTCAAAAACCTCATATAGGGCAAGGAAAATAGTGGCGATTAATTTGTCTTGGTTTCTGTTTTGATTGACAATGTTAAGGACTGTGGTTTTACTGTGATTTGGTCAAAAGCCATGTTTCAATTTACTTAGCAGCTCCAAGCTTTTGCATGTATGATGTAGGGATAGATTGATAGGTGAAGGCAGGAGAAGAGTTAGTGATGGGGATGTGTGTAGCAGTTAGTAGTGAGGATGTGTGTGGGTGTTAATAATGGGGATGTGTGTGGCAGTTAGTAATGGAGATGTGTGTGGCGGTTAGTAATGGGGATGTCTGTAGTAGTTAGTAATGGAGATGTGTGTGGCGGTTAGTAATGGGGATGTGTGTAGCAGTTAGTAATGGGGATGTGTATGGTAGTTAGTAATGGGGATGTGTGTGACAGTTAGTAATGGGGATGTGTGTGGCAGTTAGTAATGGGGGTGTGTGTCAGTTAGTAATGGAGATGTGTGTGGCAGTTAGTAATGGAGATGTGTGTGGCGGTTAGTAATGGGGATGTTTGTGGCAGTTAGTAATGGAGATGTGTGTGGCGGTTAGTAATGGGGATGTGTGTGGCAGTTAGTAATGGGGATGTGTGTGGCGGTTAGTAATGGGGATGTGTGTGGCAGTTAGTAATGGAGATGTGTGTGGCGGTTAGTAATGGGGATGTGTGTAGCAGTTAGTAATGGGGATGTGTGTGGTAGTTAGTAATGGGGGTGTGTGTGTGGCAGTTAGTAATGAGGATGTGTGTGCAGTTAGTAATGGGGATGTGTGTGGCAGTTAGTAATGGAGATGTGTGTGGCGGTTAGTAATGGGGATGTGTGTGGGTGTTAATAATGGGGATGTGTGTGGCAGTTAGTAATGAGGATGTGTGTGCAGTTAGTAATGGGGACGTGTGTGGCAGTTAGTAATGGAGATGTGTGTAGCAGTTCATAATGGGGACATGTGTGGTGGTTAGCAATGGGGATGTGTGTGGCAGTTAGTAATGGGGATGTGTGTGGCAGTTAGTAATGAGGATGTGTGTGGCAGTTAGTAATGGGGATGTGTGTGGCAGCTAGTAATGCGGGATGTGTGTGGCAGTTAGTAATGGGGATGCGTGTGGCAGTTAGTAAAGGGATGTGTGTGGCAGTTAGTAATGGGGATGTGTGTGGCAGTTACCAAAGGAGACTTTGCTCTAACTATAAATGTGCTTATTTTGATGAAATGGAAGTTTGCCATCTGTATCTTTTGGCAATGGACTAGGTTAGGTTTTTTTTCATGATTTGGAGAGCTTGTTGATGTCTGATCGAAAGCATGTTGGGGTTGTTAGCTTCTAATTCTTGTAAATGTATAAAATATTTATTTTTTTACTCACATGCCATGAGTGTTTTGTCATTGTGCCCCTGTTTTCATGCTCCATCTCACAGTCTCATTTAGTCTATGCTTTCTTGTGTCAGTCAGAATGATGGTTTCTTGAGTTATATTGGACATGGCCCAAAATATATATATATATATATATATCTATATATATATATATATATATATATATATATATATATATATATCTATATATATATATATATATATATATATATATATATTGTCAATGTAGACCTTAAAAATTTAGTAGGAAAAGGCAGGGTATAACCGATCTTGGACACCAAGCCCAAGCCCATACAGCAGCCCCCTCTCCCTGCAGCAGCCAGGAATGTTATATGTTTAATTCCACATGTGGACACCAAAAACAAGAAGCAAGCAACAGCAGGTGTGTGCATTGATGCATGCAGGGATGCAATCTGCATTGTACATTGAAAGCATTCTTAAAGAATGTCCTTAAAGAAGTCACAATTGTTTTTTTAATTAAAAAGTAAATGTTGTGGCAGCCCCCCACTCCCACCCCGGCCAGCAGACTCTCTCAGTCAGCGGGCCCTAGACAACTGCCTAATTAACCAAGTGTTGGATCTGGTTCTGGGAGAGGGTCTTAAGTATATTAACAAAGGAGGATACAATAGAAAAAACTATGAGAAAATGAACAGCACATACACATTTTTTTTCTAACAAAAAAGGGACTTTCTCTTATTTGAGTTGTAAGCAATGCAGATTTATCATCACTTTACTCTCACTTTGAGTTGAACAACACTATAATTTTAAAGTTAATGATACATTCACTTGTAAATCAGCCAATGTAGTATATCTGGCTAAATGTTCCTCCTGTGAGGATAGGGGTAAGAAGTTTTCTGCAGATATAATTTATGAACATCTACTTACCATTAAGAAAAGATGTCTGTTAAATGCCCTGGGGAAACATAGTACTGAGTGTGATAATTTTAAGAAATTTGAATTTTGGTTATTGAACAAGTCAAACTGGATTACAGAGTGTGAGATGTAAACACCATGTTAGAATGCAGGGAGCTTGCCTGGCAGATAAAATTAAATGTTCAATGTTCAGTGCTCAGTGTTGTGATATTCAATCTCAGGGCCTTAAAGGCTTCATAAGAGCTTGCCTACAATAAGTGTAGAATCAATTATCCTAGCAGCCAGCCAATTGTCTAAACCATGTTTAAACACAGTAGTAGAATCTGTCTAATCCTAAAAGATGGAGACTTCCACCAACAACCAGCTCTAAAGTGAAATTAATTTTGCATAACCTTAGTTTTATAACTACCTATTTTCACAGTATATTTATTACTTCTAGTACCTTTCTGATAATTCATATTATATATGCCCATCACTGATCCATAACTCTCTGAGAATATACATTTATGCATTACAATTACATTTTCTGTTAATAATCTATATCTAATATAAAAAAGATAGTTCTTCAATCTATTACAATAATGTTTCATCCTTTTACCCCTAATTTCTCATGCAAAATACTCAGGTTCATATGTTCATATGTAAGTACTAGGCTAGTTGTCCTTCTTGCCATTTTAAGCCTAGCCAATTTCTCTTTTTGTTCTCAAATTAACCTATCCCATTTGGTTAGATATTGTCCTTGCCCATCCCATGGTGGATAATCACATATTACCCCTTATAAGAATTTCTGAGATCATACCATAGATAATTTGAGGGGACACATGTATAGGATAAAGCTTTTAGAAGCTACCTCTGTCCATTAATAGTGCAGGGGGCATTCTGGAATAAGTTTCCTGTTTCTCATCCGTAGATCCAAGTTGCAGTATTTCCTTTCCAGTCTTTCAATCTGTAAAGAGTTGTACATATGTACAGTCTCACCTTATTCTGTCACTGGTTTTATAAATGTTTTATAAATTGGTAATAATACCTCCCTATCCCTACTCACAGTGGTTCTCAAAAGATTTCTTATTTCATGGTAACTCCTTCTAATAATATCCATTATATGCGATTCAAAGTGTAACTCACTATCAAACTTCATTCGCAAGTCCTTAATACCATTCACTTCCTTAAGTAAGAAATTATTCACAGAGTAAGGGCAACATGGACATTTCTGACCATAATATATAACTCAAGTCTTTTTTCAAGTTAAGCTTCATATTATTAGTAGCTGGCCAAGAAAACAGCTCATCCAAATACCTCTGCAATGTAGTCTGGTCCTCTATGTCTGTAAGTACTGACCTGATCTTAGAATCTTCAGCATATTTAGATAACCATAACTGGTTTAGAGTGGGAAAAGATGACATGAAAAGGCCAAGTAAAACTGGCCCCGGTACATATCCCCGAGGGACATCAGAGTGATTAGTTTTTCATTGTAGACAGCGTCTCCTAATCAAACTCTTCTTTATCTATAAGATAGCTAATTCTTTACCCATCTTATAACATAATGGTTCAAATCATGCTCTGACATCATAGAAATTACTTGATTATGGGGAATGGTATGAAAAGCCTTTGCCATATCCAAACATGTGACATCTACCATCATCCCATCACCTAAAGCCTCCTGTAATGGTTGATAAGGGGACAACAGACTTGTCATAAGATTTCCCCTGAGTGAATCCATATTGTGTGATACCCTTCTTTAGACCCAAAGAATCCTGACTATATTTAGAAAAAAAAACTCTCTCAAAATCACTTTTCCAATCTGCATGTCAAACTAATCAGCCTGTAATATTCAATAACACATAAGTCCCCAGCCTTAGACACAGGAATAACAAATGCCTCCTTCCAAAGCATCAGTACATGTCCTGTTTCCAACAACCTTTGAAAGAGATTTAATAGACAAGGGATAATAGATTTAATAATAGACTTCAAAAATATCCACTGATCCTATCCAAGTCAGCAGCTGACCATTAATTAATCATATCAAACAGATTTAAAGTATCATGTAAGAAGAGATTAAGAAACTGTCCATCCAAATTAAAAGGAAATAAATATTTAGTAGAATTGCCAGCCTGAGGTATGACTGTAGTATCTAAACATAAATTGGCTAACTATCTTAAGTAAGTTATTAATTTATTATCCTAAATAATATTATGACCATGATTATTCATATTTATACTGATTCAGATGCTTATAAAATGCTTTCTTATTATTCAAGTATATTTGACAAGATTCCTCTTATAATAATTTCTGACTTACTGTATACTTCTCCTAAACTTATATCTAGCTTGTTTGTATCTCTTCATGTTACAGTCATTATTTTGCCATATAAATTTTCTCCAAAATAACCTATTTCTTTTATAAATGAGAAGGGAGGAGTGTAAGAAGGGAAAATGTTTAGTGTTTTATATAATAGTCTCACTTTAGAAGCAGAATCTGTATTGTTTCACAATGGATTCTGACAGTTTAGGCCCGTACTGAATTTTTTTCCATTATTTTGATACTTTGTAAGTGCCAGTGTGGATAGTGCCTACATGGATAGTGCCAATGTGGAACTTCACATCTAGTGCCTAATAAGGAAAGGCACAGACAAGGGGTCTGCAGATTCTTAGTAAGCAAAACAATGCAAAGGTGTTTAATTTTAATTGGTTAGTGGCTATAGTTTGATCGATAACAAAATATTTGCTCATAAGCTTTTACAGCATAAAAAGACTGCAGTTTCCTTTGTTTTGGGAAATAAAACCTTTTGTTTAGTCTCCCTGTACATGTTGTTCTCTTAAAATAAAGTAGATCATTCTACTCTGCTGAACTATGTTGCTTGAAGTTATTTACGACCATAACAGTTTGGTACTGTGAAACCTTGGATTTTGAGCCATCTGTGAGTTGATGCAGTAGAAATCATCTTTGAGGCCCAGATTTGATAGGTGTATTTTTGGTATGTCATCTCACAGCTGCATTTGCCAACCCTCAGCAGAGTTTGAAATCTCTACTGTTAAGTTTTTTTGGATGATTTTTTGCAGTTAATTATTCATTAATATATGAAAGTAGGCCCTTTTATGAGAGTGGGTTACTCTATATATTTGTATGAGAGTGGATTACATCATATACGTGTACAAGAGTGGTTAAATTATATACATTTGTTTAAGAGTGGATTGCAGTACATACTTGCATGAGAGTGGTTACATTATATACATTTGTATAACAGCAGATTACATTATATAATTGTATGAGTGGGTTACATTATATTCATTTGCATGAGTGCATGTTTTATCTTAAATTTATATGAGAATGGGTTTCAATATATATGCATGAGGGCAGGTTTTATTATATATTTGCATGAGAGTGGGTTTCGATATATATGAATGAGGGTAGGTTTTGTTATATATTTGAATGAGAGTGGGTTTCGATATATATGCATGAGGGCAGGTTTTATTATATATTTGCATGAGAGTGGGTTTCATCATATTGTATGACAATGGCTGATACAATATGTGAGCAGGTAAATTTTCCATTGTATTAAGCTTACAATGTGTGTCCGTGTGGGCATATTAAACAAGCCAGAGCCTGGAGCTCCTTCTAGACATATGCTCATACCTCTGAACTTATTAGAGAAAGAAATCTGGACAAATCCATAAATAATGGGGGGATAAAATGCCCCAAAATAGGGACAGTTTTAAAATATTGCTCTTACAAGATTAGAAGGTTGATAGAACAACATGTTTTGCATTAGTAGGAATTTTCTGAAGGGTATAAAGTCTGAAACTCAAAAGTCTTTTGTTATTTTCTGACTTCACTCCTCAATTATTTGCCAATGATTTACAATATTTGCGAACTTCAAACCTCAATTATTTGCAATGATTTATGAGAAGACAGCAATTTTATGGGAAACAAACCAAAATGTGAGGCACAAGTCTGAACATTCTGCAAAAATCTGGGCAGTTAAAAGGTATGTATATGCTTAATATTTACAAGACAGCTTTAATTACTCATACTTAATGAAACAGTCTGACCTCACTAAGAATGCACTGAGAATGAAACTTTTGATTTTAGAAAATTTTAAAAAGAAACTCAAAACAAAAAGGGAAAAAAAGTACCCGCCTCTTGTTGGTCACCTTTTAATGACTGATAAGAAAAATCTAAGAATAAGGAAAGTGAATCTCTAGTTAGAATTTTAAAATATTGTTGTGCTAGATTAAAAACAGAGCTGCAGACAGCTAAAAGAATGGTCAGTTCATTACACAAATGTGCACGAGATAATTTGCTTGGTACTTGGGGACTTTACCTTTTAAAACAATTAGAAAAATTAAAAATAACCCAACCTGATTCTTTGGATGATGACTGAACTCTCTTCCTTCAGCTCCCATTTATGACTATTTTGTCCTCCCTCTCCAGGCAAGCAAGTAGCAGGAGAACAGCTTGAAGGTAACCCCCCCCCCCCACACTATATTCCCTGATACTTCCCAAGTCACTAATAGTACTTCAGCCCACACTAAAGGTTCCATTTATAACACTAGATTTCAGAAAGAGTGACAGCAACACTTTGTTTCAAATTCTAATTGAATATTAATGACAAGAGCAAACAAAAGTAGACAGGTCTATCCAAAACACAAGCATGTTTTTGAGACAAAACATATAGATAAATTACTATGATTGATAATAAAAGTGCCTCCTCTAACTAGGTGACTGCTTTAAAGAAATTTAAAAAGCTGATTACACAATGTCCAATAATTATCGATGGAGAAGAATACAGGGAGCAATCACCTCCAAAGCAAAGTTCCGAGGATGCATCGACTTCTGATTCATCCTCTGATGATAATGACACTCCTACCACTACCACACTACCTTATCCTCTGATTCACCCTCTGAGGGAGATACCCAACCCTACAGCAGCCAGAATGGTGATGCTGAACCCAGTATAATTATTGTTGTTTGTATTTCTCCCATTTTGAACACACTCAGCCAAATACACTAACATTTTGGAAGGACATGTACAATTGCAAAACCCTACAATCGAAGACTTGACGGCAGTTTTAAGTTTGGGTAACAATATTCCAAAACATACAGATGAAGGATTTCTAAATGCAAGATATAATTTAGTAAATGCAATAACTACAGCATGTTCTCCAACATCTAACTGGGCATGAATTAAAGCTATTGCACAGAAGGAAACTGAATCTACTGATGCATGCTTATAATGCATGATAGAAGACATTCAGAACCCAGTGAAGGATAGCCAGCCAGTGGGCTCTCAGCAGCATTTTAGAAGGCTTAGTACCACCTATACAAGACCATATAAAAAGGTTTTCTTTAAATTGGCCCAGTTTAGGTATTCATGGTCAAGCACAACACATAGCAGACAACATAGTCAGGGAAGAAAAAGAACTAAATAAATTAGTGGATATTCAACTTCAACAATTTAATATAAATTCACATGGAGGGGGTAGGGCAAGATAACTAGGAGAGTTATAGGTTCATAGGTTCATAGGTTGGTAGTAGGCTATCAGCCCTAGGGCCTATACAAGCCTAGCCATAACAATTCCCTGGCTATTTCTTCCCACACTATTTACTTCCCTGGACCCCTGTCTGGCAGGGCGATTGACGTGATCCCCGGGGTGAATTTTCTTTCTCCTATCCAATTGTCATGGCTTCTTTTGAAGAGGGCCAAAGAGGTGCTCTGCTTGACATGTATGTGCAGTCTTTTCCAGAGTCTGGGGAGTCTCTGGGTCAGGAACCTATCCCTCCAGCATGTTTTGTTTATTGTGATGACAAGGTTTAGATCCATGTAGCGTGTGGCTCTGAGGGATTGGGATTTCTTTAAGTGTAGCATGTCCAACAGCTCTGGGTTTAACATGGCCTTGTATGTTAAGCAGAGATTGCCTCTGAGTAGACGATATGTGACAGAGTATAGCTGGAGTTTAAGGTGGTCAGCATAGGGCATCTGCTTTAGGCCTGTGATTCTTTTAGTGAGGTATTTCTGCGGCCTTTCCAGTTGTTGCAGATGTCTTAAGAGGTACATACCAAATGGGGTGTTGTACTCTATAATGGGTCTAATGAGGGATGAGTACAGTGGGACAATGACCTCCTTTTTTCTGGATGAAAAGCCCTTAGTGATGAGGTGTGCCACATAGAAGGATTTCCTGACTGTTGTGGCGATGTGGTTATCAAAGGTGAGACCACTGTCCACCTGTGTCCCTAAGTCTCTTATCACACTTTCGTGTTTAGTGTACTGTCACCTATGTGGTAATTCACAGGTACATGTTTTTTCCCAAAGGGGATAACTATACATTTCTTGTCAATGAGCTTGAGCCCATGGCTCTGGCACCAATCATCTGTTTCTGTAAGTTCCTTTTGTAGAGTATCCACTTCATTTGGGGATTCAGTAATGGCTCCCAGTTTGCAGTCATCTGAAACTTTGTTAGCCAGAGTCCCTTAGTGTTGGCCTGTACTTCAGAGAAGTAGATACCAAATAAGAGCGGTTCCAAGACTGAACCCTGAGGTACTCCACTTGTCACTTGTCTGGAGCTGGATTTGGAGTCGGCTACTTTTACAGTGTGGGTTCTGTCAGTAAGCCAGTTGGCAACCCATCGAGTGACGTAGGGATTAATGCCCATCTTAGTAAGTCTATCTATGATTCCAGAGTGGAGGGTGGTGTCAAAGGCCTTGGTGAGGTCCAGATAGGCTGTGTGGACCACCTTACCCATGTCCATGGCTCTGGAGACTGATTCGAAGAAGTCACTCAAGTTCAGGAGACAAGATCGGCCCTTCACAAACCCAAACTGGGGGGGGGGTCCAGTGTTTGAAGGTTGCCAATGTCTTTGTTTATAAGTTCCATGATAATACGTTCCATGGCCTTGCAGATCAGGCTCATCAGACTGATGGGGAGGTAGTTCCTGAGATCCAAGATGGATCCCCCCTTATGGAGTGGGATAACTGTAGCTGTATGCCACTCAGTGGACATGAAGCCTGAGGTGAGGCTATGATTAAACATGACACTTAGGTGAGGTGCCTATTCATTTTGTAGTTCATGTAATACACAGCTCAGGATGTCATTTGGTCCCATGGATACTGTATTTTTAGCTTTGCAGAGTGCGTTTTTTATCTGTGTGGCTGTTATTACCAGAATTTGGCAATCTTCCAGTATTTAGATGGGCCGTTTAGGGGGTGAGAGGGGGGTGAAGTTGGCACTGAATTGATCTGCCAGGATATTGGCAATATCCTTGGGATCAGTATATTTAATGCCATTCTTTTGTAGCTCAGAGCAGATCTGAGCATTGCCATTTAGATTCTTGACATAGTTATATAATGCCTTGTGGTTGTCTTTGGAATCTTTGGCAATTTTATTTTCATAACTAGCTTTGGAGGATTTTATGAGGGATCTCAGCTCCTTACTGAGGCTGGTAAGGGAGTATTTTTGCATCCTGGGATTTTCCTCTTTTCTGCAACAGTTTCTTCCTTTTGTTGTAAAGTTTGTTTATGGCAAGGGACCACCAGATTGGCTTCCTTTTTTTTGGAGGAGAGCATTTTGGTTCTATTTGGGATGGCACGATTCATGCATGAGTGGATGTAGTCATACAGTGCCTTAGTGTAGGATTCAGCAGTCAAAGTTTCAGTTCCCGTCTGCATGGGTGTCATGAAGTTTGTCATTTCTGACTTGAGTAGCATGAAGTTGGCTTTGGAGAAGTTTTTTATGGAGGTTTCCTTACTGGGGGGTGGGGGTGGGATGTGGATGTTAAGGGTGATTAGCTTATGGTCAGACCTGACCAATGAAGGGATGACCATAGGTGTGGAGCATCAATTTCCCATATTGGTAATGATCAGGTCTAGGATATTGGAGAATCTTTCTACAGCAAGTCCCAGGACAGTACCAGCAACCCCCCCCCTCCCACTTCACCTCAGAAACAGCAGTATGGGTCACATATTAGCCCTTGTTTTAATTGTGGTCAGAGAGGACATTAGTGTAATGAGTGTCTTTCTTCAACTAACAAACTCATCTTTTCAGTCTACCAGTCTTTAGTTTGGAGCACTGCTTGACATCCTAGCAGCAAGATCTATAGGGCAGCCATGAACAGGAGGAACAGCTATTTCCTTTGGTGCCAGTGGACCTGGAAGGTTCCTTTGTTAACATTACAGTGTCTAATTCTACTCTTCCTTTTCTTCTTGACACTGGAGCAATTCAATCTATGATAACTCCATTGAATTTGAAAAACTCTCACTCTCCACGAAATCTGTTTGGGGTGTGATAGTCTCTGGGATTCATTTGGATTATCCAGAGACAAAATCTGTCAAAATTCTAATAGGTCCAGTTTTTATTTGTATAAAATACAAGATTTGAGAGCAGTTAATGCAGTAGTAGCACAATAGTAGTGTCATCCCATAAACCACCACTTCTGGTAGGTTTTCCCACTAGCTGATTCTATCCATGCTCCATACTACATTACCAATTACACCTTTACCAGGTTTGGCTTTAATGACCGGAAATTGTCTATAAATAGACTTAAAAATGAAAGTAAAAGAAAAAGTTATGGAAATTTGGAATTGCCATTTAGCTGAAACACCTAATATCCTTAAAGGGTGATTTGCATATATCCCATGAGGCCTCTGATGCAAGAGGTTTAAGGTATCACACAGTTAGAAGTCTAGCTTTCCTAGATTTTTTTCTTTTTGTGTTTTTTAACCACTTGGTTATCTGTGTGAAAGTTTTACTCATTTTAGTTTGTTAGTTGGGATATTTTGTTTGTAGACACCCTAATGTTTATAGATATCAGCTGGGTATGACAACCCTGTGTTTCCAAAAATCAAACATTTCTTTTATGCTGTGCTGATGATGTCATAAGAAGGTAGAAATATACAAGTTCATAGCTTGAGAGCTTTTGGCTTTAATGGCCTGAAATTGTCCTTAATAGACTTAAAAATGAAAGAAAAAGTCATCAACATTTGGAACTGCCCTTTAGCTGAAGCACTTGATATTCTTGAAGGGTGATTTGTACATATCACATGAGGTCTCTTATGCAAGAGGTTTAAGATATCACACAGTTAGAATTCTAGCTTTGCTAGATTTTTTTCTTTTTGTGTTTTTTAACCAGTTGGTTATCTGTGTCACCTTTTTACTCTTTGTTTTAGTTTGGTATTTGGGATATTTTGTTTGTAGACACCCTAATGTTTATGGATATCAGCTGGGTATGATAACCCTGTGTTTCCAAAGCTCAAACAGTTCTCTTATGTTGTGCTGATGATGTCATAAGAAGGCAGAAACATGTATGTCCCCAGCTAGAGAGGTTTGGCTTTAATGGCCTGAACTTGTCCATAAATAGACTTAAAAATGAAAGTAAAAGAAAAAGTCATGGACATTCGGAATTGCCATTTAGCTGGACCATCTGATATCCTTAAAGGGTGATTTGCATATATCCCATGAGGCCTCTGATGCAAGAGGTTTAAGGTATCACACATTTAGAAGTTTAGCTCCACTCAGGAATCATAGAAAAACTCACTAAGCTAGGCATTGATTCCTATATCACTAGGTGAGTTGCAAACTGGCTCACAGATAGAACCCACAATGTGAAAGTAGCTGACTCCAAGTCAGACTGCCAACCAGTCACAAGTAGAGTCCCACAGGGTTCGGTCCTGGATCCTCTTCTGTTTGGTATCTACTTCTCTAAAGTCCAGGCCAACATGAAGGTACTCTGACTGTCAAAGTTCACAGACAATTGCAAGTTGGGAGCTGTTATTAACTTCCCAAGTGATGACATCCTACAGAAAGGCCTCATTCAGACCAACGATTGGTGTCAGAACCATGGCCTTAAGCTCAATACCAAAAAATGTGTCATCATCCCCTTTGGGAAAAACTCGGTTCCCATGAATTACCACATCGATGGTAGTCCACTGAATACCGAAGGCGTTATAAGAGATCTGAGAACACAGGTTGACAGCAACTTCTGTTTTGACCATCACATTGGCACTGTGGTCAGAAAGTCCTTCTATGTGACATATCTCATTACTAAGGGTTTTGCATCTGGGAAGAAAGAGGTCATTGTTTCCCTCTACTCTTCCCTCATTAGGCCAATCATTGAGTACAATGCCCCATTTGGCATGTACCTCACTAGACACCTGCAACAACTGGAGACACCACAAATGTACCTCACAAAGATGATCCTAGGCCTTAAACACTTGTCCTATATGGAGAGACTCAAAAAACTCCAACTATTCTCTGTCTATATCACCTATTTAGAGGCAATCTCTGCTTGACTTACAAAGCCATGTCTGACCCAGCTCTGTTAGAAATGCTACATCTAAAGAAATACCAATCCCTCCATACCACACATGTCAGAGACCTCAACCTCATTACCACAATCAACAGAACATGCTGGAGGGACAGGTCACAACCCAGAGACTGCCCATGCTACGGAACAGACTTCCCATTCATGTCAAACAGAGCACCTCACTGTCTTTCTTCAAGAGAAATCTTGATGAGTGGATGGGAAATAGAAAATTCACCCCAGGGATCACTCCAGTGGCTCTGCTCGACAGAGGCAATGGGAACTAATGTCGGGTGGCATGATGCCAAGGTAATCCTATGGGCTAGGCTTGTAATGTCTCCAGGGCCATTAGCCTAGTACACACCTATGAGCCTATGAACCTATGAATCAATATCACCATGATTCAAACCTGTTTTTAATCACATCCCTTTATTTTACACTTTTATATGTTGGTATCCTCTCCTTCAGAACTGTGATGTTCAAAAACTTCTTATTGCATATTTATGTTTTTACTGATATTATCATCAGCTTCCCCATATGCTGATTACTAGTACTCCCCAAATTATTTAGATTATTTATACAAGAGGTAAATGTTTGACTCTACCTGTTTTTTAAAAGATTGACTTCTGAATATGTGACCTATTACCAATTTCATGGTCAACCTGTGTCTATCTTTCAGACTCAGGCAAATGCAATTTTTCAGTTTCCTGGCATCTTAGACAAATATACTTTTCATAATCACAACCCATCTATACATTACTGATCATATCACATAACTTACATTTAGGCAAATGTCATCTTTCAAGTAAATCCAACAGATGAAAACTGTCCATTTATTCCATTCCTTTAGCTACCACAAAACACACTCATGTTACCATGAGTACACCCCCTGACTCTTATCAACCCATAGTGCACCCCTTAAGTAAGTCATGAAGCCCAGTAATTGGCCAGGTTAAGAAACCCACCTCTTACATTCACACTGTAAAATAAAAAGAAAAAAATAGATTAATTCAGCCCTGAAAAGGACTCGGGGTGAACTGCACAAAATAACCGAGCACAACTGTCTCTCTCTCTCTATAGTGAGAGCTTCCCTTACGAGGATTAAATGGGAACCAAAATATTAAGTGTGAGTTAAAAAGAAAAAGATGACTTTAATTTGGGGAAGTTGTACAGTCACTTTATTTAGAAGATGTGATTTATTGTTTTTGACCATGTGTTGTGATTTGTGTATTTAATGAGTCCACTGTCTTTCTGCATTGTTTTTGAAGAAGTCTTATTTATTAAAGGTGAAAGTGCTAAATCATTAGTACACTGATGTTTTTTTTGCAAGTTTATTTACTATTCATTGGCATTTGCATGGCTACAGATGTATTTTTTTTCAGTTTTGTTTTATTTTATATCCTAACTAGTTCAGATTTTGTTTTTGTTTGGGGGTATATACAGGGTGATAAAGCAGATTGGTTTCCCGTCATGTCATTGATTTTTTCCAGGAAAGGCAGGATTACTGCATTGTTAAAACCGTGTTAGCTTAAACTTTTTAATTTGATTTATCAGAAAATATTCAGGAATATAAAGATGACTTTGGCTGTTAGAGGTGTGACATTCCACAGCTGTTAGGAACAAATTAGTTAACCATCTGGTGGGACAGTGCATTAAAATAAGAAATCAACATTTTACTGTACTCATCTTGTAGATCAGAGATTTATATCTTATGGTAGTAATATGCACGCATTTTTGAGATCTTTAAATGCTACTAAGTAAGGTATGGTTGTATGACCACTAAATCAAAATGGCACCTTGGCTGCCCAGTATAGCATTACTATGAACACAAGGCAAAAAAGTTTTGAAGCCCCCATACCAGGCACAGCAGTGCAGAGGGGCAGAACTCTGACTCTGATGCCAATAATACTGTTTGTTTTTAATTTACATGTATATTTGTATCTTATTTATTTATTGACATTTGATTACCAAGAAAGTCTGATTGGGTAGAAGCCCATTTTGAGTGGAGGCCTGGGGAGAAAAGCTCCCAATTATTACAAAACATTTTAAGAACAATAATTTTACAATCTTCAAAAATAAATCAAAAACATCTGCAATTTAAATAATTATAACAAATTAGACATAATATAACAACATTGGTGAAGAGCCAATACAAGTTATATGACAATCATTTAATATTTAGAAAAATTTTAACCCAGTTTATAGAGAAATTAAAGGTAAGTTAGTCTAATATGAACAGGAATTGCAGTATGAAGTGAGAGAAAAACAGGCTTATGGTATATTTAGAGGGAAAGTCAGGGAGAGAATTTGATAGCAGTAAAGGAGGAAGTGAGGAAGGGAAAGTAAGGAGGTGTAAGGAATGAAAAGATACTCGTTTATATTTACGGACATAGTTTAGCTTGGTTTTGGCAAAAACAGAGCCAGGTTTTACGTAGGAAGTCCTTCAGAGTGGTTTTGAAAGATGTGTGGAAGGGTATTGATCTGATGGGAATCCCCTTTACAAGGTTGAATTTTCACTTACCCAAAACTGAAAAGGACGAGACAACTTCTCCGAAAACGTACTTTCATGAATGTGGATCACCAGAAGTTTACTCTGGGAAAGGAAACACTTGGCAACCATGGTGAACTTTGTTTTTTTCCCCACTATAGTGCAATCATGTAGTTGGTTTATTTAGTTGACAGGGGGTGTGGGCAGCAAAGCCCCCCACTTGAGTGGGTTTAATTTGCTTTGGTTTGTTTATTTTGTCATGGTGGCCAAGTGGTTCCTTTCCCGGTATAAACTTGCGTTGATCTGAGTGTTTGTGAAAGTAAGTTTTCTTTAAAGTCATCTCACCCTTTTTAGTTTTGGGTAAGTGAAAATTCGATTATGTAAAGTACACCCCCTGATGGATACCATTAAGGAGTTCCATGCCTTATCAACATTGTGCAAGTACAGATTATGCCCAGCAGATTTGCTAGGCTTGCAGACAGACCGGAGTTTTTGGTCACTGGATTGCAATGACAAACTGAGAACTTAGCTGTGTAGAATGTTTTTAGTGCTGGACATACAGATAGATTCTGGATAATTTTATAGGTGGTAAGAAGCTGTGTATATGTTAGTTGATGAGTCATTTCTAACCAATTTAGGCTTTTTAGTGCTATACAGTGGTGAGTTCTGAAAGGGGTATTTGCTGCAAATTTAGCAGCTTTGTTATAGCATTGTTCAAGTTTTAATTACCAGTATGGGTGTATTAATGCAGCAATTAATAGTATCATAGGCTTCACTTATGACCCATTGAGTTTCAACATGACAGGGACTCAAGTCAACAAGTCCAAATGGTTAGGAACTCAAAAAGTGTCTTTGCAGGGCAGGAAACCCCCATAAATCCCCCATGTGGGAGGCAAACCTCCATCACCTGAGCTTTCACATACCAGTTCCACTTCACAATTGCAAAGAAATAGAAACTCATGGAAAAAAGGAACTCAGTAGCAAAACACACTTAGACCCTGTTATTTACAAATAAAGTGCACAGTTGTTTAACTACATCTTGTGCACTGAGTCTTGTGTGCTGCCATATATCAGATGCCTGCGTCCTGAGCATGCACTGAGGTGGTGCACGTTTGTGTACAGAGACTGACCTGGCTTCTTGAATGACAAATAAGATCATCTGGTACATCACTGAGTACTGGGTGCTGCTGTGCCTGGGATGGGGGTAGCAATATGTAGCATGACAGTGCTAGACAATATCCTGGAGAACTGCACTATAGTATAGAATAGTATAGCTTAGTATAGTACAGTACAGTACAGTATAGTATAGTATAGTATAGTTTAGTATAATATAGTGTAGTACAGTATCGTATAGAATAGTATAGTATAGTGTAGTATAATATAGTGTAGTACAGTATCATATAGTATAGTATAGTATAGTGTAGTATACTATACTATACTGTAGTAGACTGTAATAAGTAGCTACATGTATCTACTTGGTACAGTACACTATGCTATACTAACTACATTTCTCTGATGTTCTAGTTAATTATTACTTTCTAGTACACTATATTAACCCTGCCATTCTCTGATGTCCTGGCTAAATAGTATGGTACATTATACTATACGTACCTGCAGTATTATACTTACCTATTAATACTAGCAACTTCATTTAACCAGACAAGACGGAGGCATTTAAAGAAATCTGCCACCATAATTCCCTTTTTTCCAAAATAATGAATAGTTTGCTGAAAATGAAGGCATATGAAAAATGATTTGTAGGGAACTTATGTATTTATTTCTAGTTTTATTCATACTGGGTTTTATGAATTTATTAACATTTACATATTTTAGTCACCCATTTAGTTTTTTTTTGTGTTAATAGTATAAGCACTTAGTTTGTGAATGCTATTACTTTTCATTTTAAATACTGGTCACATCATGTGATTAGCAGAGAGTATATATATTGGATCATATTATTGTTTTTAAATATCTGAAGAAGTCTATCAAGTGGACGAAAGCTGTCACCTTATTATTTTCTGTTACTAAATATTAGTTGGACTCTGTTTGCCTGTTTTCCATGTTTTTAATTTATTTGTTTAGAGGATATGCAAAAGGTCCATCAGAGCAGGATTCAAGGCTGCCTTGTATGCCAGGCATAAATTGCTTCTCAGCAATCTGTAGGAAACAGAGTATAGCAATAGAGCTTTGAGGTGATCTGCGTAGGGCATTTTGTTTATGCCCTGCATTCTTTTTGTGACGAACCTCTGTAGACATTCCAGTTGTTGCATGTACCTGGCCAAGTACATACAGAAGGGGGCATTATACTCAATGATGGGTCTGATAATGGGTGAATACAATGGCACGATGACTTCCCTGGACTTAGATGTCATGCCCTTACTTATAAGTTGAGTGACAGAATGATTTTCTTACAACCTTAGACACATTGGTGAAATGCCAGGTTGCTCTCTACGAGTCACCAAATCTCTGACTACTGTTATTTACTTTTAGGGATGTTTTATCAACGAGTTAGTTTCCCTGGGTGACTGACTTCCAAAAAGTACTATTATGTATTTCTTGGAATTGAGCTTTAAGCCATGGCTTTTGTACCAGTCAATTACCTGTGTTATACCTTTGTATATGATGTTAGTATCTTGGGGGATTTCTATGATTTCTCCTAGCTTGCAATCATCTGCAAACATGGTAAGCCAGAGCCCCTTGACACTGGCCTTGACTTCTGAAAAATAAATGCCAAAGAGGAGTGGACCCAGCACAGAGCCTTGGGGGACTCCATTGGTGACTGTCCTCTTTGTGGAGGTGGTCTCTCCAATCCTAACTTCCTGGGTCCTGTCTAGGGGTTATGCTCAATTCCAGTTTTTTTTGCAATACTTGAGTGGGGTATTGTATCAAATGCTTAGTTAGGTCAAAGTAGACAGCCTGCACCATTTTGCCCTCATCCATTGCCTTGATGACCTTCTCAAAGAAGTCCACCAGGTTCAGTAGATATGACCTGCTTTTGAAGAAAATAAACTGGGTTAGGTCCAGTATCTGAAGGTTTCCTTTGCCACTGTTAATCATTTCCATGATAATTCTTTTCACGACTTTGAATATGAGACTTGTCAGTCTAATGGGTCTGTAGTTCATGGGATCAGTTGATGGTTTGCCCTTGTGCAGAGGTATGACCACTGCAGTCTTTCATTCATGTGACATGAAGCCTGTGTGGAGGTTATGGTTGAATAGCAAAACCAGTGGCCCTGGTAGCTCATATTTCAGGCTATTTAGGAGACATTCTGGGATATTATTGGTGGCCTTATGAAGTTGTATTTTTGACCTTAGACAGTGCATCTAAGACCTATTCTCAACTGATAGTTGGAGAGTTTATGTTAGATAGTACTTCGGGGGTGGAGGATGTGGGTAATGGTGGGGGGTGCTGGAGATTAATTTTTCAGCCAGAAGATTTGAGATATTTTCTGCTTCTGTGAACATGGATCCATTTACCAGCAGTTTGGCACACTGTTGCATGTTGCCTCTGAGGTTTCGGACAATGCTAAAAAAAGGCCTTATATTGTCCTTCACCTGGGACACTCTCGTTACCTCAAAATTTGTTTGAACTTAATTAGTCCTCTTGCTTGTCTATTCAGTTTGATGAGAGATTTTTTATTCTTTTTGGTGTTGTACTTCCTAATTTTTCGCTATGACTTTTTCTTTTGTTGTACAATCCAGTTTAATTTTGGATTCTATCAGGGTATTTTGTTTTTCAGTTTTGTGCTTACTTCTGGTAGACAAACCAGCCTATATACAATCATTGGCATGGTTGTACACAGCTTCTGTGAATAATTCTACATAGGCTGCTGTGTTATCTGGGTTTGGAGCGGCTTAACATTTTGACAGGTTGTGATGATATGAGCAAGGGCCAGCATAGTCAGTTGGAGTTTTGTATAAAATGATATGTCCTTTGAATATAAAACTGATTTATAAAGATGCTTGTGTTACAAATGTATTAGAACTGTATGTAATTTGTATATCAAACTGATTTTGTACAGATGCTTGTGCTGAAAATGTATTTGTGAGATTTGCTTGTGTTGAAATGTATCAGCAGTGCACCCTGCTCTAATGAAGAGAAATGTACATGTATTATTGTAAATTATTAAATGTATATGTTTTAATAGAGGATACCAGCACAGAAAAGGTTAACTTTAAGAAAAATAAGGGAAATATAAATGAGCTGTTAAACCCTTAAAACACACACCACAGTTCTGAATAGGACTGGAGTCACTGGGTTGGGGAAGAGCCTTTGTCCATTAGCTCAATGAAAAGAGGAGAGGACCCAGCCATTGCCATAAACATTTGGATGTATATTGTGGCCATCTCTGCTAACTGCTGTCTAAACATTAAAGGGAAATACTGTGAGAACATAGAGTCAGGTGAGCAAATGAGTTTATTCTGCCAGCCCTCTTAGAAATTATATTTTTAATATTACAAAGAGAAATCTCAGAGTATTGAGTATTCTGTTTGGGAAGCCTGACTAGGAAGACCCTCACCCACAACATCTTGCTTTGTGGTAGTAAGTAACTTAACTAGGAAACAGTAAAATTCTCTTACATTCAGTCAGGAATACAATGAAACTTAGTTTAGATATTGTTTTCCTTTATTTGCCTGAGTTTGCCCATCAATGTTCTTTTCAATATTTCCTGTGATCTGAACTTTGTGGTTTACTATAAATATATATTCAGTATTTTATGTACTTTAATTATTTAATATTAAATGTATTTACAACTTTTACTGTGGCTGATTCATGTAGAAAATACATAACCTTTGACAGTGCTTATATTTATTTGGCGACACTGTGTGGGCCACTCCAGAAGGCCTAGCCGTCTTTGTGAACTGCTACCATTTGTATTAGTATTACACAGTATAATTGGATACCCTTTTAAGAGCCTTATAGTAACTGACTGGTGGCAGTGATAACTACATTATAGTCTGGGCAAAGTTAGTAGAGCGGGTAATTTGTGCCAGCCTTTCCCAGGTGTGTGTGTGTGTGTGTGTGTGTGTGTGTGTGTGTGTGTGTGTGTGTGTGTGTGTGTGTGTGTGTGTGAAAATTAAATCTTAAAGAGTGCGTGTGTTAGCTACTTGGGGCAGGGACACAAAACAGCGTGTTTACAGAGAGCGTTCTGGAAGACTTGGCTTGGACACTCGACTGAGGACCTAACTCTAAAACTGTACCAGTGGGGAGTGTTACTGGGGACCTGGAGGGAGACAGATATAGAGAGAGAGATATAGAGGCACTCAGACCCTGGGCTGTGTGTGTTCCCTGTGTGCTCTTAAGGGAAATTGTACTTGATGCAGAGAGGTCTGCATCTGGAAGTACTGAATGTATCCATTTGTATTCCAAGTGCACATCCCTCTCCAGTGTCAGTGGTGAGGATTCAGGCTCCTTGATTACTGGCACAGAGTGAGGATGACACATATTGGTGGCCATCACATATTGGTAGCAGAGGCGGGCATCATACAGGTTATCACTTAATAAAAGGTAGTTTGCTTTGGAGTAGTTTCTAACTGTTACAGCATTTGCTGGGGTTGTAGAATTGATTTTTCATTCAAAGGAGACTGCTTGTGGTCTGACCTTACTACAAAGAACATGATACTTGGGAGGGGTGCAGCATTTTCCCATATTTGTGAGTACCAGGTCCAATATGTTTGTCCTTCTAGCAGGGCATGCAGTAACTGTCCAGGGTGTTTGTGTTTACAAAATCTGGGAATCCCTATGCCTATAATTGTTATGTCATGTTGGGTTACCAGTTTATTAAGGTATAGTTAAAGTCCCATGAGTATAATATTTAATTGAATGGTGTCTGCAGTAGGTCTATGAATGAGCTATTGGTTTCATGAGGCATAATAGTCTTCTATAGCTTGTTAAGATATGGTATGGTAATCTGGACATGGAGGAACTCCTGTGCATCACTCTGTTTAACCAACAGAAAGGCATGCTTCTTACTGATATAGATAGAGACACTTCCACCTTTAATATCTGTTTTTGCAATTGCTGGTCTAAATGCATGGACGGTACTGACGTCTTGCACTGTCAGGGTACTCTCTGTGGGTTTGAACTATATTATTGCTATATATATATATATATATATATATATATATATATATATATATATATTGGTAATTACACAGATATCCACATTCACCAAGGTGAGGAGAGCTTGGAGGGGTGGATCTTATTGTTTAGACTCATGGCATTGAGCAGTAACACCGTTAGATTTCCTTGGGTGGATTTTGCAATGTTGGAAGGTTTTTCAAAAAAGGATTTATGGGGGAGGACAATGTTTTGGCCAAGATTCAAAAGCCTGGAGGAGAAAGGTGCAGACCATCTTTTTCATAGCAGCGTGGCTTGTTAAACATGTCCTCCCATGCTGACAAATACTGCATCCTCCTAGAATGAGACAAAAACCTAAGCCAGTTATTAAAGCCAGTCGTCTTCTGTTTGTATTCTGGCATCATCTTTGGAGAAGGTAAAATGATACTCAGTGCTAGGTACATACTATCATGTGGCACATAGTTCAGGAGGTCAATAATATCACTGTTCATATAGTCTAGGCAGGTATGTCTCAGGTAACGTACACTAGCATATAAATTATATGTAACAAAAATAATCAGTACATGTCACCACACTATTCTATTTTTTTACAAAATTTTAAAGCAAATCAGAAGATTCTTTAATTTAAGATGCTATATGTACAACTTCTTTCATTATATAGTTATTAAAAATACAGCCTATATTACTTAAGCTAGCACTGGTAGAGTCAGAAGGGTTGACAGTTTTTCAAATTTTTATCTACTTTAGGAGTGGAATAAAATACTGGAAATGTGGCGCTATCAGCAACTAGTTTCCTGTTGACTTTCTTCACTAAATGTATCCCACCCTGATACCTTTATCAACAAGTCTTTTAAAGTGTGTAACAGAATAAGTACTGTTATCCTTATTCAGATTTTATAGTTATGTCATCCAAACAGTCTGAACCCAGCTCTATGCATTGGTTGTTATTCATTAGTACTAAATGCTTTCTAAGGCTGTCTAAAAATAATGTTCTTATTACTTTTTAAATTATATATTGCATTCCCTTCCATGTTTGTCAAGTTAAATGGCACATTTTTACTTTTTTATATTCAATTAGAATTTTTTCAATTTCTGATAAAAAATGGAGGAAGTTTTTACTCTATTGACAGTAAAAGTAGGTACAAATGAAACAAACAGTCTCCGTGGTGTCCCTTGAAGTCTCACATATCCAGTACGGCAATATACTGGGTCCACAAACAAATAATGAGGAAACTTCTGTGTGTGGAAGATATGAGATTTACTAGAATTCAGGCACCTAACAAAAGCCGTACTGGAAGTTCTAATAGATTAAAGCGATCTATGTTAAAAATGTTTCTGAATGTTGGCAGAAAAAGATTTTGAAGGAATGTTGAAGACTTATCACAGGATCATAGGAGGTTACTAGTCTAATGGCTCTGGTGCCCTTACAAGCCTAGCCAAGTGTTTATCCCCAAAAAAGAAGCCTCAGTCAGCACCTGTTACCCCTGTCAGTGAGGAACACAGGTGGAACCCCTGGGACAAATTTGTGGTTTCCCATCCACTCATCAAGGTTGTGGGGCCGTGTTTTTGCCGAATTGTATGATAATACATTTTTTTGCGTTTAACTTAAGGCCATGACTTTTGCATCAGTCATTTGTTGTTGTGAGACTTTCTTACAGTATGTTAACATCATCTGGGGAGTCAATGACAGCACCCAACTTACAGTCATCTACAAACTTGGTCAGCCACAGGCTTTTTGTCTTAGCCTGGACTTCTGAGAAGTAGATGACAAACAATAGGGGTCCTAGGACAGATCCCTAGGGAACACCACTAGTGACAGGTCTGCTGTCGGACGTGGAGGCACATATTTTGACCTTGTGGGTTCTATCAGTGAGCCAATTGGCCACCCACCTGATGAGATACAGATTTACGCCAAGTTATGATAGCTTTTAGATGATGACCATGTGGGGGATTGTGTCAAAGGCCTTGGCCAAGTCAAGGTAAGTTGTGTGTACTGACTTTCCTTCATCCAGGCCCTTGATGACAGTCTCACAGAAGTCAACCAGGTTCAACAGGCAAGATCTGACCTTGATGAATCTAAACTGGGTGGGATCAAGTGCTTGGAGATTGCCTATGTCCTTGTTTATGAGCTCCATAATAATATGCTCCAGGGCTTTACAGATCAGACTTGTCAAGCTAATGGGGCAATAGTTTCCAAGGTCAGTAGTGGCACCTCCTTTGTGCAAGGGGATGACAATAGCAGTTATTCTGCTGGAAATAAGCCTGTGTTTAGTCTGTGGTTGAATAGGGTGCTCAATGGTGAAGCTAGTTCTTGCTGGATATGGTGCAGAATAGTGTGTATATTACGTGATCGAACAGTCAAATGTTTGAACATGTAATAATTGACCCCTAAATATTGAAATGCCATAATGTGGAATGGCAAAAAAAAAAAACACCCAAACAAACCATTAAAATGCTCTAAGCAGGGGGTTAAGCCCCCCTGCACCCCTCACACCCCCCGTTACTTATATATACCAACTCCGAGATGGCACTACAGTGTAGACAATGGAAAACTTCCATGTCCGCACTGTACAGAGATCTCCTTTGAACCATTCAACATTCTGATGGTTCGATATTTAGAGGTCGATTATTATGTGTTTGAAAATTTGATTGTATGATCACGTAATATAGACCCACAGAATACACCCTGGGATACTATTAGGTCCCATGGAAGCTGTGTTCTTTGCCTTGGATAGGGCATTTAACACTTGATCTATGGAGATGTAAGGTGCGGGACAAGTATCGGGGATGTCGAATGAGACTTTGTGGGGTATAGGGGGTTAAGTTTGTGCTGAACCTATCTGCTAGCAGGTTGGCTAAGTCAACAGGATCAGTGTAAGTGGTACCATTAAGTACTTGATCGGAACAAACCTGGGCTTTGCCATGGCAGTTCCTGACGTAACTGAAGAAGGTTTTATGGTTTCCCTTTTTTTGAAGGCTAGTTTCAATTCATAATTGGATTTGGAGGTTTTCACTAGTGATCTAATTTGCTTGCTGAGGCTGAGGAGGGAGGTTTTCCAGTCTGGAAATTATTTTTTTTACCCTTGGACAGCTGTTTCTTCCTTTTGTTGTAAAGCCTGTTTCTAGAGGATGGCCACCCAACAGGTTTGTGTTTCCTTGAGGTGCAGGTTTTAGTTCTGTTGGGTATGGCTGAGTCCATGCAGTTGTTCAGGTGCTTGAATACTGCACTAGCATACTGTTCAGCATAGTTGTCTGCATCCTGGGATGGTGATGTGAAGCTACTGACACCCTCCCTTAGGAGGTTGTAGTCAGCTTTTGAGAAGATTTTAGCCTGGTTATGGCTGGGGGGGGGGGTGGGATATAAACTTTGAATGAGACATGCCAATGATCTGATCTTGCCAAGAAAGAACATAGTATGGGAGTGGTGCTGCGGTCACCCATGTTGGTGAGAACCAAATCCAGAATGTTATCTCCCCTTGTGGGGGATGAGATGAGCTGGTCTAGTGTGTTAGAACTGATGAAGTCAAGCAATCATTGGGTGAGTGCATTAGTGCAGGAATAGTTCAGTCAGTCTATGGCAGGGTAATTGAAGTCTCCAAGATCAGGGTGTTAGGAGGTACCTTGATGGAGTCAAGTAGGTCCAGGTAGGAGGAGTGGGTGTCCTGAGTCATGGAGATGGGCCTATAGCTGGCTATAGCTTGGATGGGTGTCTTGCCAACTGTCAGTTGCACCTGGAGTAATTCCAGTGCATCATGCTAACAAACCAGTCTGGAGGTGTGCCTGTCCTTAATGAAATAGAGACTCCACCACCCTTAGTCTTCCCGACATCCTTTTGGGGTTGGAATGTATAGAATGAGGTATAGCCTGGTAAGGCAGGGGTGCACTCCACAGCCCTGGACCAAGTTTCTGTGACTGCAAAGTCATCAGCATCTTTCAGTGTGAGGAGAGCCTGCATTTTCAGGTTAAGGCTCCTATTATTAATCAGCATGACCTGCAATTTGTTTTTTGAAAGATCTTTTATGTTGGAAGATTTGTCTTTGGGGCATAGCCTAAAAAGACACAATGGGGGAGGCAAGAGCCTTGGCAAGGATCTGGAATTCCAGGGGTAACAGGTGGAGGTCATCTCTGGCAAAGCATCAAGGCCTGTCAACCATGCCATCCCAGGCAGACAGACACAAGATCCCCTTGGAAAGACACTAAAAAACTAAGCCAATTGTTGAAGTCAATTATTTTTTGTTGGTATTCTGGTATCATTCTTGGTAAAGGTAAGATGCTGCTTAGGGCCAGGGTCATACCTGCCTGGGACACATACTCTGAGAGCTCAATTATGTCTCTCTTCATATAGTCCAGGAGGCATGTCTCAAGTCATTCATGCCAGCATGGACAATGACAGAGTCATACTTGCACCTGTTGTGGAGAGACTTAAGTGCATGCGTGATGTGGTAGATTCTGGCACCTGACAGACAACTGACCGTAACCTTCTCCTTGTTGACCCTGGTGAGGGATACATTGGTGTTTCTCAAAACTGACTCAGCAATGATAGTGTGATGCCCCTGCCCTGGGACAGTAATCAAGGAGCCTCAATCCTCACCACTAACACCAGTAAGGGACATGTACATTGGGAGGATGACAGGTGTATACACACACACACACACACACACACACACACACACACACACACACACACACACACACACACACACACACACACACACACACACACACAGTAAATTGTAATTTTTCCCTTATGAGCACACAGACATCACAGTCAGTCTGGGGCTGGTTTTTCCTTCTTTCTCCAGATCCCCAATAAGACTCCCCCACTGGCACAGCTATAGAGTGGAGTCCTTAGCCAGGCTTCAAAGCCAAATCCTTCCAGCACTCTCTCTCTGTCTGACCAGTGCTTTGTGTCCCTGCTGAAGTAGCTGAGACACACACACACACACACACACACACACACACACACACACACACACACACACACACACACACACACACACACACACACACACACACACACACACACACACACACTTTCAGATTTGATTTATACACAAACACACACTTGGGGAAGGCTGGCACAAGTTTACTAACTATGCCCCCTTCTGCCCAGACCATAAGGTAGTTAGCACTGCCACCAGAACCTCTACTTATCAGCTACTATAAGGAGTTCCCAAAGGATGACCAAGTCTACTGTATAACGTTACTATTATCCAAATGTTAAGTGTGACAAGAACTTTTAAGGCTATTTAGGTGTGGCCTGTACAGTATTACCAAATATATACGCAAGTACACTAAGAGCTTAGATATCTCTTCACAAACCAGCCACAATTAAAAGGTTTAAATATATTTAATAATAAATAATAAAAGCACAAGCCAATACTCATTAACTCAACACAGTGACAGCAGAGTTCAGAATCACAGGAAATATTTTAAAACAACATTGCAGGACAGCCTCAAATAAATACAGAAAACATCTTGACTAATCTTAGTATATTCCTATATCTCTAAGAGAAATACTATGACCTAAGTCTTAGTTACAGAGCAAAGCAAATGCAGATAAGAAGTGCTGAAGATGGATGTGTTCAAATCCAGAGACAAATACAAAATACTCTGACTTTCTCTCTGAGATAGTTCTTAAATTACAATCAAACATTTGTGCTGGGTCATCTCAGATTGCATCATTCTTGTCACTTCTGCCCTTAGTTTCCAGGCTAACAGGAACTAACAAAATTTAACTTATCTCTGTCAAAAATACTTAGCTCTCAGATGTACAGCTGCTAGGAAGTCACAAAGCAATACAAAAACACTTTATATTTGAAACCTAGTAACTATCTCTGTCTCAAGACAATAGAAAGACACCCATAGCACTAGTCATCCTGTTTCTTAGCTGAGATAAACTAACTTTATAGCACATCATAAAACTCTTTACTTATTTTCTTAGAGTTTGCAAGTTAACTCTGTATATTCCAGCCTTTACCATCAGCACATACATATTTTGCATGGGCATGTAGTTTATACACATTTCTGCTCTTTTCCAGCAGGGTGCACTGTGGTTACAATGTTGAAGCTCAGTACAGAACATATAGTTTTCTTACATTTCTAAGGCAAACATACAAATCATAGTACTATTCACAGATGACAGAATTATTTACAAAATTCTAGCTGGCTGGGCTGGCAGCCTGCACAACAAGTATGTTTGATTTATTGTTATGCCTTATGGGCTGTGTTTGTGAGACACTGATGTGTTGTCTGATGTGTGTGGCATCTATAGTATAAGAACGAATGCTTAAAATGTCAAACATATCTTTGTCGACACTTTTTAAGTGAGCACTCTTATAAGCGAAAGCTGACAAAGTTGAAACCGACATACTCAAAATATTTTAGCTGTTCAACACCAATCCCCCACTGCCACATTAAACATAAACTGCAAACAGAGTCAATTTCACTTGTAACGAACACCCTAAATATATGCTACAATCCTTTCTGTTTGTAAATTAAATGACGTAACCATACCAATTGCCAACAGTAAATCTCCAAAATTACACTTGACCAAAACGTCACTTTCCCGAAACACAAACCAGTTAACACACATACAGTAATATTTCTCTAATTTTTGGATGGGGGCTGTGCCCCCCTGCACCCCCCACACCCCCTTCTAATTATATATACCAACTCCGAGATCACACTAAAATTAAGGTAAACTTGCATAATTCATAATGCAGACATCTTTAGATCACTGCTACATTTGCGTGTGTTGGCCAATTATGACATTTTGAACTTAACGTTTTAGATCTTTAGAGCTTTCGTTTATAAGACTGTTCACTTAAAACATGTCGACAAATGGGTGCTCGAGATTTTAAGTGTTCATGCTTTTAATATAGACCCTGTGTGTGATGTGTTTGGTGTTGTGTGTGGAATGTTTGTATGTTTTGGAGGTCTCTGCTGTTTAGGTAAGTTTTTATTGAGTACCTTTGTATAGATGGGTGTGTGTTGTGCTTGGCTTTGTGATGTGGGTGGTGTGGTGTTTGTACTGGCAATCCCCTCTTTGTCAGGAGTATTTACTCTGGTTTAAGAGAGCATGGATTCCAGGTTACTGATGTAGATGCATTTCTCGCAAGTAGAAGAATAATGTGCTAGGAGAAGAGGACTATCAGTGAACATGAGGCAGTTGCTACACTGTCTCGGTTTGCCCATGTTGACCAGGCTGGCAGTAGAAACTGATGAGAATTGTCCAGAGCTTGGGCGGACTTATGTAGAAAGGGTTTTGATAAGGGTATATCTACAAGAGTGTAGACCACAAGAACTTTTTTAAATGTAAAGTAACTGGCCTGAAGCACAAGTGCTAAAACCAAAAGTAAGATGCTTAGAATAGCAGACAAATTTAATTAGGCTACTAACAAGAAGTAATAAATGCAGCAGAATAAAAGCACTTGAACACTTAAGAGTACACAGCAAAACAAAATAAAGTAATAAAGTAGGAAGAACACAGTTACAGAAATAGCAGCTGAATAAAGTGTTAAATTATGTTAACGTTTTATTTTTTGATACTACAATAAAATGCTTTCAGGAAGTCTTAGCAATTATTAATGTGTAATTTTTAGTTTAACTTTTAGTTTAGTTTAGTTTAACATATCTTGGATTCACAGAGCATGAAGTAGGGCAGCACTGTGTTGAATATCACACTGGGGTATGGGGGAAGGGGTATTTAGCAAGTAAACATGCTAATTGTCTTTTACAACACAGGTACCCTAGTAAACCAGTCCCATGTTTTTAAACATTGCTTTTAAACAGTTACATACATGGAATGGTGTATTTCTACATTTTATTCTGGCCTTTCAGCTACTGTTTGGATCACTTGTTTGTGTATTTTTAATATAGAATATTCAACTTGTGCTTCTCTATATGTTGGAATGTTTTTAAATAAAATCTTTTTACCACTTGTTATTAGGTGGGATATTCACAGTATGTTTTTTTAATAGGTGCCTGAACTCTAGGGCATCTTAGATCTTCCACACAGAAAAGTAGGTACAAGCATGCTATGTATTGGAACACAATCATTGTCAAAAGAAATGCATGTATGATTTACACCATCATCATCATCAAATGAAAAGAAATTGTCATAATCACTCAGACTATCATACTCAGAACTTGGTTCTTCCATGAACGTAGTAACACTCTTAAAATTGTTTTCCTTTGATGCCCAAAAATAAACCATACAAAGATTATGGCACACTCTAAACAGACCATTTTGGTTATTAAGTCATTTGTGTATTTATTTCATAATGTCAGTATAGAATGTTTTACTATGTTGTGCCACTTTTTAGAATCACAACAGACTTTGGTACACCAGCCTATGGCATACCAAGCCTGCTATATGGTGCACAGTCTTTATGAATCTTGCTTAGAAACCACTTTGGCAGTAATTTCCTATGGAAAGGAGTGATCAGAGAGTTGAACTCAACAAACTGAGTCCTAACTGGGTTTGAAGTCAATGCTTTAGGAAAGCTATACCACGGACCTTACTGTCAGTATCCTGAGAAGATTATTTGCATCATTAAACATGCTGTCCCAGACTGTTTTCTTAAGTGACACTTATCATATCATGTTTTCCATTGCTAAAACCTAGGAAGGATGATTTATTTTTTAATTTATTTAATTTAAACCTAATGCTAAAACATGATGTCATTATGGTCTGTGTTAATTACATAGGGCATAACCATGGATGGGGAACACAAGGTTACTTGGTTTATAAGTATGATACTAACATGTAGAGTTTCCTAGTTGGATTTTTTACTATTTATTCCAAAGTTTTGATTATCATAATGAATTAATACTTGAGCATATTTATTTAATGTTGAATAGTTTACTCAGTCAGTGTTTGGGGAGGTAAAAATCCCCTATACCAGTTGAATTTTTGTTGATTTTTACATCTTGGTGTTTCATCATCATCAACAACCCCCTTTTTCCCATTTTTCTACATGGGGTCAGAGTATCACATCAAATGTCACATCAGTTGTCGCCACCTCTGTCAATTCAGTGCCACTATTGTACCTTCTTCAACAGTCATGCCTATCACAGGTCTTTTCAAAGCAATCCATTCATCTCTTGGCTTGACTTCTTGCCTTCCTCCTGTCTCTTACAAATCTTCTTCAACAAATTGTATTCTGCATTCCTGCACAGGTGCCCAAACAGTTGTAATCTGCTCTCTTTGACCTTTTGTGTAATTGGAGTTACTTTGACTTCTACTCTGATGTCATAATATCTTTGGCTATCCCACCGAGTGTTCATTCCACATCCTGTCTCAGGCTGCCTAAACTGTTTTGCCTTCACTGCCCACATTTCTGTACCATACAGAAATACAGGTCTCATCACTGTTTTGTGCACCTTACTTTTCCACATCTTTGGCATTCTTCTGTCACACATTACCCCTGCAGTTGTGCCAGCTGGCTGCATCTCCTCTGATTCTAGCTTTGACCTTCTCATTCAAACTTCCCTTCTCCGCAATCATCCCTCCAAGATACTTGCATTTGTTAACCAGTTGTACTATTTTGCTTTCTTTTTCAATGTTCTCCTTTTTTGATTTTTTTTCTCATCTGCTACTAGAGCAAACATATTGTCAATACTTAAGCCATATGTCTTTAGTTTTTCATTCTAGTCACCTATTATTTACTGAAATTTATGTTCAGAGTCTGCCTGTAATGTTACATCATCTGCAAACAGCAGCTTTGTTGATGTGTTCCCTCCAGCCTGTTTGCTAATGTAGTCCATTAGTATGAACTTCAGTGGGCTCAGAGCTGAACCCGGATGCAAACCCGTTCCCACTAGGAACCCCTGTTTGTTCTTGCATTACTGGGTCCTTGTACATGGACCGCACTAATTCTATCAATGTTTCTGGGACTTTGAATGATTACAGGACTGTCCATATCAGGTGTCTTCGCACCATGTCACATGCTTTCTCCAAGTCTAGGAATGCCCAATTGGACCTTTTCCTCATCTCTAGATCTTCTCCATTACCTGTCTCACTTTAAACATCGAGTTGATTGCGTTACATCCTGATCTGAATTCAAGCTGCTCAAATTCCATCTTACTTTCTATGACTCTATGTATTTGCATGAAAGTGCTGGAGAGAATGATTCATAAGCTGTGACAGAGGTTTGATACCTCTGTTCTGACCATATTTATGAATGACCATTTTGTTCCTATACATTAGCACTGGAAAGCTTATTCTCCAGTCATCGAGGATACACTTCACTCTCCCCACATTGCTATGCGTACCCTCAGGAGCCATTTCCCCCTTAACCCATCCAACATCTTGATCATATCAGTTGTGATTTCATCAGACCTGCTGCTTTCCCTGCGTCTTATACATCCAGGAATAGCAGTAGTCAGGTAATGATGGAAACTAAATTCCTGCACTTGCGTATCAATTTGTGCTTCTGGTACTTGTACTTTGTAAAAAATAGAAGAGGCCATATAAATAGATGAGAACATAGACAAGATCTGCCATGCCCTAGGAAACATCAGACAGTTGTGGAAAATCTGTACCTTGTTGTTTATTACTGATGTTTACACTATTTCATTATGTAAATGCTGCTGTTGTGTACAAAGGTATGCTTGCAACATTACTTTTTGGTTGCCTTATGGCCCGGGTCATGTCTAAAAAGGGTCTTCAGACCAGCACATTAACCTGTTTATAATCAAACAAACAAAACAATGGATATTTGTAAAATAGAAACACTAGTTATTTTATTGCTGTCTATCTATATATCTATATACATATCTACACTTTCATAGTACAATACTATTGTGCTTTGATTTAAAGTTAAATAAAACAAAAACACACAAAACTGGAATCTCCAAGCTGAAAAGAAAGAAATAATCGCACGAGTGGTATCCAAAACTTATAATGGCACTTCCTGGTACCTTGGCTCAGAAGCCTTCAAGGGAATGATTTTTACACCATATAAGACAGCTTTTGTATAGGCTGTGGTGGCGCAGCGGTTAGTGTTGTCACCTAACAGAAAGAGGTTGTCCGGTTCGATTCTCGGCTGGAGCGCCTTCTGTGTGGAGTCTGCATGTCCTCCCCATGATTGAGTGATGTTTAAAGACATGCAGGTAGGTGCGTGCATGAATGGGTGTGCCTTCATTGAAGGTTGGGCATCGGGCTGACACCTCGGCACCGTAAAAATCTACTGCCAATCATAAGCGGACAGGTATTCCACTGTGATGACCCCTAACCGGGAAAAGCCGAAAGACATTGCTATAAGACAGCTTTTGTATGCAAACTTCCACAATTAAAAGGCTAATTGTTGCCTCATTATTCAATTACAAATACCATTAAACAATATACTTAAGACTGCAACATTAACCCTTCAAGAACAGAACTGTATGTAGCACCCCATACATAATGAATACATAAAAATGTGATAAATCTTTAACACCCAAAAATATGTGTAAAAATATATGAAACATGTAAGAAATTAATGAACTTTCCAACCAATTCATGTCTCAACAATAAGCTTTGCAACTTCATGCAATAATAAATAAAAAATATATTATATAATATATATGACTTACATTTGTAAGTTAATAAAAATTAATATTCAATTCTTGATACAAGCCCAAAAGTATGATACACCAACATTAATATACAATTTTATATTTAACTGGCATCCAAACCAGCCTGAGCTGTGTAACCACAACTTTCTATTATAACAAATAAGAATATACAGTATATTATATATAACTTACATTTATATTAATGAAAATTGATATTCAACTCTTGATTCAAACCCTTGGGATATAATGTACCAACATTAATAATCAACTTTGTTTCTAATTTTAATAAACTAGTTAGAAACTCCTCCCCCTGTTTGTTGAGAGTTTCGGCAAAAATACTGAAAAATAAACTGGCATCCAAACCAGCATGAATTGCTTGAAAATGATTTGCCACAGGATTTTCAACCCTACCATGTCTAATGTCACCCAGATGTTCCATGATATGTTTTTTCACCATTCTTTTGGTTTGTCCTATGTACCACATTGTGGGTTTGCACCCACAACCAATAATATATACTACCCCACAGGACCGGCAATTGAATAAACCCATGGCCCTAAACTTTTTGCCATTAATACTAACCTCATTCAAATTTTGGGGTCGACTACATAATTTACAACGTCCACAAGAATAACAACCTGTTTGTACACAATCTCCACTACCCTGCTTCAGATTTAATAACTCCTTTAAATTTAAAAATCTACTGTATGAAAATGTTACTCTTTTAAGAAACAAATTTGCCAAAATGGGATCATCAACTACCATGGGTCAAAACCTCTCTACAACTCTCTTTAAAATATTACAAAAAGGGGAATATTTAGAAACAAAGAATATTCTGCCCTCACTATCCACTCTAACTACACCATTTGATCTTGCTTTAAAACTGCCTCGTGTATTGCTGGAAAGACTATGTGTCATTGTTATCAAATTCCCAAATCTTTTTTCAGCCCTATCAAGGACATGTGGAACATACTCGCTCTCCAAAAGTTTTTGTCTGACTTTCTGAAATTCTTCTTTCAAAGTGTGCTTGTCACAAGTGTTATTAAAAATGCGATTATATTCACCATAAGGGAGTGAAGCCAATAAATAGGGGGATGCATGCTGTCAGCTAATAAGAAATTATTGACAGTAGTCTCTTTACCAAACGGCCTAAAGGATACCACTTCATTATCTGTCACAAAAAATTCCAAATCAAGAAACTGGATCCTTTCCATGTCAGGTTTGTGGGTAAATTGCAAACCAAAACTATTGTTGTTCAAAATATCCATGAAACCTTGAAACTGTGTGATATTACCCCTGCAAATAAAAAACAAATCATCTATATATCTTTTATAGATAAAACCTGACATGCAAAAAACTCAGTATTATAAACAAACAAATTCTAAAATGATTCATAAAAATAATAGCATATGAAGGGGTATATGAAGCCCCCATCGCAGTACCTTCCTTTGGCAAAAAATATTGTTTGTTAAACTCAAAGCAACTGTGAGTTATGGAAAATTCTAATAACTGCAACACAAAAGCTGTACGTGGGCGCTGCCCCATTAACTTACCAACTGCTTCCAAGCCCCAGACATTTTTGATGCTAGTATAAAGGGCGCTAACATCCACACTTGCCCAATAGAACTCTATATTCCACTTCATTCCCCTTACGAGGTCACAGAGATCCTTGCCATTCTTAATGCAAGATGCAACTTTATGCAAATACACCTTCAACTGATGATCCAAACAAATACCCACATTTTGCATAAGGACCTCTTTCCTGAAACTATTGGTCTACCCGGTGGATTGCTTAAACATTTATGGATCTTGGGGATAATGAAGAAAGTTGCATCCCTGAGGCTCTTCACATGCAATTTCTTAACATCCATTGGGGTGACAAATCCCAATCTCTCACCCCTCTCCAAGAGTTCCAACAACTCACCATTAAATGCAGAAATAACATCACCCAAAACCCTAGTATAAACTGACATGTCCCTTAACAATTCTTCAGCCATGGCATTATATTTGGATCTGGATAAAATCACTCAGTTACCACCTTTGTCAGCCTGAGTATAGACATAATTATCATTCATGTCTTGTAAATTATTTAAAGCTAACCATTCATTTTTATTCAAATTATAGGTTCTACACCTTTTCCTGAAATTTTCATACTCAAATTCTATTTGTCTATACAAGACATTTTCAAACTGTCATATTACAGCTGAAGATGTAGGTGGAAAGAAATTGCTGTGATACGGCACCTGTGGTACCCTTAATTTGCCATAGCCTGTAAGAAAACCCCCTTCTTGGCTTCTGGTATCAATTTCCTCCCCCTCAAGTGAATCAGCCATAATATCACACAACTCATTCTCATATACTGACACACTGAGAAGTGAATCATCTGAGCAAACACTTGAATTGTTAACATAATTCACATCATTAACCCCAGCATTGTCACTGGCTCCCAATGCACGATTTTGAAAAAATACCCTTAACTGCAACTTCCTACAAAATCAACTTGCTTCAAGAATAATGTCTGCCAAGCTGGGGAAAAATATTGGAACACACTTTGTTCCCTTCAATAATAGAGCTTCAATATCATTACTTACACTTAAATCAGACAAATTAACAATTTTTAAATTAGTCCCACTGCCCTGATTATGCTCCTCCAGCACATACCTGGGTGATACAAAAGCCTTCACATTAAAGTTAGAAAAACAGTCCTGAACTAAATTGCTTGAACTGCAACTAGTTCCTTCTTCTTCTGTTGCCACTGCCACCATTAGAATTCATTCCCTGCCATTTCAGACCACGAGTTTTCATTTGTTGTGACATGGAAGATTGTTCTTGTACATTGTCCCCTGTTGAAATTATCTCTTCAAAGGAAGCATTCTTCTTGCCACTGAAAGCCGTCTCCACCGAGGAAGCTGAGGAATCTCACAATGTACGAGACTTACTCCCATTTCGAATGCTCTTAGACCTGCCCCTTCTTGGTTTGTGCTGCCAGGAAAAAGTAGTGTTGTTCTTATAGTCCCTGATATCATGCTCAAGCTTGCTTTTCTTATGATTAATGACAGCCTCCTCCACCTTGCTGATGCGGCTCTGGATTTCTTTAATTTTGTTATTAAAATGTGTAGCAGGAACAGATTTGCCCAACTACTCCTGCAGTTGCAAAATCTCCTCCTGCACTTTCACGTTGCCTACATTTCTTTTGACCAAAACCTTCAGCCATCCCAAAGCACATGTTAAAGAAATAGACTTCCACTCTTCAAATAGTTCAGCCTTATCATTGGAAAAATCAAAAGAAGGTAACCGATCTATTTTCAGATCCCTAGGAGTCAAGTCCAGACTTATATACTTCCCCAAAAGTCCAGTATCATAAAACAAGATTACTTCTTTATTAAGAAGCCGCTCCAAGTGCATAACGTCTACCTCATTTGAATCTGACTCCCCCAGGGACCAAAGATCATTCTCTGCTATTCTTGCATCTCTTTCCTTCCAAAATTCTGCCAAGGAAGTGGAACCAGAGATGGAAATAGACTCAGCTTGGGTTTCGGCCATATTGGGCCAGCTAATGCAGCTCAAGCCTAAATAACAAAAAACTCTCGGAAAACCAAATAAAACAAAAATACACAAAACTGGAATCTCCAAGCTGAAAAGAACGAAATAATCGCACGAGTGGTATCCAAAATGTTTAATGGTGCTACCTGGTACCTCGACTCAGAAGCCTTCAAGGGAATGATTTTTACACCATACAAGACAGCTTTTGTATGTAAACTTCCACAATTAAAAGGCTAATTGTTGCCTCATTATTCAATTACAAATACCATTAAACAATAGACTTAAGACTGCAACATTAACCCTTCAAGAACAGAACTGTATGTAGTAGCATCCCATACATAATGAATACATAAACATTTGATAAATCTTTAACACCCAAAAATATGTGTAAAAATATATGAAACGTGTAAGAAAGTAATAAACTTTCCAACCAGTTCATGTCTCAACAATAAGCTTTGCAACTTCATGCACTAATAAATAGGAAATATATCATTTAATATATATGACTTACATTTGTATGTTGATAAAAATTAATATTCAACTCTTGATACAAGCCCCAAAGGTATGAAATACCAACATTAATATACAGTTTTATTTCTGACTGGCATCCAAACCAGCCTGAGCTGTGTAACCACAACTTTCTATTATAACAAATAAGAATATACTATATATTATGTATAACTTACATTTATATTAATGAAAATTGATATTCAACTCTTGATTCAAACCCTTGGGATATTATGTACCAAAATTAATAATCAACTTCCATTAATAATAATCAGGTTCCAGTTTTGTGTGTTTTTGTTTTATTTGATTTAAATTTATTCAGATTTGTTTTCTTTCTCTATGACAGTCATTACAGACAAGAAGCATCAATTATATAAACATGTCCCAAACATAGTTCTTTTGTGCTGCTAACATATTTCCAGTAGAAATACAGCTGCTTTAGGTTTATGTCAACTAACTTTAAATATAATGAATATTTTAATATAATCAGCAAATATTTGCACAAGTTCCTCCTGTGATAATTTTATTTGCTAAACTACTTCTTTACCGCACTGACCTGCTTAATTTCATGTTTAAAGTGTACACTGAGTTCATTAAACTGGATATTTTATTTTTTGGAGTTCCACTGTGACTTCAGAGAACCTCTGTAGGTTGAAAGTCTCATGTTTAAGATGGACTGATGTAATGTTTGTTAAATATAACGTTAAATCAGACATATTAAATGCAAGGCGGATCCCTGCGACTTTACTGATATTTAATAGTAAAGCTGCCTAAATCCCAGCATGTCTTAGATAGAAAACAAGTTCAGGTGCTTTGTCTTTCTAAAATATTACATTTTTTTCCAAATGATGCTTATTTCTTAAAAATAACTTAGAGATGTTTATTATTAAACCGTCCTTTTCAGTTAGAACAATTTTGTACATACACACACACACACACACACACACACACACACACACACACACACACACACACACACATGCACTACATTTACATGTTCCATCTTGGCTGCTGCCCTTGCTGACTCACAAACACATGCACACATACACAGACACACACACACACACACACACACACACACACACACACGCACACACGCACACACGCACACACACACACACACACACACACACACACACACACACACACACACACACACACACACACACACACACACACAGGCATTTGAGTGCTGTGTGTTTTGTCGCGTTTCATTGGTTGACAACTAGAGGTGCACGGTTGTTTGTTTGAATGTCTGATTTATCAAACAGACATTTTATTGGGTATGTGCTTTGTTGTAACAGGTAAGAGGGATGGATATGAGGTGTGTGTGTGTGAGTGTGTATGTATATGTGTGTGGGCTGTGCACAAATGTTTGAGGGTTAGAGTAAAGGTTAGGGAAAGGGATAGATTTAATGTATGTGCGATTGTGTATGTTTTAGGGTTAGGTAATGGAATAGCTTTAGTGGTGTGTGCGGGTATGCATGCATGTATTGGTGCCTATGTGTTCTGAGACTGTCTTGTTTTGTGGTAGTGTTACAGAAAGGGTTTTTTAAATTAAGATTTAGGGTTACTGTTAGGAGCAGGGTTAGGCTTAGCATGCATTACTAAGGTGATGAGGGGGGCTAAGACAGTAATAAGAAACATTAGAGGCTAGTGTTATGGAGGGGGTTTTAGTGTACAGATTGCAAAAGGAATGTGCTTTCTTCTTGCAGTCTTTAGTAGATTCGACATTGTGCATTTTCAGTAGTATACTACTTCAATATATCAATTTGGCTGTTTTACATTCGATTTAATGATAATTTCAGTGTAACCCACTAACTAAACTAGGCTTATTAATGGTCTCCTGAATTACATGTCTAGTAGTAGTAGCTGACTATGATCTCTCTCTCTCTCTGATATATACATATACACAGACAAGGAGAAAACTAGCAAATACACAGAAATAGTTATATGATTTTAGAATTAAAAAAAAAGAAATACAGTGATGAACTCAACATTTTACATATTTTCATTATAATTTGTATTCTAATGTACAGTAGCTTATCTCACATACTGGCAAAGCTAAGAGATGAATAATTTAAATGGACCTTTTTCAAACTCTCAGTAGTTGAGGAAGCAGGAAGCAGTTGTGGTGGAAGGGTGGTTAGTGCTTACTATGGAGGAATCCAAGGACGTGATGGTATATACCAGTGTTGAAGGAAAGTATATGCTAAAGAAAGAGGCCTGTCATATAGCATTAATGGAAGTGTGTACAGATTTGCTGGGAAGTTACTAAAAGACCAGGAAAGCAGTTGCTGAGGCAGTCACTGAGGCAAAGCACTTGATATTAGAGAAGTCAGGCAAAGCCATGCAGAATAATACTTTGGATAGTTTTTAGAGTTTCTACCAAACCATACAATGATATGGGTGGGATTGTGGAGACAGTATTCAATATGTATGCTGGAAGGGTGGAGAAATTTTGACCTTAGAGTGACCCCTTTTTGAGGGGTGGTAAGAATACTTTAAGGAACTCATTAATCCAGTGGACTTTCTGTTATTTGAGGAGGATGTACCACAGCTTATTTCTTTAAATGGGGTTACTATATCAATTAAACAGAACCAAAGGGGCAAGGCTGTAGCAGTAAATGAGAGCTGGTTGGAAATGCTAAACGTGCTGGATATCACTCTGGTGTTATAGGTAGCATGTCTTTTTAATGTTGTGTGTATCCTGAGGCTTGTACCTGTGGGCTGGCAAAGTGACACGATGGTCCCCAATTTCAGAAAGGGAGAACAAGATGATGTGTTCCTCTTATAGATGAATCACTGTTCCCTAGAGTCCCTGGAAAAGTATTTACCAGATTTCTTGAAAGCAAACTTTGTCTGGCAGTTTATCTTCTGATTCAGAAACAGCAATTCTGATTCTGCCCTGGCCATGGGACAGTGGATCAATTATTTTCCCTTTCACAGATACTGTTGGGGGGGGGGGGGGCAGTAGTGGCTCCAGGTTCCTTTTCTTCCCAGGATACAATAGGGTACAGTAGTTTGCTGGTGGGATATGTAGGACATGTGAAAAATGTACCAAAACACTATACCAGTAAAGTACAGAATACATGATACATGGTAGCAACTCAAAGGTAATCCAGTTATAAAATGAAAGACCATTCCCTACAAAAAAACAAAAAACAGTGAGTGTCATAATCTTACAAAAATCCTGACAATGTTCATGACATACACACACACAAAAAAAAAACTTCAAATACAAACAAATATTAATTTGTCATGCTCAAGTATTATGGTTTGGATGAGGCTGTTGGCATGCTACATTGTAACAAGTCAAATGTATAGTCACCAGTGCAATAGAGGTGGTAAAATATCATGCAAAGAGATATTTGTGCCTCAGTAGAAAGAGAAAAAAATCATTTATCCAAATCCCAGAACAGAAAGTCGAATTTAGTTTGCTCTGTGCTATACTGTTAAGGAAAATATTTTTAAACGAATATAGCACATTTTGCCA
Organism: Protopterus annectens; assembly: GCF_019279795.1. Lineage (NCBI taxonomy): Eukaryota > Metazoa > Chordata > Ceratodontiformes > Protopteridae > Protopterus > Protopterus annectens. The sequence goes on from NC_056750.1 coordinate 140,213,693, forward strand.
GAATTCAAGATAAAATCCACATCTTCCCCAGACACTGGCGAATGGCAAAGTAGTTTAAATGTCTGCTAAAAGTTCTTTAAAGTAAGCAGTTCCTGGATTACAATGAAAGTTCTGACATTTCGGGAA